>NW_012112586.1:4677561-4703872 GCF_000951035.1 Colobus angolensis palliatus
TGGATGATGGTGGGTTTACGAATGAACGCCCTCCTGCTTGCTAACTTTGAGCACTAGTGTGGATGATGGTGATCTATGAATGAACACCCTCCTGCTTGCTAACTTTGAGCGCTGGTGTGGACGATGGTGGATCTATGAATGAACGCCCTCCTGCTCTCTGACTTTGAGCACTGGTGTGGATGATGGTGGATCTATGAATGAACGCCCTCCTGCTCTCTGACTTTGAGTGCTGGTGTGGATGATGGTGGATCTATGAATGAACGCCCTCCTGCTTGCTGACTTTGAGCACTGGTGTGGATGATGGTGGTCTGTGAATAAACACCCTCCTGCTCATTGATTTTGGGTGCTGGTGTGGATGACAGTGGGCCTGTGAATGAAAGTCCTTCTTATTAGGAATCACTGTGGATAAGTCAAGAAACCAAGAGGGAAAAAGTTTTTTTTTCAAAAAAGATTTGGCAAATACATTGTTTTCCCTCTAGCCTAAGAGTTGAATTCTTCTGGGGTTGTATATTTTGGGGTGGGAAATAGATATTAAGTGAAATAAAACACACCCCACAAGACACTGACTTGTCAAGCCATGAAAAGCCTTTTAATGACAATTGGCATCACAGGTATAAATAAATATCTTCTTCTTTCCATCTACCATATGTGCTACAAATATATTTTTCAAAGGTCCAACCCAGGTTAGGAGGCTTCAAGGACCCTTTCTTAGCTACTGAGTTTAGTAATTAAAAAAATAAACACAATAAACACCCCTGGAATCTTGGTGAGCGCCCCCCTGCGGAGAGCATGAGGACTGCCAGGCATCTTCCTCCCGCAGCCGCAGCCAGCAGTGCACACGGAGAACGGGAGTCGGGTGGTCACGAAGGGGCTTGTTTCACTGGCGTGGTCTTCGTTGCCACATACGTGTTGCTTTGGATGAATGCGTTTTTTGCAATGTGCTGCTACACAATTATGCTGTTCAAAAACACAGTTGATTGACAATCTAACATAGATTTTATCTTTAGAGTTTATGCTGGTATACCCCACCCAACAAAGTAAGAAAAACAACTTAAAACCCCCCCAAACAGTTTTTATCTTTGTTCGTGTTCAGCATCAGGGATGTCTTGTGATAGACCCAGCCCACCAGGTTGGCTCTGATGACGCCTGGGAGTGGCCTCTTTTTTTTTTTTATTTAACCCAACTTTCTCCTATACAGGAACACCAACACGATGACAGGGGTGGAGTCCCAAGGGGTCAGGTGGTCCAGGCAGGGCTCTGTTCTCCTGCCACATCCCATCCGTATAGCCCCTCACAAGACCACACCCGCTGGCTTTGCCCTATGGCAGTGGTGATGGATTAAGGACAGTTCCTCTCCTCCCCCAGAAGGCTTTGAGAGCTCCCTCCAATTGTACAAAACCAGCCACTATCAACAAAGCCGAAGGGATACAGAAAAACATTCAAGTTACTACTTAAACAATGGATTAATTGACATTGTTTCTAGGAACCCATCTAATGAATAGGAATATAATTTATGTTTCATTTAGGAAAAATATACTGCTTGATTCTCAGAAATAAACATTAAATGTAAATGCAATGGAAGTCTAGGGCAAAGAAAAAAAAAAAGGAAAAAGTGGAAAAGAAAAGATGATCAAGTAAAGATTTAAAACTCCTTAGTTCTATCCCAAGAGGCATCCCCTGTTAAGAAATGTCTCCTCCCCAGCTGTGTGGTGACAGTTGAAGGCTGTCCTCGGAAAAGTGAATAGCAAATTAAAATGGAAAATGTCTCCTAGCAGGCCCTATTTTTATATTTTACTTCTTTATTAGAAATATAAACAGATGATTATTTCTCTTTTTATTTGTCTTTTTGAATTTTTTAACAAATAATTTTTGGTAGCTTGTCTGTAGTATGTTTTGACTCATAAAATAACCTTCCTAATTTTGCCTGTGCAGTTCAATAACGTGGTCTGCGCTCCCCATGCCCCAGACTTTATCCCCTGACCTCTGAAAATCCACCATCATTGACTGCTAAAAATCCCTTGATACAAAAATGTCTTTTCCTGACTTCAAAACTTTCCAACTGGTCTAGCATGGACCCCGGGACCGTCCCTTCTTAACCCCACTGACAACGCCTTCTGCCCCACTTGGGGCCAGTTTCCAGTACAAGGAAGGCATCCGGGCAGGGCCCTCTGGCTAGAGGGGCCTAAGCCTTATCTTTGAGTTTCTCCAGATAGTTTCTAAGTTCCTTGGGGGCGCCCACAGCCATGTCTTGGCACACCCATTTGATGTCCTCATCGGTGCTACTGACGATGGAGTTCACCGTGGGGCAGCTGTCGTCCGGGGGGATGGTGGTAAAGGTGGTGAATTTCACCTTCTTCCTCTTGGAGGTGGGCGAGTGCAGGGTGTCCTGCTTCTGTTCTCTGCCCTGCCGCCCCCCGGAGTCAGCTGACCGGTGAATCTGGCTCTGCACGTGCTTGTGGGAGCCGCCATTGAGCAGGAGGTGGTTGCTCTCCTCGCGGGCCCCCGGTCCCCGGTCTATGATGGTGGTATGCTCGTCCTGGGGCGGCGGCGCGTCCCCCATGCTCTCCCGGAACTCGGCCTCATTGCCGAGCCACACCCAGTCGTGAGAATGGGTCATGGAGGCCTGACCTTCCAGGGGCACTTGCTTGTGCCTGTACTTCAGGGCAAAGGTGGCGCAGTTGATCAGGAAGACGAGGATGGCCAGGCAGAACACCCCCAGGAGGGCGTACATCCCTATCTCCAGGTCACTCAGGCCCCGCGGGGTCTGCACCAGGTCATTTTCCTCCAGCCCACTCCCGGCCTTGGGGAGGTCCACGTGGGCTGGGAAGTTGGTGAAGTCGATGGGGATGTTCTGTAGCTGCCCCTCCCCTGCCAGCCTGCCCCCGTCTGCACGGCTGTTCTTCACCACTTTGTTGTTCAGCAGGGACCTGGCTGTGGTAGTGGCTCTCCGGAGAGCCCCTTCCTCACGCTCCACGGGAGAGCTGCCATAGAAGTGCCCATCGTGGCCTGTGCGCTCGTGGTGCTGACCCTTCTGCCGGCGGTCACTGGCGTGGTTCTTGATCTCATCTTCCTCATAGTCCCTGCGGGGACCGGAGTCAGCATCGTTCTGTCCGAACTTGACCCTGACGTTGCCGACACCCACGGCCAGGACGCTCTTGCGTTTGGATTTCTGGCAGGCCTCGGCGATCGTCATGTCCACTCGGACCAGTGGGCCCTGGCCTTCCCCTTCGGCCACCACAACGGGCCACCTGGGAGAGCGGGCTTGGGGGACGGACACGACAGCCTCGTCCTGGGAGGTGGCTGTCAGGGAGAAGTCCTTGGTGTCGTAGATGTCCAGGGGCGTCACCGAGCCATCACTGAACTGCAGCCATGTGCTGAATACAGCCTCCTGCAGGGACACAGGCAGTTAGAAGACCACCTGGGGGATGCCTCTTCCCTTAGAAACCCCCTCCTAGGAGGACACCCAGGGAAACAGGGAGCAGGACCCCCATTCCAGACCCAGCAGCTCATGCATCTGGGGAGAAATCACACAGGTTTTTTATCAGGGGCAGATAAATCACCTTAATTTAAACGAGCACAAATTGGGGCATGACTAACAGCGCCCTCATAATCCTTACCAGGAATAAACAAATGGCAAAACCAAAATCCCTAACTGAGATGAGGCTCCAGGTGGCTTTATCCACACAGTTATTGCTGGAATCAGTTAGCTGGTGCATCTTCACAGACAATGACTGGCTTCCAGGGCAGGCCCTGGTCATTTTGTCACACATTCTGTGATTAGTGGCCTGAGTATGATGAGTGGATACAGCTGTTGTCTGTATCCAGCCTGATGACAAAGGCTGATGGGCGGGTAACACTGTCAGAACCAATGACATTAGAAAGGAACCTCCCCTCTTCTCCCTGCACTGCCCCCAGTGAGTTAAGCTTTGCCTGAGAAACAAGAGAACAAGAGCATTTTGCCCTTTAAGGTTGACCCTGTTGTGCCACTGCAGATGCTCTGCTTGGCTGTAGCTGGGCAGCAGTGCTGTGTGGGGTACAGCACATGGCATTGGCTGGTGGGCCCAGTTCAGTTGTGCTGCCTTTGTTCTGCATGGGTAGCTTTTGTGGAAATTCCCATCAGAGGGAAAGAGGAAGCTAAGGGCCAGTGTGAAGGCGCTGAGTTTATTTTGCACACTCACTATACTTCTGTCAGCGTTCCAACAGCTATGTAAAAATTACTTCCCATTGTGGGGACTGGTCGAAAACATTTGACTTTATGTGCCTGGCTTCTTTTACTCAAAATAATGTCTTCCAGGCTCATCCACGTGGCTGCAAATGGCAATATTTCATTCTTTTTAATGGCTGAATAATATTCCAAAGAAAGTGGAAAGCTAGTGACCTAGAAATGCCACTCACACCCATGCCCATGTGACTGGCAGATTCTCGTGAGCACAAGGCTTCCTGCTCTCTCGCCCCCTCCCCAGGGCAATAATGACATCCTCTCCCCTTTGGGTGCCCACAACAAACATAACCTCACACAAGGCCTTGTTCTTGACTTAGCCACGGGTACTTCCATTCTGCTTCCAAGAGAGGGAACTCCCTAAGGACAGAGATGCTTAGTGGCGGCCCAATCTTCAGCACCTAGGACAGAGCCTGGGTGTAGCTGGGGAATAGTTTTTCCTGTATGAATAGAGGAGGGTGAAAAGTGCAATCCTAATCACAAAATAGACAGCCCATATCCCCTGGGCACTTGCTGTGGGTCAGGTGTTGTTTGCAGTTATTGCAGAATGCATTTTCTCCTCTTTCACAAAGTAGGATGGGCTATGCTTCCTGCCCAAGGAGAGGTTAAGAACTGTGCTCACATGCACACATATGTTCATCGCAGCACTATTCACAATACCAAAGACATAGAGTCACAATAGCGAAGACACAAAGTCAGCCTAAATGGCACCTGATCCACAGCACGTACCCAGTGGATACAGGCTCTCTACTTTGTGATTCGAATTGCATATTTCAGCCTCTTCCACTCATCTAGGAAAAACTCTCCAGCCCATTAGTGATAAACGGGATAAAGAAAATGTGGTACACATATACCGTGGAATACTATGTAGCCATAAAAAGAACAAGATCCCATCCTTTGCAGGGACACAGATGGAGCTGGAGGTCATTATCCTTAGCAAACTGACACAGAAACAGAAAACCAAACACTGCATGTTCTCACTTATAAGTGAGAGCTAAATGATGAGAACACATGGACAGATAGAAGGGAACAGCACACACTGGGCCTATTGGAGGGTGGAGGGTGGGACCAGGGAGAGGATCAAGAATAATAACTAATGGGTTCTAGGCCTAATACCTGGGTCATGAAATAATCTGTACAACTAACCCCCATGACACAAGTGTAGCTATGTGACAAACCTGCACAAGTACCCCTGAACTGAAAATAAAAGTTAAAAAAATAAAAAAAGAAATATATCCAGTCATATCATCAGGAAGAGGCAGGATCAGGGCTGGAACTGGTGTGGCTTCAGAGCTGAGCTCTTGGCCACTGTGCTAGGGACCCCCTGGAACAGCCACTGCCAGAGCCCATTTTATCAGCCCCCAAAGACCACAGCGACTCACTCTCTGCTGAAAAGGTCATGTAGCTGCCTCCTTTCCTCCCTGCCTTTTTCACAGCAAACCAGGTCTGACCTCGTGGCTTTCCGGGACCTTTGTCCCCATCCATCCCGGACACTGTCATTTGCAGCCCAGGGAGGCAGCAGCACCCTCTCCACGGGCGGGTTATGGGAAAATCCTACCTGCTGAGCCAGAGATACAGCAGCAAAGCTTGTGTGTGCTCTGAGCACGGGATGGAGATGTTGCCACTCAACATCAAAAGCCCACACTTGGATGTGATAACTACCTCTGTGGTATGGGAATTGGGAGAAAAGAAAGTCACTTGAAGTTGGACCTGTGCAAATGCAAATACAACCTCCTTCAGAACAAAACAAAGCCGAGCAACCAGGGCTGAAGAGGTGCTCATGATACGAAGAAAGAAAGGTTACAATCTGTAGGTGGGAAGGCTGCACTATAAGAAGGGTGCATTAAACATTTAGACAGGAAGGTGAGCAGACTGATACGTGAGATCACAGAAGACTCCAAAGGCTATAACATGAAGGAAACCAACAAAAAACAATAGTCTATGAAATAAAACATAACATAAAACAAATGAACAAAAATCATCTATGAAATAAAAGTAAAAAGAAATTTAAAAATTTAATTAAAAAATTAAAGAGACATTAAAAGGAGTTGAAATCATCCCAATAAAAGCAAATGGGGTCTGGGTGCAGTGGCTCACACCTGTAATCCCAACACTTTAGGAGGTGAGGCAGGCAGATCACCTGAGGTCAGGAGTTCAAGACCAGCCTGGCCAACATGGGAAACCCTATCCCTACAAAAAATACAAAAATTAGCCCAATGTGGTGGCAGGTGCCTGTAGTCCCAGCTACTTGGAGGCTGAGGCAGAATAATTGTTTGAACCCAGTTGGTGGAGGTTGCAGTGAGCCAAGATTGCACCACTGCACTCCAGCCTGGGTTACAGAGTGAGACTCTGTCTCAAAAAAAAAAAAAAAAAAAAAGAAGAAAGCGAATGAAAACAGAGCAGGAAGGAAGGGGTGCAAAGGGACATGTAGAATTAATAGAAATGAAAAATACGGTTACTGAAATGAGTGACTCAATGGGTGGTTCGAACAGCAGATGAGACGTTCGAGGAGAGAATTACTGCAGTGGGAGACAAAGCCGCCTACGTCACCCCAGATAGAACCACAGGCATATCGAGAAATAAAACTGTGAATGGGCAGGTGAAAAGAAATAAAGGAGAGAATGAGAATGGCCAACGCTTGTTTGGTAGGAATTCCAGAAGGAAACATTGGAGTTACTTGGGAGCAGCCAGTGTTCACAGCAATGATGGCTCTGCGTCCCACAGGACGGAGGAAGAATGCTAGTGATTCAAGAAAGAATTCTCATGACATCGTTTGAGCATCTGCATCTAGCTGTAGCTGACGATCCAAATGCCTGGACACGCACTGATGCATTCTGCTGTGTGTGAAGGCAGGCTGAGTTGGGTTGGGTCTTATCACTTGTGATCGTAAGCCCTGGCCAACACCAGCTGGCTCTGACGGGTGAACCTGTGCAGGAAGTTTTAGGAGGGTGTGGAGCTCTCTTTGGGTGGCTGCACATTCAGCTCCTCCTAGCTCAACTTTCAATGTTCAACTTTGCTTTTTTTTTTTAAACTTATTTTTTTTGCCCAAGGTCACTCTCTGGCTTCTGGAATCCATGTGGTTGTGCCTACAGCAAGATGTGCCAAGGAGTGAATAACCACTGTGGGCAGCCCCCAATGAAGGATTCACGGAAGTTGTTATCTTTATCCCAGATCCCTTGCCCCTCAAGTGCAGTAACTCTTCCGGCCTTTCCAGACTGGCGTACAGTCATCCAGCACACAGGAGCTCCGACTGCCCTTGGTGGTGGCTGAGTTGGTAGCAAAATCTACTCGTTGCATTTTTCTTCCTTCCATCACCCCCGACTTCTCTACTGGTGTCGTCTTCACCACCTGAATAAACTACTTGCACCTGAATCCTTGTCTCAGGCTCAGCTTCTGAGAAGACCAAAACTAAGAAGAGATGGCTCAGGGATGTTGGCGCTCACCCTTGTCTCCTCTGTCCGTATCAGCTGATGAATCACACAATCCGACAAGTCCTTCTAATGCCTCAACCTCATGCACAAATACCAAGTGATTTCTCCTTTCATTTTTCTATCCTACTTTCTTTAGAGCAAACAAGGCACAGGGGAACATGCAGGCTACTACCCTCTATTTGTAGGTGTAAAAACCTTTCAGATTTTCGATTTCAAAGTTGAAAATATCACGAACAAGGTGCCAGCCGTCTACACTCTAAGGGCTGAGATAAAAGACTGAACAGTGTGCAAGTTCATTGTGGCTGACGTTTCATCTTGACTTAATTTTTCTTCACAAACTAGATGGGGAAAGAAGTTAACATAAAACAAGCCCCCGCACGGCAGACAATCGGAATGAAAGCCTCAGAACACGGCTGGTTTGCCAAGATCTATCTCCATCAGCCCTGCTGCATGATTGAGACTAACTTCTTCCACTCGCTCATTACAGAGAGGCTGGAATGTGGTGTTTCATTAGGAAAAGCCAGCACATGTCCCCAAAGATGAGAACTTCTGAATGACTTAAAATAACACATGCCCAGAAATGATTTAGAGCTCTATCCTTTCAACAGTCATGTCTGCAAATCAGGTGAACTACGTCCACAAATCCCCCGAGTCAGTGCTAGGGGACGCCAATTACTGTCCGCTGATGAAGACAGATGGGCAACAGGAGATGGGGAGCGGCTGGCCATGCCCCATGACAAGGGGGTTGCAATGCCAATCATCCACCCTAATTCATTATCCATTCTCAGCAAACAGCTTCACGCTTTCAGCTTTCTCTCTGCCACTTTCCTCTGATCTTTTTTCTTCTTAATCCCAAATGTGAAAGTATTCCTCTGCTCTTTGTAAACCAGAAAACACCATGCTGATTTCCTGTCCCATCCGCCCCCAAAGAGAAGACTTGAAGAAGCCAGTGCTGTGGACTGGATGAGGACCTGCATGCACCCCAGGTCCCTCCTGCTGACACTCTGGGGCAAAATCAGGTAGCAACTCTCTCCTCGTTAGGCAGAATTCCTAGAATGGCCCACCAAAGATGTTCTGCCCCAATTCCCAGAACACGTGTGTGGGATGAGTGGCCACTGTCATGATTATGTTACGTTGTTACACGGCACAGTTGATAGACTGGTCTTCCTGGATTATCTGGGTGAGTCCAGTGAAATCACATGAGTCCTTAAAAACTGAGCGATTTCTCTAGCTGGTGACAGAAGGGGCAGGTGGAGAGACTGGAAGCATGAGAAAGGCTCCATGCACTGTTGCTAGTGTTGAAGCCGATGACGGTAGGGTGGGGAGTGAGAAGGAATGCAGGTGGACTTGAGGAACTAAGAGAGGATTCCGGCAAATAACCTGCCAAGAATTGGCAACCTCAGTCCTACAACTGCAAAGATCTGGATTCTGCCACCACACAAATAATTCTGGAAGAAGATTCTTCCTTAGAGCCTAAGAACTTAGGCAACCAACACTGTGATTTCAGCCCTCTGATACTCTGAGCATGAACCCAGCTGAGCCCACCCACTGCACTGTGAGCTAGTAAGTGGGTGTTGTTTTCAGCTGCTATAAGTGCGTGTTGTTTTCAGCTGCTAAGTGTGTGGCAGCTGTTACATAGCAGCAGATAACGGGCATGTCTCGCAGCACTGAGCATCTTCACTTTAGCTCATCATAGACCCCACTACTGGACAAGGCAGCCACATGGATTTTGCACAGCCTACACTGCTTGCTTATAACACCAGCCCAGCCCCTGTAGGCATTTGAGTTTGCAGTCCTTGAACTGCACTGAAATCCTGCACTTTGGCTAGAACTTTCCAATCCCCCGCTAGAAGAATGCAAGCCCCTAGACTTTGTCATCATGCCTGCGCCCTTGACCACCGCTGCCCTCTGTTCTCCTCATCATGCCTCTGCTTTGTAGCACTATCCTGCTCCTGCTGGTGCATGTCAAGGGATCCCAACCCCTACTGCTAACCCCTGGGCCCTGTCGCCTGTCCCAGCCACATGACAGCTCCTCCAGCATTGCTCAGTCTACAGTCGGGTGTGGATTTAATCTGAGCTTCCTCCCCAGACCGCCTGCCTCTTGCTGCGAGTCACCAGAGGAAACTGGGTTTGAAGCAGAATATTCCGAGTCAAGACTGTCTGCTCTGATAGAGCATCCAAGGCCCTGTGTGCTTTCACTAAAATCGTGATTGTAACAACAGCAGCCATTCCCAGGAAAAGAGCTAACACTGGCTGGCATGTGCCAGCCACTGTTTTTAGCACTCAACGTCGTTAAGCCTAATTTAATTTGCAAACGGACTCTTCACAGGTGTTGTTACTTTCTCATTAAGAATTGAGACATGGGTGAGGCATCTTGCCTGAGGTTACAGAGGAGGTAAGGGACACAGCTGTGAGAGGTTACACAGGAGGTAAGGGACACAGCTGTGAGACCATCTGGGCCTTCTGGCTCCTAACTCTACTCGTCTCATAAGTATTGTACCCATGATGACATCAGCAGCAGAAAGTCCTGCAGACAAGGCAAATACCCATATGCAGGTTGTTAAGGCTAGATGAACCCATCCTGGTGGCATTACGTGGGTCATTCTCCCCGCTCTCTCATTTCCTGTCTTCCAGCCCAGCTCTAAGAGTCATTCAGTCACTCAACCAACATTTATTGAACACCTACTATGTGCTGGCCCTGTGATGGTCACCAGGGATACAGCGATGAACAGGAGGCTTGTCTTGTAGAAGCCTATATCCCATGGAGGAGAAACATGCTTTATGTAGTAGGAAATGGGGCTGACTCAGAGCCATTTGCTGTGAGTGAAGGCATTTATGAGAAGAGGGTATCATAACTGGGTATGAAAATGAGAATGAGCCATGCTCAGTGGTGAGGGTGGTGCATCCCAGGCAAAAGCAACAGCAATTGCAAAACCCCTAAAGAAGTGCAAGGGGAGTGTGTGCCTCAAATAGGATGAGAGAGACCAAGGGTGGCAGAGGATAAAGTCAGAGATAGAGCCAGGAGGTACGTTGTGTGGGGTCATGTGGGCTGTCAAAGGAATATGGTATCTTTCTAAGTGCAATGGGAAGTCATTAGAGCATTTTAAGCCAGTAAAAGGCGTGATGTGGTTTATGGTTTTAAAGGCTTACTTTGCTCTTGAGAAGAGAGGGGAGTGCAGGGGTAAGAGCAGCAGCCAGGAGACCTGGTGAGGAGGCTGGTAAATGGTCTGTGTTGCTCAAAAGCTATGTGGGTAAGATGAGTGAGCACTTTGTCTGCAATGACATGGCTTTCAATGTGGAATGTGGTTCTGTTAACCTATCCCCATTTCTCACTCCACCCTGCCCCTTTGCTGAAGCAGGCACAGTGACTGACCCTGCTCCCTTTGAACCTCTGGCATTTGGCCCCCTACCTGTTTGGGGGTCCGCAGCAGCTCCTCAGCTGTGACCACAGCTGTTACGGCCTTGCTGTTTTCTGCATTGGGGTAAAGGGTGACAGACAGCCCAGCCACGAGCTGGATGGCCAAGTCTGTCACCGACACTTTGTCATCTAGCACGGTTATTGTCTTCTCTGCCAGGATGGAGTCAGACAGTGGAGACAACACCTGTGGGATTGGCAAGACACAAGGAAAATCCATCACACCTTTTTCCAGATGTTAGCCCCTTCCCCAGCAATATTTCTTCTATCCCAACAGGCCTGAGGTCCAGAATACAGGGCAAAGGGGTTACATATCTACTTCACTCTATACACTGGCCCATCCCATGCCTTTGTGAGAATCAAAGTTACCCTTTCCCCAAGACACCTTAATTCTCCCTGTTGAAAATTCGGAATAGATATTAAAATCCATTCTGTCTTTAAAAGGGAATGACGCCTCCTATTTAGATGAAGTATGCTTGTACAATGCACAACCTGGTTAACTGTACATGGTGATCCTGTTGAACAGACTCATGAAGTGTTGAATTATAAATTTATAAAAGTGAATTATAAATAGTTCACTCCTCCCACCACCACCACAATGTATCCTCTGCCAAAACATTGCTTTCTGCCTCATCTTGTAAGCCAAATGTCGGGCTTGAGATGTCCAGGGGAAATGATAGGAATGTGCTAACCATTCCCACATATGGTGTAAGGATCCCGAATGACATTCCAGAATGGTGGATTCAGTAGGGTGGGACTCGAGGGATTGAGGAAAAGGCTGTCCAGGCCCCATCATCTGTCCTGAAATTTTACCATTCTATACCCTTCCTCCAGTGAAAAAGAAGGAGCAGGATTTCAAAGACAGTTTGTTGAATAAGTAAATGGCAGGAAGACAGAATGACTGAAAGAAGGAAGAAATGAGAGGAAGAATCCATGCTTTTCCCCGAGCCACTGGTAGAAGCGGTGCATGGAGAAGATGATGGCTATTTCTAAGAAGGCATAGGGGGAATAAGTTAGAAAAGTATGTGTTCAGAAGGAGAATCAGAGGTAGGGTGGGGGTGCTGGGAGGTGATGGGAATGGTGGAGGCAGCCATTGAGAATGAGGTCACATGGGGAGCTAAGAGGGTGCAGCTGCCACCTTCTCCATTCTGTTTGGAAGGAGGCTGGACTCAAGATCTGGCCTGAGCTCATCTTCCTGTGTCCCCATGATACAATCTGGAGCCATCATGGGGTTGAGGAATTGGCCACAATGACCTGCCCACTCATTGAGTCTCCCTCAATACTGCATATGCACCCAGTGCTGGGGACACAGAGACTCCCAGCTCCCTACCTGGATGGTCGTCATCCCAACCTCTCGCCCGACTAGGACCCGGCTGTCCTGGAGGGTGGCCACGTGAGGTTCCTCCAGCTTCATGAAGTCTGCCACCAGGTGAGTGATGTCGAACTGCCAGTCGGGACTAAGCAGGTAGCTCGGCTGGCCCCACGGGCCGGCGCCCTCAGACACAAACTGGGTGAGGACCCGCACAGTGGCGTGCTGGTACTGCAGCGCGCAGCCCCGGCCCCGCCGCTCCTCCTCGTCCTCATCCTCGCTCTCACGAGTGGGCCTTGTGGGAAGGGACAAAGAGCTCTCAGATCCAGGGAGAGGAGTCTAAGATGTTCTTGAGACAGGCAGGACCTGCCTCAACCTCAAGGAGATGACATTGAAGACACGAGCCCCAGGACCACGCAAGGGGCACCAAGCCTATCTCTAGGCAACACGAAGCGATGGGCATCTCTTTCTCGAATACGTTTATTGAAAAATAAAAGACAAGGGCTAATATGTACTAAGCCTGCACTGTCTCATAAGTAGGCATTGGCCACATGTGGCTATTTTAATTTTATTAATTAATGAATTATTATTACATTTTCAGAGACAGGATCTTGCTCTGTTGTCCAGGCTAAAGTGCAGTGGTCCATCCTAGCTCAATGCAGCCTTGAACTCCTGGGGTTAAGGGATCCTCCTGCTTCAGCCTCCTGAGTAGCTGGGACTAAAGGCATGCGCCATCATGCGTGGCTAATTTTTTAAAAAATTCTGTAGAGATGGGGTCTTGCTATGTTGCCCAGGCTGGTCTTGAACTCATGGCCTCAAATGATTCTCCCACCTTGGCCTCCCAAAGTGCTGGGATTACAATTATGAACTACCACACTGAACCCTAAATGTTAATTTAAATAAATAAAAATTAAATAAAAAATTGAACTTCCCTGTCACATTGGCTACAGTCCAGGCACTCCATAGCTACTTGTGCTAGTGACCACCATGTTGGACAGAGGGGTTCTAGAACATTCCACCACTGTAGAAGGACAGAGCTGTCTTACACATTTGAGATGTGGCAGGTCCCACTTTATGCTTCCACATGTATGAACTCTTTTTAACCTCATAATACTATGAGGCAAACTCATAATTATTCTCATGATCAGATGAGGAAACTAAGGCACAGAGAGGTTAGGTAGCTTGCCCATGCTCACAAAGCTAATTAGTGGCAGAGATTGGGTTGGAGCCCAAGGAGTCTCAATTCTTTCCCCTCAGGGATGTGGAACAAACTCATTGTCTTGGCCACTCATGACCACAAACTAATCTAAAGGACTGGGTAGATTCACAGCTGTCCTCCCCCATCAGGCCAAATGCCTTTAGCTTCTCCTTGTAGAGATCGATTCCGCATCTCACTGTCCTACTTACTCTTCTTGAGATGCTCTCCCTTACAAGAAAGGCCCTGGTGCCTGGGGGACTGTCAAGAAAAGAGTCCTGATGGTCTGGGGTGGAGCATTCCAGGCAGGAAGCTGCAAACTCAGCAACACCTTCACTTAGCTAATGTCTGCTAATCTGGGAGTCACAGGGCTGAGAAAACAAGGCCCCATACTCTTACATGTGACAGACAGACAGTCCGGAAACTCAGATAACAAATTAGAGGTTTTTAGCAAATAGTGAGCCCAGCATCCATTAGAAATGCAATTAAATTTTATCCAATAATTTGATCTGCATGGAACATTTCAAGCTTATAGATGTGCATAAAGCACAGAGAAGGACTCTGACTTTTTTTTGGAGAAAACAAACCGAACTTCAAATTGCCTGGTAACCGAGATGCTAAAAAAAATGCATTCACTCCATCGTGTCATTTTGGGAGAGCCACTTTCAAGAGACAGTCTCATATAAGCCCCGGTGTAGAGTGAGGACAGCCTGGGTTTGACACAAACCTGATGTTTAGCAGCTTTTGGGCCTGGCTGGGATATCTGGGAGCCTTGGGGAGATTTAATTGCTGAGATGATACCAGCATCTCCTAAGCATTGGATCCTTTAGTGTTAAGGTCAGTAAATAAACTTGTTATTATGGCTCTAAGGCTTCTCCCCATCCGAGGCTCACCTCTTACTGGTCACAATGGGGACCCTCCAGCCCTTTATCTGGCTGAGCTCTGTGTCAGAGACCTCGATCTGCAGGGGCAGCCGGGGCACCCACACGGTGACATGCAGGGGGGCGCTCAGGTACTGGTATGTGAAGTTCACCACCGCATCCATCTTTCCTTTGATCTCTTTGCCATTGACAAAGATGTAGTCGCAGCGGTCAGACACCTGCAAAGACAGAGGGAGAAAGGATGGAGGAGAAGTTCATGGGGCCTTGGAGACCATCCTTTTTTTGTTTTTCCTATTATCTTGCAAAGCACAAATGCTTAATTCAGGTTTCTCCTAATGCAGAACCTGAGACTAGGATTCGGTGCACTCAGTTTAGTTTTGAGTTGACCCCAGGGAGCAGGGGTGAAGGAGCAGATGAGGAAGACAGAGAAAGAAGAAAACCCAATAGGAAGGTGTATTTTTGAGGTTGCTACAGGGACCATGGGCTCAGTTTTCAGAGGCTTCATGAAAAGTATCTAGAATTGTCCACCTGAGGAGTAAGAGGTGGGAATATTTTTAGCTACCATCTCTTATTCCTACCAGTTGAGGGCTTCCCTGCCTGGGACAGAAAACAGAAGGCAGATTGAGGTGAGATTGCAATCAAAAAGTGAACCTGAACTTGCACAGAACTGCAGCTGTAGCTGAAATCTGGGTTAGCTGAGTGATTTGATGTGAGCACCAGAAGATTTTGCACCCTGGGCAGGTGTGACTTTTCAGAAAGTAAGCTGCACCCACAACCCACCTCATCCAGCCTCCAAGGATGCAAAGGGCCTGTAGTGCCTTCCTCCCCAGCGTGGTTCTCACTAATTCTGAGGTCTCTCCCCTCCATGCACATGCAGGCCTGATGTAGGTTCTTCATGGTCCCCAGGTTTTGGCAAGGCTGGTCCCTGTGCCTGCAAGCACCTTCCCATCCCTATTTGTCGGACCTACCCCAGCTCAGGGGTCCCTGGGACAAGTCTTCTATGACCCCGTGGGATTGTTTATATAATAAGTGTTCATTATGTGAATGGCCGATCACATTAGGGACTACCAACCTGTATCTGCTTTCCCTATGTGCCTCCCTTTCCTTTTCCCCTTTCGGGCAGATTGCTGTCTCAGGAAAGGGATGAGACAGAGCAGAAAGAAAAATAAACACACAGGCTAAAAAAAATAAAGTTTGCAAGTATTTGGCTTTTGTGTTCCAAGATTATTCATCCAAATATGACTGTATCAACCAGCCCACTGGGCATTCCCAGTGTAGCAAGGAAACAGCAGAATGATGTCTGTGTTTTCAAGCAGGCAGGAAGGGGCAACGTGGACAACAATGAGGGCCATTGGGGAGGTAACCTGTGCGGACTGTGACCGGTAAAAAATGTCCCCTACGAACTGCGAACAGAAGACTATAAGACAAGATGTGCCCTTCTCCAAGGCCTTGGCAATAGTTAAGTCCCCTGGAAATTAGACTGGCATTCTGTTTCTGCCATCCTGATGAATTGAAAACTGAAAATAGAAACCAAGTTGGGTTATCGAGAAACAATATGACCCCTGTTGAATAGCCAAGCTTATCAGATGTGATTTAAATTGGTCCCAGGTGTCCATATCACCTCTTAAACTAAGAAATCTTTGAAGGCAAAAAGTACTTCTTGTTTATTTTTCACCTCTGGGTTCCTTACACCAGCTGCTTATGAAGCAGGAGCTCAGTGAAATGGATATTGCATGGATGAATGGATGGATGGATAGATGGATAGACAGATGAACAGATGGATGAATGCACACACTGATGCATAGACAGATGGACAGATGGAGGAATGAATGGATGGATGGATGGACAAGTGAATGGGTGCTGGATAAATGGGTGAATAGGTGGGTAGATGGATAGACAGATGAACTGACAGATGGATGCACACACTAATGGACAGATGGATGGATAGACAGGTGAATGGGTAGTGGACGAATGGGTAGATAGCTGGATAGATGGACAGACAGATAAGCTGATGGATACATGCACACCCGGATGGACAGACACATGAATGGATGGATGGACAGGTGAATGAGTGGTGGACACATGGGTAGATGGCTGGATAGATGGACAGACAGATAAGCTGATGGATACATGCACACCCGGATGGACAGACACATGAATGGATGGATGGACAGGTGAATGAGTGGTGGACACATGGGTAGATGGCTGGATAGATGGACAGACAGATAAGCTGATGGATACATGCACACCCGGATGGACAGACACATGAATGGATGGATGGACAGGTGAATGAGTGGTGGACACATGGGTAGATGGCTGGATAGATGGACAGACAGATGAACTGATGGGTGGATGCACACACTGATAGACAGACATATGAATGGATGGGTGGACAAGTGAATGGCTGGTGGATAAATGGACAAATAGGTTGATAGACTGATAGACAGGTGAACAGATGGACAGATGCATGCATCGATGGACAGACAGACGGGTGGATGCATGGATGGATGGATAGATGGATGGATGGACAGGTGAATTGTTGGTGGATAAATGGGTAGATAGCTGGACAGATGGATAGATAGATAAACTGACGGATGGAAGCACACACTGATGCACAGACAGATGGACAGAGGGATGGATGAGGAGGGCCTTCCCTTCATGGGGACGCCTGCTTCAGGACAGTCATCAAGGATCTTGGGGTTGATGGAAGATGCAGTGAGAGACGGAAATGAGATGGAGCCAAAAGCCACAAAAACACAAGAAGTTAATTCAAAAGTTTCTAGAAAGCGCTCAGGCAGTGTTTCCTAACCTTTCTTGGGTCATTCACTCTTTTGAGAATACACATAAAGCTAATTCTTGCTAGAGAAATGCACACACTTACAGTTTAGCAGAACATTTCAGAGTTAATGAAGTCACTCAGAAACCCCTCACATAGCACTTAGCATACTAAGCTATAATTACCGATTTGCTTGTCTGTCTGCTGTCTAGATCACGTAGGTGGGAAAGAACAGAGTCCCCCTCTGGAGGTCTGTGGCCTCGGCCAAATAACGTTCAGTGCTGAGTCAAGAACTGTAATCTGATCACCCTCTCTTTCCCCAGCTTCCGGGAACCATGGATGGCTACTCTGGGCTCAATTTTCATCTTCAACTTGCACTTCCGTTTGGAGAGGCAGCTGGTAAGGGCTGGGCTGAGAGAATTTCCTCCATCTGCTGGGGACAGTGGCAGGGAGCAGCTGGGAGGGGAACACACGGATGGATCTTCTCATTCATGGTCAAGAGTGGTTTAAAAATGTTTACATGCTGATTAAAGAAGGAAGACAATTTTAGTTGCTGTCCCAGGCTTGTCATTAGCGGGTAAACACTGTCCTGGATCTGGGAAGGCATTAGCATAACAGCCGAGCAAGAGTTATATCAGTAATCACTTCTTTAATCAATGTTGTAATTTACAGACCATTGACTTTTCTCATTTATTACCTTTCTGAGCTCTGGTGGGAGGAAACCTGGCCGCTCCCGAATATATAAATAATTAAGAGCAATGCCAAGGGTATGAAGCTGCCGTGCATGATAGAGCCATCGTCACTGCTATTCCTGAAGGTGTCATAAACGTCTGGGGACATCTCAGGATGCATTAATCATCTCCTAAGTGGCTAGCAGTGAGAACCACCATATGAAAAAATGAGCCCGCTCATCTGCAGAAAGGAACCAAAACCCCACAGGAGTCTTTTTAGTCCCTCGGCTTTGTTTCTCAGACTGCTTTTCATCTTTCATTGTGGATCAGCTGCCAGTTGAGAAAATTGCCCACTGGACTCCACTCACTCTGACGTTTAAGCTATGCGGGCAGAATGCATGGTAGCCACGGCCCAGAAATCAGTGTCTGCCTGTGAGGACTCAGGGGCTTGGTGGAGCCACATATGGTCAGTTGCCATATTCTGTTATCGCTCAGGCTTTGGCACCTTCCTGAGACTGCACCTGCCTCCTAGGAAGAGCCTGGGGGTCACTTTCCAAGGGGAAAGCAGAGGCATCTGCTGGTCAGTCATGGATGTCCCCTGGGAGCCTGGCCTGAATCGTCCTCTAGCCAAACTGGTTCTCAGACTTGAGCAAGCCTCAGGGAGGGCCTGTTGGCACAGACTGCTGAGCGTCCATCTCAGATTCAGCAGGTCTGGGTTGGCGACCCACACGGGCATTTGTAACCAGTGGCCGCGGATGCTGTTGCTGCTGCTGCTCTGGACACCACTTTGAGATCCACTCCTTGCACCCTCGACATCCTGCTCATGACGGTAATCGTTCAGTTATGATGCTTGAAAGTGCGTCTCTGTGCTGATAACTCCTCAGCTCCTGTCTCTGGATATCCACCTGCCTCTTCCACATCTCCACTTGGGTCTCTAATTAGCATCTCAAACTAATCCTGTTCAAAAACCAAACTCCTAGTATGGTTTTTGTGCATCTCAGGGCACTGAGGTTGTGCTTGAATGAAGTTCAGACACAGGAAAATCAAACGTACATTTCTTGTACACCCAAGTTTGTGGACCTGCTCCATTAATACGAATGAAATGCTCGTACACCGTAACAATCCCTGCTTCACATCTGCAAGGTGCTTTCATGTCATTTTCTTTCTTGTTTTTGAGCTCAATTGTTTTATTGCACGATATGATAAATATAGTTAATAATGGCATATTGTACATTTCAAAATTGCTGAGAAAATTTTGAATGTTCTCACCATGAAATGTAAAGTATTTGAGATGATGAATATGCTACTTAGCTTGACTTAATCATTGTATTAAGAACACATTTATTTATACATCATATCACTTAGTACCGCATAAATATATACAATTATAATCTGTCACTTTACAATAAAATAAAAAATTAAAAAAGAAAACAGAAAAGAAGGCCGGGCACGGTGGCCCATGCCTGTAATCCCAACACTTTGGGAGGCTGAGGTGGGCGGATCACTTGAGATCAGGAGTTTGAGACCAGCCTGGCCAACATAGTGAAACCCTGTCTCTACTGAAAACAGAAAAAAACTAGCCAGGCATGGTTGTGCACACCTGTAATCCCAGCTACTCAGGAGGCTGAGGCAGGAGAATCCCTTGAACCTGGGAAGCAGAGGTTACCGTGAGCTGAGATCACACCACTAAACTCCACTAAAAAAATGAAAACAGAAAAGAAACCCAATTTTTAAAAAACAAGTTATAAGGCTTTATTTTTTACCATAAAATCAATTTTGCCTATCTTCCTAGGCCACCAGGTTTCTTCTGGTTATTATTTGCTTGATTTGTCTTTTTCTCTCTTTTACTTTTAGCCTTTCTGAAGCCTTCTGTATCCTGGATGTTTTAGATGATTTGTAAAAATAAACACTTCCAATGATTTTCTTTTAGAATGTTTTCTCTATAATTCATCATTCTTTTGCTGGAACTTTTAACACATTCGTGTGAGTGACAACGGATGTTTTACTTGGATTTATTTCTACCACATTATTTGTGCCATCTATTTGTCCATCCTCTTTTCTTTTCATTTTGCTTTTTTTAAATCTCATTTTCGCCTTCTTTGCCTATTATTTTCATACTCAGTTTTTCTAGAGCTATGGACAGCAGTTATGATCCTATTTTGTAGATGAGAAAACCAAGGCTTGCCATGGTTGCGGCTCATCCAAGATGGAGAGTTAAAGTGAGAACTGCCAGTAAGAGTCGGTTCCAGATTTGACTGGACAGTTTCAGCCATGTTGCTGATACTAGGATTATGGCCTTGGCTGAGGTCGTCGTTTCTGCCATGTGACTGTTCGAGTTATTTGCATTCCTGTGGGCAGGTGGGCAGGGGAAAGGCAGGTGCTGAGAGAGGCCACTGTCCAGCAACTGTGGCATGCCCGTGGCAAGGGGCCAGCGGCAGTCCGGAACCTCTCCTCAAGTGGCTCTGCCTGCATTTCCTCATCCCATCCCCCAGGGGCCACTCGGAAAGGCTGTCTCTTTCCAAGTCTAGGCAGGGAACAGATGGTCCACACAAACTTGGAACTTGAGGACTGCTGATCGAAGGGGCAGGTAGGGTTAAGGGAAAACAGTGTGAGCAGGGAAAGCATGCCAGGGCTTAGAGGTAGGCAGTGAGTTGGTCTGCATCCTCCAAACTCATGTCTTCCTAGAACCTCAGACTGTGAGCTTGTTTGGAAACAGAGTCCTTGCAGCCCAGGGGCCTCTTCTCAAAAGTTGCCTCTGAATCTAGGGCTATTGTTGGAAAATGTTTAAATAATATCTCCTTTTCAGCTCTGGAAAAATCCTTAAATGATGTACAAGTTCCTCTCTGATGTGCCTGGTTATCTTCCCTGTGCATCATCTGTGGTTTTCCCACTGTTCACTCCACCCAGCCACTGGCCTCCCTGCTGGTTCCTGAACATGCCAGGCACACACCTGCCCCAGGGCCTTTGCACGTGCTGTTTTCGTTGCCTGAAGGCTCCTCCCCTACTTATCTGCCTGATTTGTTCTTCATGTCCGTCAGCTCTTTAATACAGTGGATCTCAACCCGGGCAATTTTGTCCCCCAGGGGACATTTGAGCATCTCTGGGAATCTTGGTTGTAACAAATGGGAGGATAGATTTGCAGCCGGTATCTAGGGGATGGAGGGTAGGATGCTGCTCAACATCTTACAGTGTCTAGGCCAGTCCCCCACAACAAAGAATTAACCCACCACAGATGTCAATAGCACCGAGGCTAAGAATCCCTGCCTTGCTCAGATGTCAACTTCTCAAATATTCTTTCTCTGCCATTTCCTTTTTTTGTGTGTGAGACAGAGTCTTGCTCTGTCTCCCAGGTTGGAGTGCAATGGCACCATCTCGGCTTACTGGAACCTCCGCTTCTCGGGTTTAAGCGATTCCCCTGCCTCAGCCTCCTGGGTAGCTGGGACTATAGGCATGCACTACCATGCCCAGCTAATTTTTGTACTTTTTAAAGCAGAGATGAGGTTTCACCATGTTGGCCAGGCTGGTCTCGAACTCTTGACCTCAAGTAATCCACCCACCTTGGCCTCCCAAAGTGCTGGGATTACAGGCATGAGTTACCATGTCCAGCCTGACATTTCCATTTTAAATGGTAACTCCCCCGAACCTCCCTTCCCTCTTCCTTGCTTCCTGTCTCTAGCTTGCTTACTGCCATCTGATGCACTGCAGATTTTACCTGCTCGCTTCGGTTATTATGTGTCCTCCCTCATGGAACCTAAACTCTAGGATGGCAGAGATTTTTGTCTGTTTTGTTTACTGTTGTATCCCTAGGGCCTAACACCTGACATACAGTGGATACTCAATAAATAATAAATGCATGCTGAAGAATGAATGAATGAATCAGAGCTTGCAAACTGGTGGCCTCCCATCACATTTGGCCTACACAGTATTGTTGTCTTTTTCAACAGAGACGGGGTCTTGCTCTGCTGTCCAGGCTGGAGTGCATTAGTGCAATCACAGCTCACTACAACTTCAAACTCTTGGGCTCAAGCAATCCTCTTTTCTCAGCCTTCCAAGTAGCTGGGACTACAGGCATGGACCACCATGCCCAGCTAATTAAAGAACATTTTTGTTTTAGAGATGGGGTCTTTCTATGTTTCCCAGGTTGGTCTCCAACTAAAGGGCTTAAGAAATTCTCCCTCCTTTGCCTCCCCAGTCTATGGAGCATTAAATGGCCAGAGCTGGTCTCAGCATCAGTGGGGTAGAATGTTGCCAAGGTAACCACCACATGTGGCCTTGGCAGGGAAAGGTGCTCAGGTATCTGGGTCACTGAACACTCCCTATGCTCAGGGGACACTCAGGGGTACCTGCTCACCCAGTGCCCCCAACACTACCCACCTATCACACACACACGCACACATGTACACACATGCACACATGCATGCACACATACACGCATGCACACACACAGGAAGAGATGAACTTTTATCAGTGATTGCTTACTTTATAACAACAGCAAACATTCATTGACTGGCCACAGTTATCCAGGCACCATTCTAAGAGGCTCACATGGGTCATCTCTCTGAGTCCACGCTATAAACACAGGAGGGCACTATTATATTTATCGTATCCATAGTGCAAATGAGAAAACCAAGGCGTGGACAGGTGATGTACCTTGCCCACGATCCCACGGCTGGTATTCATAAGTCAGGATTTAAACACAGCCAGCCAACCCTAGAGGTCTGCTCTCAGCCATGATTCTGAGCTGGCTCTGCACTCAGGGAGGCCTGCCTTCTCCTCCATCACGGACAGGGTCTATTTCCTCTCCCCATTGATGTTGGGGCTCTGGCCAGGAAAACATGAGCAGAAGTGACAGCCATGCCTGGACCAGTCCAAGCTTGGACTCAGGAAATGTGTCCTTCTGCTAGGCTTTGGAACTTGACCATTAATAGCTACTTCCTCCAAACCCATAAGCAAGAATAAATTGCAATCGTCTTGAACAACTAAACACTGGAGTTGTCTGTTACACAGACTTGCTGACAGATTCATTCTGCTAAGAGATGTGGACAATCCTGACTGTAACTTTCAACGGCTTTTACACGGTTTCCCCTCTCTTCCTTACCTCTCATTCACCTTTTCATCTTATTCTATTTTCTCTCCTGTTTAGGTAGAGGACACTGGCAAAGTTGAGAAGAAAGCAGGCTTTGGCAGAGCCCTGATCCCGGATTTAGGAGGCTTCCCAGGATGTGGGAAGGCTCCTGTCAGAGATTCTTGCCCTGGAGGGGCCACCGTTTCAGGACATTCACCAGGACCTGACTTTGGGACACTAGTTTAGAATCCCTTTCCTCTCGTCTCCTGCGCCTGTTCTCACCCCAGGGAACTTCTGGCTGATCTGGCATCTCCTGTGCAATGTGCCCTTCCCCTGCAGCAGCCAGAGCTGAAGTTTTACATTTTAAAGAGGTCTCTGGTGCAATTTCAGCAGTTCTCTCATTACTAAAGTGCATTATAGCTACTTCTTTGACATCAGTGAAAGAGAAGGAAAAAGAAAAAGGCAGAGAAAAGTCAGGGCTAAGCAATATTTCTGAGACTATGTCTATGCTCTTCCCCTCCCTTTTACATCTTGCCCGGTGAAATGATGGCCAAACAGAATTCAAATGGCCAGGCAGAAATCTGTTCTGTGATAAATCACACTTTATCCAGCTGACAATGCACAACGCTGCCAAGACTTGGACACATCTCCCGTCGTTCTCGGCTCGGGACTAAAGTCCATGCGGGGAGTTGGCAGCACTAATGGGCTGCCTGGCCCGACTTGGGGAGGAGGAAGGGGAGATGGCTGGTTGCCCACCCCACTTGGGCCGAGGAGACAGGCAGGATTGAGAGTCAGCGCAGTAGGGACCAGAGAAAGGCATACTTTCTGACAATAGCACATGCTTCCTTGTAGGATCCAAATGTTGTGGTTAGGAACACAGGCTTGCATCTGTGTTGTGCTAGAGTCTGCCCTGCTCTAGGATTCATTTTCCTCATCTATGAAACAAGGATTCTTTCTTTCAACCAATACTTTCTGTGCCCCTACTATGTGCTAGGTGTTTCTAGGCATGGAGATACAGCAATGAGTGGGAGAGACAGGATTTCATTTAGAGAGTGGGAATAGATGGTAACAAGTAAAAAGAAAATAATTGTGAGCAATAAATGCTACAATAAAAATAAAATAAGAAAACATGACTGAGAATGGTGCAGAGACCTCTCTCGTGAGGTGACGTTTAGGCCGGAGATATGGGGGAAGAGGGTTCCAGGTAAAGATTCAATTAAGAGGCGCCAACATTTTTATTTATTTATTATTTATTTATTTATTTATTTATTTAGAGACAGAGTTTTGCTCTTGTTGCCCAGGCTGGAATGCAACGGCACAATCTTGGCTCACTGCAACCTCCGCCTCCCGGGTTCAAGAGATTCTCCTGGCTCAGCCTCCCAAGTAGCTGGGACGACGGGTATCTACCACCATGCCTGGCTAATATTTTGTATTTAGGAGAGACGGGGTTTCACCATGTTGGTCGGGCTGGTCTCGAACTCCTGACCTCAGGTGATCCACCCACCTTGGCCTCCCAAAGTGCTGGGATTACAGGCATGAGCCACCATGCTTGGTGACCAACATTTATTAAGTGTCTGCTGTATGCTAGTTTCTGTTCTAAGAGTTTATATGTGTAGATTCCTTTCATCTTCACACAAACCATTTTACAGGTGAGGAAACCAAAGAACAGAGAAATCAAATAACTGGTCCAAGGTCTCACAGTGAACAGGAGTCAGAGCTGGATTTGAAAGCCACCGTCTCGGTCCAGAAAAGCCTCACTTAACCTCTCACTTACACTGTGTGAGGGCCTGGAGGGAGGAGTAATTGTGGCCTGTTCTAGAAAGAGAAAGAAGGTTGGCAGTACAAGGTCAGAGAAGTAGGCGGAGCGTGTCATACCAGGAGAGAGCAGCAGGTTTACCAGGAGAATTAAATAAGAAAGCCTACAAGTAGGGGAATTAGCCCAGTGCCCGCAAATAGCAGGGACACATTGAAAGTCTGTGGCCAGGTAGAAACCTCAGGCCTGGCAGATGGGAATCTGTAGAGGGCCGGGCAGACGGAACGTATTAGCCCCAGAAGGGTGTTTACAAGGGGGTTGGAAGAGGAGAGTGTGGAGAGGCTTCCAGGATGACAGCCTTAATCAGATCTGACCGCACCACGCATGCAGTTTCCCTCCCACAGCTCCTGCCCCAGGTCACCCTCTGTACCATCTGCCTTCTTTCTCCTTAATAAGGCACTCGAGATCCTAAAGCCCTAAAACACAGAAGCGGACGCACAGGGAGGACGGCCATGTGAAGATGCAGGCAGAGAATGCGGTGATGCGTCTACAAACCAAGGAAGGAATGCCCCGTTCCAGACGCTGGAAGAAGCAAGGTGTCCGCCAGGAGCTGTTGCCTGGGATTGTTCCTTAGAGGCCTTGGAGGAGGGGTGGCCCTGTCCACACCTTGACTCCAGACTTCTGGCCTCCAGAGCTGTGAGAAAGTAAGTATCTGTTGTTTAAGTCACCAGTCTGTGGCACTGTGTTGTGGCAGCCCTGGGAAACTGTGACAGGGTGTGGACACACTGCTCCCACCTGGGGCGGGCGATGCACTGTTTCAGTAGCGTTACATGTCTGATATTTTCTTCCTGCATCCATTTTCTGATTTGGAGTCATTCTTCTGAAGCTTCCTACACACAGACAGTGTTAACGGCCACGCCAGCGGTGCTGGGGCCTCTCACAGTCAATACAGTACCAACGCCTTCCTAGGAGAACCAACGGCCAGCACCTTGCTGGAAGACACCCAGAGAGTACCCCATTCTCCCGTTCCTCTCTGCCCTTGGCTACATCGGGAACCATTGCTTGGAAAACCCATTTATGGGTGGGGTTGACATGGGCTATTTCCCTAACCCAGGCCACATTAGAAATGGAGTGGAGGTGCTGGAACAGCGAACAATCGGATGGCAAAGAATAAGGGGGTGGAGGAGAGGAGCCCCCACTGTCATCCCAAGGAGCTTCCTGTGGCCGCAGCCCTAGTTTCTCTGGGGGTCTTCCCTTGCCCCACTCCAGTTTGGGAGTTTGGCTGAAGCTCCGCCTCCAACCAGAAGAGTGAAATCATGTGACCATGACCTAAGCCAATCAGAGCTTCTCATTCCCAGCCACAGCGATTGGCTCAGGGGTTAGCAGAGGACCTAAGCGGGAGCAATCAGAGGAGCCCTCAGGATTTTGATTCAGGCCAGGCCAGGCAAAAGGTACATGCTCTTTTCTGCTAGATTTCTACCTGTAAAGATACCATCTGGGCCGGTCGTGGTGGCTCACACCTGTAATCCCAGCACTTTGGGAGGCCAAGGTGGGTGGATCACTTGAGGTCAGGAGTTCGAGACCAGCCTGGCCAAC
>NW_012112586.1:4704282-4709334 GCF_000951035.1 Colobus angolensis palliatus
AAAAAAAAAAGAAAGGGAAAAGAAAAAGAAAAACATATAAAAAGTTGTCATTAGGCCCACAAAGCCTGGTCATGATTAATCCTCTAAGAGGAAGCCGAGTACTGTAAGAAGACAATTGAAAGCACACTGAGAGCAAGCAGCCTGGCTGAGTTTCAACTCAGATACATACACATTTGCTATTGAATAATTTTGCTGCCCAGCATTCTCTTATTCTATTTTCTGCAACCATTTAAAAACGATTTCCAGGGGACCCCGCCCACATCCCCATGGCCGGTCTATGTGTTGAGGTCTTGGCCTCAGCCACACAGTTAAGTGGTGTCCATCACACTCCCCTGGCTGCAGGATTGGTTCAGGGATGGTCACATGGCTCAGCCTGACTCAGTCACAGAAAGCCCCAGGATTTCTGATTGAGTGACGGCAGTGTCTCATTTCTGCGGGACTTGAACCTGGGAAGGTGTGGATCTAGAGCCTCCAGGGGCCTCCATCTCAGGCGGAGAAGGCATCTGCACAGTTGAAAGCAGAGCTGAGAGGTGCAGAGAAATTGGTTTGTGAATCCACCTGTGCCTGAAGCCAACACCACCCTAGACCTTTCATTGAAAAGACGGTTTCTTCCTTTACTTATTAAGCCAATTTGAGGGTCTGAATTGTTCAATTACTGCACTCTCCTTGATAAAGATATGATGGGTTGGCGTAAAATGCTGTTGAGACCAAACCCTGGTTCTCAAATTCATTTTAGCAGAGGGGTCAAAGTGGGACAGGAATGATAGGATCTGGCAGGAGAAAAAACAAGCACAGAATAACTGGTTTCCAGAGCTACATCTTCCCCGAGGCAAACCCGATAACCCAGGTCTCAATCTGGACTCTATCCCGTGCTTCATGAACCTGACCAGAAACTTTTCATCAATGCAGAGACCAGCTGCAAGGTCCCTGGGACTTAAAAACCTCTCTTTCCATTTAAGCACACTCACATGGAGCCCTGTTTGGCTCAAGTAAAATCTGACTCATCAATAAATGGTCTTATCTTCCATAAAAGTCTTTTATGAGAACAGGATACTATTTGTGGCTTACACTGGAGGGTCAGAACAACCTGATCTTTTTTGGCCAGTTCTAGAGTTCTAGGCCAAAAAAGGTTTGTCCATCAGCCTCTCCTAGGAATGAATGTGTGGCATAGCTCCTACCAGTCAAAGGTTTTGATTCTGTGCTTCCCATCGAACTTTCTGTGATGATGGAAATGTTCTATGTGTGTGCTGTCCAGTGCAGTAGACACTAGCCACATGTGACTACTGAGCACCTGAGATGTGGCTAAAGTGACTGAGGAGCTGAAATTTTCACTTTTTTCAATTCTAACTAATTTAAATAGCCACAAACGGTTAGTAGCTGCCATACTGGGCCGCACAGCTATAGGTAAATCTTAATATCAATCTGTGAGGACAGCATATTCCCATACTCGCCTGAGCCTGCTGGGAATCTGAGGCCACATGGGCCTGGTGATCAGGCAGACCTGAGTTCAAATCTAGGCTCTGCGACTAACCAGCTGTGCGGCCTTGGGCCAGTCACTCAGCTTCTCTGGGCCTGAATTTTCGCATTTGTAAAATGGGACTTACCACCTCATACTTTCTAGAGTGATCTACTTAAACCACAAACAGGAATATCCTGCAGTGTCATATTGCTCTGGGAGTAAAACAAAATTCTGAACAGACTCCAAGGCCTTGGACAACCTGGCCCTCCCTATTTCATCCATCTTAATATTTTCTCTCCCTCTTCTTACTCTTCATCCTCCTTCATCCTGGCTGTTCTTTTGTTCCTTGGACACGGAAAGCCTGTTCATACCCCAGGGCCTTTGCACTTGATGTTCTGTCTGCTTGGACAGCTCTTTTCTAAGCTCTTGGCATTTAGATCTCAGCGCAAATGCTACCTCCCCCGAGAAGCTTCCATGATGGTTGACCATGAAGTAGCCCTTTGAATTCTCTCCTCATCCCATTACCCTCTTGGTTTTCCCCATAGTATCTACAATATTTGAAAGGAACTTGCTTTTATGTTTGTTTACTTATATACTTTCTAACTCTGCTATTACAGATAAATTTGTGAAAGTGGGGTTCTGGTGCAGTTGGTTCATGACTGTATCCCCAGAGCGTGGTACGTGCTCGGTAAATATCTGTGAAGGGAATGAGAAAATCATAGCTTTGATGAAAGGATCACGACTGTAATGACCATGGCTGCGAAGCAGGATGTTAGTGGGTGTCATGTCCATACAGGCCCCAAATGTGCTTACGGGGCTTTGCCCGGCCACTTGTGCTCCTATGAACCACCAAGAGAAGAATGTTCTCAAGGTGCTGCTGCCTTTTGCCACCAAAATGAGACACATAGAACCAACCCAAACCCTAAACAAACCTGGATCCCAGCCCACACAACTGGCACGCCGAGGCGGGGCTGCTCTACTTAACCCAGGGGTCCCTGAGGGAGAAACCAATGCTTGCTGTTGTAAGTTACTGAGATGTCAGGTTCTTTTGTTACGCAGCATTATCACAGCAATAGCTGCCTAATGCAAGTCTAGCCTCCCAGTGATTAAATAAAGACCCAAGTCCACTAGGCAATACAGTGTGGAGAACTCTCTGCTTTGAACAGCTCTCAGCTCTCAGCAGAGCTTAGTGAATATTGCAGCTGCCATGACCCCCATTACCAGTGCCACCTGACAATTATTGAGGACTTACTATGTGCCAGGTGTGTCACACACCTTTTCGTTTTCAATCTTTGAGTAGCATCTATGCAATGTGACTCTTAGGATCTCCATATCTGAGATAAGGACACTGAGGCTCAGAGGAGCTGACTTCCCCAAGATCACTCAGAAGGTAAGTGACAGAAAGACATAACAGGAGTCTGTCTGAGGCCAAAGGCAGTGGCCCTTTCTTCCAGGTTAAGTCACCACACTAGGTACTTTAATGGCAATGACTGTCCTCCCACAGGAGACTGGAGACCCTGTGGTGTTTGCTCAACCTAGGGCAGGACTTCTCAACCTCAGCATGATTGACATTTGGGGTCAGATAATTCTTTGTTGTGAGGGCTGTCCTGGAATCACAGGGTGTATAGCAACATCCTTAACTTCTAACCACCAGATGCCAGTAGCCTCTGCCGCAGGTGTGACAACCAAAAATGTCTGCAGACATTGCTAGATGTTCTTAGGGGGGTTCAACCATCCCGCAGAGAACCACTGATCTAGGGTTGCCTGGGTAGGAGGAAGAGCTGACACAAAGGCATTGTCCTGCATGCTTGAGATGGATGACTGCGTTCAGACTCACAGCAGCCTTCTGGGGTATGCCTGGGTCTTTCCCTATTTTGCAGATGAAAGAACTGAGGCTTAAAGAAGAACTTATCTGTGGCAGAGTTCAAGCTCTTAAACATGCCATTTAAACTGCACTTTGAGTCACAGATGGAGGGAAGCGGGCGCTAGAAGAGCCCTTCGAGGAAGGAGCGTCCTCGCTTTACAGCAGGGACCCCAAGTCCACAAAGGGGCCACGGTAGGGCAATGCCGCCCAGCTTGGCTTGGAGCCCGGGACTTCTGGATTCCAGGAATTTCTTTGCTCTCTTTAATCTTCTTTTATCTGAGAACCAAATGGCTCATGAGGATAAAGACCTTCCAGGGGTTCTTCCAAAGCCTCTCAGTCATGACAAGTACAAATAGAAAACTCTCTTCTGCCCGCCCTGCTGCTTAGGGAGGGATGCCACCTGAAAGCAGAAATGCATCCTGTAGATGCCCTAACATCTTGGGGCTGTTGCCAAAGGACTTCACACTCTCAGGGACTCGGAGCCTGCAAAATCAATAGTAGGTTCAGCACAGAGAAAGTTTAGTGCTGATGGGAGCCCGAGCTCGGGGCAACTATCAGGCTGTTGGCTGAGCAAGGTTGCTCTCCATGTGCCAGAGCTAATGCAGGCACCTTTGATCACTGCGGAAAAGCCAGGCCTGCTCGTTGCCCAAATGCATTATTTTTAGCTCTGCACCGGGATCCATTAGCTGGAGTCATGTCCTGGAGGTCAGACAGGCTGCACTGGAAATTCAATAGATGAACTTTCTCTAATGATGCTTTAAATCTCAGCATCCCCACCCTGTCCTGGGCAGTGCCTAGCAACCCATGGCTGCAGGAGTCTTGGGGAAGGCACATGCAGGGCTGAGGACCAGGGTGGGGGCACCCAGGGAGCACAGGGTGGGGTATCATGTGTCAGTGTCATTAGGGTGAGGAGATATACATAGGGTGCTTTCCAAATAGGAGGTACAGCCAGGTCCAGGCATTAATAATCATTATTCTCCTTGCTAACTGACTCCAGTGTCCCCTCCTTGAGGACCACCCCATCCCCACCCAAGCCCCTCTCCAGCACAGTGTCCTATTCATGGCGCATCATCTCCACAAGATTCTCATGCATTTTCTTATTATCTGCTTCTCTCCATCACTAGCATGCTGCTTCCTTGAGGGCAGGGACCGCTTTTGTTCTACTGATTGCTGTGTCCCCGATACCAGAATGGTACCTGGAAAATGGCCAGCACATCTGTGTTTAATAGCTTGTCATGTGACCTGTGAAAAACATGGGCTGGATATTGCTAAATCTGTGACACCACACTAAGAAAACCACTGCCAGGTAATCTGTGCCACGTCATCAACTGCAAGCAAGACACACCTTTATGTCAAAGATGTTTTAAAGCTTGGATCCCATAGAAGAGATCCTCTATGATGGACACTTGGGCATTGCAAGTGCTTGTCTGTATTGCATGTTTTTCTTCCTGTTATTGTTCCTGGGGTTATTGTTGGGCAAGTCATGGCCCTTGGCCCTTCTCCAGGTGCTGCTCCTTCACGTCTTGAATGTGAATCAACCAAGAGGCGGGGTTCTCTCCCATTCAGATGTTATGACTCTTATTAACCTGCACATCGCAGACCAGACTCCTCACCCCTTATCATTCTTTCACACTGCACACTGGCCTGGCTTCATTTTCCAAGTGCTCCAAGGCAGGGATATTCATGATGCATTGCAAGGTGAGAGAAGGAACAGGCAGAAATGCATAAG
>NW_012112586.1:4713576-4714953 GCF_000951035.1 Colobus angolensis palliatus
CCATCCATCCATCTATCCATCTATCTGCCTACCTGTCTATCTGTCTGTCGAGAGGATGGGAAGAGAGAAAGAGAGAGAGAGACTGAAACTATGAAAAAGCAAATGGGTAAATATTGATAACAGTAGAACCTCAGTAAAGGGTATATAGTATAATTTGTCCAGTCATTGCAACCTTTGAGATAAGTGTGAAATTCCAAATAAAAAGTAAAACGTTAAGCAAAATTTGAATGTACAGAGACTATATAGCCTAACGGCCAAGAGCTTTTTGGCCCTCTAGCTAGAATCCCTTCTCTGCCATGTGCAAGTTGTGTGACCTCAGGCAGGTGGCCTCCATTTTCTGAGCCTCAGTTTCTTCTACTATAAGACAGAATTAATAATAACGATAATGCAGATGTTGTGAGTAGTAAATGAGTTGGTATGCAAAATAAAGGCTCCCATGTTTACCTCTTCTGTTTGGCTGTGAGTCCTGAGAGGTTCACTTTCTTCATCTGTTTCTTCCTTACCAAAATCACAGAACCTTAAATGTGGTAGTTGGTTAATAAATGTTGGCTGAATGAATTGAGGAGGAAAAGAGGAAGAAAGAAAAGAAAGAAGGAAAGAATGAAGGAAAGAAAAAGGAAAAGCTAGAAAGTAAAATCATAAAACCCAAGTCCTCCTGAACCTCGGCCTCCACATTTGCACACTGGAGTCCCACCGACACACACTGGAGTGCTTACACGGGCCAAGCAGATCATGGAAGTGGACCAAATATAAGGCAACTGTGACAAATCAGAAGATGCCGGTGGGAGCTAAGCCATGAGGATGCAAATACATTAGAATGATACAGTGGACTTTGGGGATTTGGGGGGAATTTTGGGGGCGGGGAGCGGGAGGCAAGGGATGAAAGACTACAAGTAAGGTGCAGTGTATACTGCTTGGGGGATGGGTGCACCAAAAATCTCACAAATCACCACTAAAGAACTTACTCATGTAACCAATTATCACCTGTACCCCAATAACTTATGGACAAATAAAACAATAAATAAAGGGCACCCCACAGTGCTGCCAGGTGAGCACACTGTAGCTCTGCCAGATCTGCTGGATTTTCCCCATAAGCTGGAGGGGAAACCCTCAGATATGACTTGTGAGAATGCAAAATGGTATAGCCACTTTGGAAAAATTTTGGCAGTTTCTCAAACATTAAATGTAAGGTAACCCTATGACCAAGTCATTCTACTCCTCTGTATGTGCTCAAGACGAATGGAAACGGATGTCCACACAAAGGCATGGATGTGAATATTCATTGCAGCACGATTCATAAATGGAGGAAACATTTAGAAAGTGGAAACAATCCAACTGGATGAATGGATGAACACGATCTGGTATATCCATACAGTG
>NW_012112586.1:4715648-4717695 GCF_000951035.1 Colobus angolensis palliatus
TGTATGTACTCAAGACGAATGGAAACGGATGTCCACACAAAGGCATGGATGTGAATATTCATTGCAGCACGATTCATAAATGGAGGAAACATTTAGAAAGTGGAAACAATCCAACTGGATGAATGGATGAACACGATCTGGTATATCCATACAGTGGAATATTATTCCGCAACGAAAGAAACAAACTACTGCCCCACGCTACCATGTAGATGAGTTTCAAACACATAACGCTAAGTGGAGAAAGTGGACACAAAAGACCGTGTATTGTATGACGCCATTCACGAGAAATGACCACAGCAGGCACATCTATAGAGACAGAAACCAGCTTAGTGACTGCCAGGAGCCGGGGATGGGAATGGGGATTAACTGTGACAAAAATATTCTAAAATCGGATCATGATGATGGTTGCCAAACTTAGCATAATTTACTAAAAATCGCTGAATTGTACATTTGCAATGAGTTGCATCCAATTCTTATATTTTTAAGCAACGCTGTGCCTATCACACAACATATACTTGTAAGCCTCCAGTCTTAATCCCTGGTCCACCTAATCAGAGGATTACATGAGATGACCAGAGTTGACTCTGAGTTATTAAGCCCTTACTATATGCTGGCTACTAGGTCATGGTCTTTGCTGCATTTATAAAACTGATTAATCCTCATGCTGACCTTCTGAATTAGGAACTATGCTTATCCTCATTTTACTAAGAAGGAGACTGAGTACTGGAGGGAACGCTATATGATTCACCCAAGGCTGCATAGCTTGAATGTGGCAAAGTCATGAGGCATTCTTTGGGAGGCATTCTCCATGATACACTTGCATTTCAGCACATTGTACAAACAGAGCCTAGACTGTTTTTGTTCTGAAAGGTCTTTCAAAGGTGTTTTATATAGTGAACAGTCTTGGAAGATCGACAGTGCCTTGTTCCGGAGCAAAGGGCAGACATGCTTGAGGTCCAGTATGATAAAGGCATTGTCTCTTTGGGGAGGTCAGGCAGGCTTCCTGCCTGTCTTGTCAGGTTGGCCTCCTTTAACAGAATACCGTAAGTCAGGTGGCTTAAATGATACACATTTATTTCTTACAGTTCTGAAGACTGGGAAGTCTGAGATCAGGATGCCAGAATGGTTGGGTTTTGCTGAGAGCCCTTCTGGTTTGCAGACTGCTGCCTTCTTGCTATATCACCACATAGTAGAGAGACAGCAAGCTCTGGTCTCTTTTCCTCTTCTTATAAGAGTACTACTGCCTGCATTGGGCTCCACCCTCATCGAAGCCTAATTACCTCCTAAAGGCCCTACCTCTAATACCATTGCATTGGGTGTTAAGGGCTTCCACATATGAATTCAGTGTGAGACACAAACATACAGCCCATTATACCACCCATGATAAAAGATGCATGTTCTCAAAGGCCAGGATTCCTCCCCTGAAATCTGATCCACTACATGTGCAAGTGTCACTGGCCCCTCTGCATAACCCTGTGGGAACTGAAGCCCAGGCAACTGGTACAGAAAGATGCTGATACAGCGGCTGTCCTTTGTCTCTGACCCCGGGGTCTTGTGTCTTCTGCCAGCATCCACAAAACTGTGACAGTTTGATTTACCAGTTTACACTAGGGTGCCATCTCAGAGCCTTCAGAATTCTCGACAGAACTCTGAACTGCCTAAATCCAACACCTCATGGGCCTACTACAGATGAGGCACTGATTAAATGTCAATTCCCTCCCCTCTTCTCTCCATGGCATTCTGAGCTGTACCCAACTAGCACTGCAGGCATCATTGATCTCTCCAGACCCAAGGCCACAAGCCAAGCCTGGTCCTATGGACCGTGCTCACGTACACTGAGCCTGCCTGCTCCGATGTCCTCACCCTGCTGACTCAAGATTTCATATTGCTTTGTCAACAGCCAGGGGTATCAACTCTGGATTCATTTCAGGAGGCAATTTCCTGTTTGAACACATTTATTTCCCTAAAGATACTGATTATAATTCCTGGAGATATTAGTAATGGACTCCATGTCAAAATTGTTTTAAGAGTAGCTAAGGATTGCTGT
>NW_012112586.1:4718245-4719484 GCF_000951035.1 Colobus angolensis palliatus
AAAAAAAAAAAATCACATGTGGCTCATATTGTGTTTTCATTGGACAGTGTGGTTTAGAACTTCATCCCCCTTTTCCTCTTCCTTCCATTGGTCTTGTGGTCTTTCGGTTAAAGCACTGTGGATTCAAGGCCACCACCAGCCCACATATCACTTTTGGGTAAATTAGGGGAAAAGCCCTTCCTTGAGATAGTACCTCCAACAGCCAGAAGAATCATCATAGTATATGGACATTGCTGGAATGTTTACTGCCACCTACTGGAATGCTGTCATGGTTGAGTGTGGGCGTCACTGTGCGATGGTGACGTTGAATGCAGTGGACAGTCTAGGACGGTGGTCTGTTGCTTGTTCTGAGAGTGGGGTTTGGGGAGAAATATTTTTCCATGTCATTTTTCCACCTCAACAGTTTGTAAACTTCTCTTCTAGTCAGACATGGAATTTTAAACACCAGAGAAAAGGCTGATGGCTATCTGTCAGACTCGATTTGAGGGAAACAAAAATCACTACCTGCATGCTTTTTTTGATATTTGTTTTTTCCTGGATGTGTTTCCAGGGATTACAGAAAAATACAGAGAGAGAGACGAAATGCTTCATTTCTGGCTTGGTAAAGCCCTCACATTGCCTTATTCTTTAAGCAAGCATTGTGGTGTAGCATCATGACTGATGATGGGAAACACCAAGAATTGCACTGTAGAGCACACATTACTTTAGGCAAACCTTGTCTGGAAAGAGCAAAATGCTGGATTTTTTAGACTTTCTAAGCCACATGGTTTCTGTCAACTACTCAATTCTCCTGTGGTAGCCCCCAAAGCAGCTACAGGCAAAATGGAAGTGAATTTGAGTGGCTGTGTCCCAATAAAACTTTATCTACGAAACAGGCAGTGACTAGGTTTGGCCCATGGCTCATGGTTTGCCAACCCCTACACTAGAAGAGTCCTTTTAAACAGTTACCCCATGGGCCAACCCACAACACACATGTATTTTGTTTTTTATTGTTTTGTTCATTAAAAAAATTATAATTTGTTGCTAACTTTAAAAAAAAAGGTGGTTGTTGTTGTTTTTACCAGAAATCTAGATTTTCCATTCTTTTGAAGATATAAAATACTGAAATCCCACTACCTCATGACCACAACTGGTTATAGCAATTTCCTTGCTGGGAAAGACAAAGAGCAGCATCTTGGCTGCCCTTCTAGAACAGGCAGATCCAATTACCACTTCACTGACTGAAGTCACCTGCTTAGC
>NW_012112586.1:4720449-4721969 GCF_000951035.1 Colobus angolensis palliatus
CAAATAAAGGAAGAAAGACAGGAATTAACCAAAAACCCTAACTAGGTTGGCACGATGCAAAAACAAACAGATGGCAATGGAAATGTTGAGTGGATCAGCTGGAAGTGTGTTGCACATAAGCCTCTGTATAGTTGACTCTCGTGTATTTCAGTATAAATGTCCCTAGCAAATGGGATGTCCAAGTGAAGTTCCCACCAGTTCCATCCAGCTGGCCGTGGAATGACTTACTTTGATAACATCCTCGTCTGCGGACTTGCATTCCACCGACTCTGAGATGTCCATCACGGCACTGTTCTCCTCCACAGAGACCACCTTGATAGGCATGGCAACTGTCTTTCCTGTGAGTATGGCAGTGTTCAGAATGTCAGTGTCCTGCCAAAAAGAACCAAACACACTGGGTCAAGGGAGATATTCCATTCTGTTGGGACCTGGACGATTCTAGGGGGATCCTCCCAGGGTAAACACCAGGCTGTCCTTGTTTGGACAAGACATGCTGTACCATTTATACCCTGTACCAGGACTTGGAATAAAGGGCTATTCTTTGGAACAATCGACCAAGAATGTTCAACAGTTTACTTTTAGTTTATTTATGATCATCTTCCTAGTTTTCAACAACAATCAAAAAGTAGTTATTCTTTTTCTTTATTGCAGAGACCAAGTAGAAGTAATACATCAGTTAGGTTTTGGTGGTAAGCAACAGAAACTAACTCTGGGTACTTTGAGCAAGCATAGTAGGTTGAATAATGTTTTCCTCTCACTCCCTGCAAAAGATATCCATGCTCTAGTCTCCGGGATCTGTAAATATGTTACCTTATATGGTAAAAGGGATATTGCAATTGTGATTGAATTAGGATCTTAAAATGGAAGGATGATCCTGGATTATCTAGGTGGATCCAGTCATCCTAAAGTCCCTATAAGAGGGAGTCATGAAGGTCAGAGGAAGAGGAGGAGATGTGGTAGTGGAGGCAGAGGTCAGGGTGATATGGCCATGAGCCAAGAGATATGAACAGTCTCTAGAAGGAACAGATTTTCCCTCAGAGCTTCCAGAAGCAGTGCAGCCCTGCCAACATTTTAACTTTAGCCCCTTAAGACTCGCTTCAGACTTCTGTCCTCCAGAACTGCAGGATAATACATTTGTGTTCATTTGTCATCGCAGCATCAAGAAACTAACACAGATCCTTATGGGCTGGATCCTGGATTGCTCCCAGCAACAAAGGAAGAGCTGAAGAAGGCTTTGCAAAGTCCAGATCACCTCCCAGGATATGAAAAGCAGGATATAGCGGGCAGTGTCTCCCGAATAAGGTGGAATGAATGTCTTCAACCATTGCTTTCTTTTTCTTTTTCTTTTTTTTTTTACTTTATATATAAGGGAAATTTATTGGTTCACATACCTGAAATGCCTATAGCATGGGATATGATTGTGTCCAGAGGGCCAAATGATATCTCATATGCTGTCAGTTTTCTTGACATCTTTTTTCCCCCTTCATCTCTCCTTCGCCCATCTTCAACCATTTCTATTC
>NW_012112586.1:4726260-4727743 GCF_000951035.1 Colobus angolensis palliatus
TGTGTGTGTGCCTGTGAATGTGTGTGTGCCAGTATGTGTATGTGTGTGTGCCTCTGTGTTTATGGGTACATGTGCCTGGGTGTGTGTGTGTGTGTATGTGCCTGTGTTTGGGTATGTGTGAGTGCCTTTGTGCATATGGCTGCATATGCCTGTGTCTGTGTGTGCCTGTATTTGTGTGCCTGCGTTTGTGTATGTGTGAGTGCCTGTGTGCCTATGGGTACCTGTGCCTCTGTGTGTGTGTGTGCCTGTTTGTGTGTGTGTATGTGAGTGCCTGTGTATATGGCTACATGTGCCTGTGTGTGCCTGTATTTGTGTATGTGTGAGTGCCTGTGTTTGTGTATGTGTGCACACCTGTGTTTGTGTATGTGTGAGTGTGTGCACATGGGTACATGTGCCTATTTATGTGTGTGTGCACCTGTGTTTGTGAGTGCCTGTGTTTGAATGTGCCTGCGTTTGTGTATGTGTGAGTGCCTGTGCGTGCCTGCTTGTGTGTACCTGTATGAGTATCTGTGTACATATGGGTGCATGTGTCTGTGTATGTCTGTATTTGTGTATGTGTGAGTGCCTGTGTGTGTGTGTGCCTGTTTGTGTATGTGTGTGTGCATATGGGTACCTGTACCTATGTGTGTGTGTGCCTATACTTGTGTGTGTGAGTACCTATACATGTGCGTGCCTGTGTATGTGTGAGTGCCTGTGTTTTTGTATGTGTGAGGGCTTATGTGTGTGTGTACCTGTGTGTATATGTATGAGTGCCTGTGTGCATATGGGTGCATGTGCCTGTGTGTATGTGGGAGAGCCTGTGTTTATTGCGAGTGCCTGTGTATGTATGATATTGATGTGGCAGGCCTGCAGAGTTCTTTGCATCTGGTTGCACCTCTCAAATACCTTTTTAGTTGAGGCAAATTCACAGCAATATGCCTAGGACACATTTACGTGTATACAATTGTTCTGTCTTCTGAAACCCACCTAAACCCCCACTGGACCAAGAAGAACACATTGTGTGCACGGCTGGCTGGGGGCGGAGAACACTTCCCTTTATGCTGCTGCTTAGCACTGCTCGGAAGAAGGTTTACACTGCTAGCTGCCTTTCCTCTGAAACCATCTGGTTCTGACAGGTTCACCATCACAGAGGGGAGCCCGCTTCCTAAAAGCACACAGGTGTACAATTCCTGCCAACCCCAGTAGGTATTCGAAACCACTTATCAACACTGTCTCAAGGCCTCAGAACATGACGAAGGCATAACTATGACTTGGAAGCTTTTTGTATTATTAAATGTTTCTTCTCTCCTTTTACCCTGCTCTGAAGTCCTCCACCCGCTTCCATCATAAATCAGAGAACAGTTCTGTTTTGCTGAAAATGATCAATAAAGTAGGATTCTTGAAATCACGGTCATTTCAAATTTGAAAAAAGCCCGAGGCTTCTGAGAAAACACATTTTTGTTGTTTGATTTACCCTCATAAATGTAAATTAGTTTGGTCATTT
>NW_012112586.1:4732558-4733463 GCF_000951035.1 Colobus angolensis palliatus
CAGACATCCAAACACATTTAAAACATATTTATGTTAGCACTTTTTGTATTCATTTCAGATTTTTTTCTTTTACAAAAGAGAAAAAACATGGCTGATAACTTTAAAATCTCCTCTGTTATTTTTCCAGTCCTGATCCTGTCCCTAGGGGCAGTCACTGTCAGGATTGGACATGTGTCTTTCCAGTTTGTGATTCTTAGACTTTTACCAAATATCCATATTCATGTAGAGAAAATATGGTATTGTCTTTTGCTTTTATGTTTTATACAAAAGCACGTTTTACAGTTTATATAAATATATCATATTGTACTTTCATCAACTTCTGTTTTGTTTTTCAAAACACTCAACATTATGTTTTTATGATCTATCCCTGTTTGTGTAGCTGGAGCATTTATTCCTATTTAGATCCATATTTACATATTCATTGAATTCATTTGTCTCAAAACTGACTAAATTCCATCGTGTGCCTTTTCTCTATTTTACTTCTCCATTCTCTTACCCCTGGAAACTTACAGTGTTTCAAATTCTTTGCCTTTGCAAATAACTGAATCTCTCCATGTGCATATGTGTCCAGGCTTTTAAGCACCTTCTCATCCTAGAAGTGAAATTGATGGGTTGAGAGTCTACACATTTTCCTCTTTGGTCCTGCTAGTTGGTGCTTCCAAGCGGTTGTCATCACACACTCTGAGCGGCAGCACGTGAGGCCGTCCCTCCCTGAGACCCTGGCAAACCCCCGTGATTGGCCAGGTGATGGTTCCAGTTGGTCAGTTAACTGGAACCTGTTGCTGGGATGGGATTTTGTAGATGTGACTCATGCTCATAACCAGCTGACTTTATTTATAAAGGAAGTTTTCCTGCATAATCTGGGTGGGCCTGATCCAATTGGTTGAAAGTCATTTAGAAGCAGA
>NW_012112586.1:4734376-4735472 GCF_000951035.1 Colobus angolensis palliatus
CTTTTATTTCTTTTATCCACTGCACCTGCCACCTCTCTCAAGTGTTTTCTCTAAGGTGGAGCAGACCTTCGGTGGCGACAGCAGCATGCGTTACGCGCCAGATTCTCTTTAAGCGCTTCATGCGTCCCAGCTCCCTGAACTCTTGGAGGGAGACTCTGCTCTCACCCTGCTTTGAAGCATGAAGAGACGAAGTCAAGAATGCCAACTAACGCACTCAAACTCACAAAGCCAGCAGCGGGGTGGAGCTGAGACATGAACCCCAAGTGAGAGGTTCAGCCCTTGGTTCTTACTCTTTGCACAAGACAACCCTCTAGAAAAGAAGCCCACGGGGGGGGCGGGGGTGTGTGTGGGAGTGGGAGTGGATGGGTGGCCCTGAGGGCCTGTCTCGCCCTGGACTGGAGAAGTCACTGGACAGTGGGACATGGACATTTTTCATTTCTCTCCAGACCCATTCTGACATCAGTGACTCTTAAATCTATCTATCCAATCCGTCTTCAATCATCTATCCAAGGACACTTAAATTTAAGGACACTTAAGGATGCTCAAATCCAAGTGTCCTTCCTTCCATCTGCAGCCAGAGAAGCAGTCCACTCTTGTGAATGCCTCCCAAATACATGGATTTTCTTCCCCGCCCCCTGTCTCTGAGGGAGGAATAACAGGCGAATGCTCCCCCTCCACATGTACAGGCATCCACAGAGCACAGGGTGTCTCACTTGGTCTCCTCTGGGGGCTTGCGGAGGGGACTGCAGACCAAAAGTTTCACATTTTCCCTGAGGAAAGCAACTAATGGGGAAATCTGCTATTCACCAATTCAAAGTAGATGCTGAGAACAGAGATGGCAACCATGTGCTGCTTCTCAGAATGAAAAGAAAGATGGATTGAATTTCTGCAGGGAGAGCAGGTGTCTGTGATGGTTTCATAGACGCCTTTCACATCCTGTTAGCTTTTGCAGACTGACGAATAAGACAGAGGGGCCAGTTCCTGCCCATGGCATGTTTCTATGTGAACTTGTTAGCCAGGAATGATTTTTACATTTTCAAGGCTTAAAAAAAAAAAAGAAAGAAAAGAAAAACAATATGCAACAGAGACTACGTGT
>NW_012112586.1:4739878-4752494 GCF_000951035.1 Colobus angolensis palliatus
CTGTGAAATGAGGATAATCCCGCTTTCCTCCAGGGTTGTAGGCAAGAGGACCTACAAAAAATCCCAGGTCAGTGCCTGGTACAGAGGTGGCCACTCCACCACCCCAACCCTGTCCTTCTTCATCCCAGGTAACAGAACCCACAAACTGTGACACTGTATTTGAATGTCCTGATTCACCATGTCGCTTCTGAGCTCCCTGTAGCTGCACCAGACTAACAGGTTCCATTATTATGTAACAAAGTTGTGAGTTGCTTTTCAGTTGCCATGGACCCCCAGGTTGAAGGTCACTAGCCTGAGCGTGCCTAGATGAGCCACAGCTGCAAACACAGAGGAACCCTAAGTGCTCAAACTGAGGTGTGGGAACTGAATTAAGAAGAGGGCACTGCATAATAAGGTCCAGGATCCAATCAGATAGAGCCCTGGCATCACCCCATGGCAGGACCCAATCAGATTGAGCCCTGGCATCACCCCATGGCAGGACCCAATCAGATCGAACCCTGGCATCACCCCACGGCAGGATCCAATCAGATTGAGCCTTGGTGTCACCCCATGGCAGGATCCAATCAGATTGAGCCTTGGTGTCACCATGGCAGGATCCAGCCAGATCATGCCTCCCTGCATCACCTCATTGCAACATCCAATCTGATCACATCTCATTACCCAATGCTTATAAAATTCAACTCAGCCCCCAGTTCTAGGAGAAACTGCTTTGGGAATTATCCCAGGTGTTTTCTTTACTTATTAGAAGTAATAAAATCTCCTTGCTAACTCCTCCTTGGTTGTGGTCAGTAGATTTATACCTGCCAAGCAACAGAATCCACCTGTTGCGTGAGTAACAACCCCAGCTTCTCAGCTGCAAGAGGATAAGCATTCAACTGTAACTAATTTGGGAATCAATTTATTATCACTTGGAAGTCAAAGGAGTGGCTGTTTATTTGCACTTACAATTCGCTAAGGAGGCACCATCAGAGGGGACCCGGAGGCACTGGGAAGGTGCTTTGCTGGGGGCTTCAGTGCCTTGAAGCTGAACCCCAGGGTCTGGAGCAAGGTGTGGGCTGGTACTGACCACTCAGTGAATGTGGAGTCTGGGACTGACCTGCCCTGGGGATAAAGCCGCGCCCTTCCTGAAGTAAAGAAAAAGAGCTTTTCTAGCTACCAATGATGAAATCTGTTTGGTAGAATAATATTGAGATACGTTTTCCCTCTCTGTGGCTCCCCCTTCCTCCTATTCAAGCAGGGAAACCAGTTCTGTATGCATCATGGGGGAAGGAGGAGAAGGACAGAAAACAAAACGCCTCCTGAATTCCAGAGAGGTGAGGAAGTTCACGGGTATGACAAAACGTTTGGCCAAAATCACGGGGGACAGGGGACTCTCCCTTCGCCCATCCTTCCAGAACAGAAAGAACCAATTTTTTTCTCTTGGGAGGTAATGAGAGAGGAAGAGTGGTCTTTGGGCTCTGAAAGGAAACACGTGTCTGGTTTCTAGGCAGCGTGTTTGGAGAAGAAACAAGAGGAGATGCCTGCCTGGTGTCTGTGCAACACAAAGACCCTTGAGTCCCAGAGGTAGCCCCCAAAAGGCAGGGGCTAGGAAAATAAGCTGATTAGATCTGGAGGAAATAGAGACCCAAGATCTGGAGGAAATAGTGGCAAAAGAGGCTGCCTCTCAATATCCACTCCCCTTTTTCCTTCAGCTACTGAACCATGATGCTTTGGGAGATGGATTGGGAGGAGAGACTAAACTCAGCCTCCCTTGCAGCTGGCTGTGACCATGTGACTGGGTTCTAACACAGTGGTTCTCAAAGTGTGGTGCCTGGGCCAGCAGAATGAGCATCCTCTGGGGACTTGGTAGAAATGCAAAGTTTTGGCCTGTACCCCACACCTATTGAATCAGAAACTCTGAAGGTGGGTGGGGCACATTAACCTGTGCTTTACCAATTCCTCAGGTGATTCTGATGCTGTTGAAGGTTGAGAACTGGTCTAGCCCAAAATATACAGTACTTTACAAAATCTCCTTAATGAGAACTAGACTCAGTAAGTGGGGGCATTTCTTTTATTCTTTTTCCCTTCCTGCTACCGGGAATATAGATATAATGGCTGGAATACCAGCAGTCACCTTGGATCATGAGGCAAACTTGGACATAAAAGCCATCTGCTAGGCTGGGCACAGCGGGTTATGTCTGTAATCCCAGCACTTTGGGAGGCCGAGGTGGACAGATCACTTGAGGTCAGGAGTTCCAGACCAACCTGGCCAACATGGTGAAACCCTGTCTCTACTAAAAATATAAAAATTAGCTGGGCACAGTGGCACATCCCTGTAATCACAGCTACTATAGAGGGTGAGGCGGGAGAATCACTTGAGCCTGGGAGGTGGAGGTTGCAGTGAGCTGAGATCCTGCCACTGCACTCCAGCCTGAGTGACAGAGCGAGACTCTGTCTCAAAAAACAAAAACAAACAGCCATTTATTGATGGTGAGATGGTAAGATAGGAGAAGCCTAAATTTCTGATGACTAATGAGTGGTCATGGCCTTACTTATGTAGATATTTCTTTTTATGCTTGAGATGATGGACAAAGACTACTACTGGTTATACTTGAATGCATTACAACAAATTCCAGTTTTGTAACCATGAGAAGTCAAGTCCCTGGCAAGGATGCTAGATGGTGGCTTGCAGTTTGGGAATGGCAGGGAGTGGTGGTAATCCCACTGTTCTGTGTGGCTGCTCGTGGTGGGAGCCCCTGTGGAGACAGGCTGACAGCAGGGCTGTTACAGGAGGAAGGAGAAAGCAGAGACTGACAATTCGGTCTAATTTGCAGCAATAGAAAAATTACTCCAAAAGGGCGCTTCATTTTCCCAATTCATGGCATACTAGTTAAAATGATGCATTGGTGTGCTGATTAGTGAGGGTGCTTGAAGTGTGGGTTCTGGATTCAGGGCAGAAAAGCCCAGAGAAGAGCCATCTGATTAACAAGCTGACTCTGTTAGGTGCAACCAGCGATTTACATAATCAGGTGATTAAGAATACTTTACATGCACGCACACACACACACACACACACACATATATATAGAGAGAGGCGTTGTAGGGGAGGCCTCTTACAATTCCACCCACTAAGGTAATTTTCCCTCTGAGCAGGCTAAGTGCAGACCCCAGCTCTGCTGCAGGGTGCGGTGTAACAATTTCTCTCATCAGGGGAGCAAAGAGAACCTTGTTACCGCTGTCTTGCAAAGGGCAGTCCTGATGGAGCAGACCAGGCTGGACCTGTTATCTGACCACACTGCCTCCCCGGTCCCATTTCCTAATGAACCCCAAGCGTTCTGTATGATGTTTTGGTAGAATGGATTAAAAAATGCTGGAGGAGATGCCGATAGGAAAATGCATCGCTGATGGCAACACTGACAATTCCCCTCATTTCCTCTGCGACTGCCTTAGATTCGGTAGGAGCAGTGAGACCCCGAGGTGGCAGGGCAGGGGACAGAGGAGAGAGGAGGCTTCTCACAGGAAGCTCTCTCTTCTGAACATTTACAGGGAGCAAGAGAAAAGGCTTTCTTCATCAATACACTGGCAGGCCCATCCATGCGGAGGCTGTTCTCAGTTACGCCTTCTCTGTCATCTCCGTTTGTCTCGACTTTGCAATTCCTTCTAGAAATCTTAGCACAGTGCAATAGTGTACCAATTAAGATCCGTGTCTAAAAGCAGGCAGCATCTCAGCCCAGCACTCCATAGCAGAGTACAGCAGGGTGCGTGTGGCGCTGAGTGACAAGAGCTTACTAGTTAGCTCAGAGATCCTGCGGGAGCCATCAATCAGCAGAGCAGCCCAGAGTTACTGGGCACCTACGATGTTGTTAGGCAGGAAGCAATGCACTATTGTAGACATAGTCATGAGAATAATAGTAGTTTATGTGCACGCCTCTGTTAGTTTTCTAAGGCTGCTGCAATGAAGTACAGCAAACGGGATGGCATACAACAACTGAAATTTATTCTCTCTCAAAGTTCTGGAGGCCAGAACTTTGAAATCAAGTTGTCAGCAGGGCTGTGCTCCCTCTGAGGCTCTAGGGCAGGATCCTTGCCTGCCTCTTCCTAGCAAGGGGTTTGTCTGCAACCCTGTGATTCCCTGTCTGTGTATGTGACACTGCAGTCTCTGCCTCTGCCACCGCGTAGCGCTCTCCCTGTGGCTCTGTCCAAATCTCCCTCCTACAGGGACGCCAGTCATTGGATTAGCAGCCACCTAATGACCTCATCTTAACCCACTGGTATCTGCAAAGACCCTATTTCCAAAGAAGGTCAGATCCATAGGTCCTGAGGCTTAGGACTTCAGCATATCTTTTGGGGGAACAAAATTCAACCTGCAACAATGTCTCTTTATTCTTTGCAAAGAATTTTCACATAAATCATTGCCACATTTGATATTCAACACAGCAGAGCAGAAAGGGCTGCTGTCACCACAGGGGGGGAAACTGAGGCACAGAGGACTTGGATTCCCGCCCTTCTGGCCTCCGGACAGCCAAGCCCTCCAGTGTGCTCTCCCCTTCCTGTGTCAGCCCCTCTGAGCTGACGGTGAATTGATCCAGTCAGCACCATTGTAGTCGTAAAAACATCAACCCTAACATGGGCCACCTTGCACCCCACCATGATTCTGAGCTGTTTTCAGGTACCAGGTGCTGTTCCAGGCATCTCTGCATGCACTGATTTATCTAGTCTCAACAGCCCAATGAGCCGGCACTTCAACTCTCCCCCACTTCGCAGGTTAGGAAATGGAAGATTTGCAGGAAGTGTAATGAACTAGCTCCAGAATTGGTAGCTGCTAAGCATGGAGGCAGGCAGGGGAGCCGGGGATGGAGCCCAGGCCGATGGAACCCTAAAGCTCATGCCCTGACCCACTGCAATATCTGACACTAATATCCCTCAAATATTGGAACTCAACTTAGAAAAAGCAAATGCATACACTAAATATCTCAGGAAATCTCCTTTCAAAAAAATAGCTTTATTGAAATATAGTTCAAACACCATACGATGCACACATTTAAAGCATACTAACCAGTACACTCTCACTTTATCTGGTTTCAAAACATCTCCCTCGTGCCAAAAGGAGACTCTAATCCCATTAGCAGGCACTCCCACCCCCGTCTCCTCCCAGCCCCTGGCAACCACTAATCTGCTTTCTGTCTCTATGGACTTACCTATTCTGGATATTTTATCTAAAGGGAATCATACAATATGTGGCCCTTTGTGCCTGGCTTCTTTCATCACATTTTCAAGGTTTGTCCACGTGGTATCATGGATTGGTCCTTCCTTCCTTTTAATGGTCTGATAATATTCTATTGTATGGATAGACCACATTTTGTGCATTCCTTTCTCAATTGATGGACATTTGGGTTCTTCCCACTTTTTGGCTATTATGAGTAATGCTGCTGCAAACATTTAGGTACAAGTCTCTGTGAGGATGTAGGTTTCATTTCTCTTGGGTTGACACCTAGGGGCGGCATTATGAAAGGTCCTTTTAAAAAGTAGGTCATTACGTAGACTTTTCCACAAGGTGAATTATCTTTCTTTAACTCTGGTGAACTGACAAAGTTAGAATAATCCCGTGGATTTATGAATCTCCTTCCTCCAAAGTGGCCCAAGCACTTTTCTCCATGCTATGAAATCCACTTCTCTGGTCATTCCAGACAGCAAGGGGGGCTCCAGCAGGGCTTTGCCTGGGTCAGGGGCTGGGAAGCGTGGCCATGCTGGCCACCAGGCAGGCCTCCTGTTCCGGGCCCCTGTTTCCCGGAGCACGCTCCACTTACAGGCACGTGGAGGCATCGTCCTCTGTCTTCTGTGAATCCTGCTCCTTGTGGCTCCGAGAACTCTGTGTTCCGAGCTGCAAATGTTCTTGGACGGTGTCTCATTAATTATAGCTTATCAGCTGCCTTGCAAGTTGCATCTTAATGAGTGACCCTCATCGCTGACCCTTTATTAGCACAGGAGTTCTTTGTTGGGTCCTGAGTCTCTTCCGATTTTTTAAACACAGATCAATGGGATGTTGTGGGGCTGACGTGTCCCGCTTCCCATCCCGGAGGATCGGGAAAGCTTCCTTGCAGGTGGTCTGTGCAGCTCTGCTCCTGGCACCGACCCCGCCCCACAGCCAACAAGAAATCCCTTTGATGTGCAGACGAGGATGGGGTAGGGGTTCTCTCATTATCTAGTTATGTGGCTAGATCCTATTTCAAGAGAGTTTACTCTGCACACAGTGGCCAGGGCCAGCCTTGGGGTACCTGAAAACCCTAAGATTACAGAGGTCAGAACACACAGGAGAGTCATCCTTATCGAAATGACCTGCAAGGGTCCAGGCATGTGGCTTCTGGACTGTGGAGAAGGGTGCTAACTGCATTGGTCACATGGAGCTGAAAATAGAGTTAAAACCCCTTTAAAATGTCAATGAGACCAGGCTGCTGCTCTGCTCAAACCTCCGCCTGGTTTTCATCTGATTCAGAGTGAAGCCAAAGCTCTGTGGAATCTGGAACCCTTGGTTTCCTTCTTGCTTCTCCTCCAGTCCGTCATGTTTTCCAGCCACAGCATCTTGTTGCTATGTCTTAAACATGGCAGTCTTTGCATATGCTGTTCCTTCTTCCTGGAGTGCTGTTCCTTGAGATACCTGCATGGCTCCACCCTCACCTTCCTTCACCCCCTATGCCCATTCCCTGCTATGATCTCCCCAACTGTGATCACCTAGGAGACATTGTTTCATTTCAGCTTTGAAGCCTTGACTGTCTCCCTCTTAAAGAGAATCTCCATGAAGAGATGTTGTGTCTCTCAGTCGCTGTTCCTCCCCTACTGCCTGGAACAGTGACTGGGCGTAGTAGTTGCTTAACGAACATATAGGGCATGAAAGAAAAGGAGAAACCATTTGCATATCTTTCCTATTTGAGTTCTAAAAGCATTTTAAATAAGGGAATTTGAGGTCATGGCACTTTATGAAGAAGGCCTTGAATTAGAAAGAAGCAGCAGGATCTTGGCCTGCTTCCTGCAGGAGCACCATCAGGACCCCGGATGGAGTCATTGTCTGAAGAGCCAGCCTTGGAGATGAGGCCGGAGCCCTGTGCTTGGGCTGCAGACAACTGCAGATGTGAAGAGACTGCAATCCAGGAATGATGGATGGCTCAGGACAGGCTGTATGTCAAGACCAGGAAATAAAATCTTCAAGCTTCAGCCTTGGCTTGGGCAGCAGGAGATCTAGGAGTTGTTACCCCCAAAAAACTGTGAAGTAGGTAGAAACCCCAAGAAGGATGGGGCTAAATTCATTTCTTACTTCCTGATGGAATGGTGGATTTAGAAATCTGGGCGAGGCTCAGGACAGCAAGTCATGGTTTGAATCTGCAGTCCCCATGTGAGGGATGGAGATTTATATACACGCTGCCGCTCTGTGGACCATGCCGAACCTCTGAGCCCCTTCTAATTGGTCAGTGTTATGACTCTGGTCTCTTCTGATTGGTTGGAGCCCACACCACTCCAGTTGGTGGAATCTGAGCATCACCTCATTTGCATCCACGTAAATGAGACTTTTCAGGTAGCAAATGGGATTGGCTCTACAATTTCTCTGGTGCCCTATGAGTGACCATGATAACTCCCTAATCTCCTGATGAACGTGGGCCAGCAATGACTTTTTTTTTTTTTGAGACAGGGTCTTGCTGTGTTGCCCAGGTTGGAGTGCAGTGGCAAGATCAATGCTTACTGCAGCCTGTAACCCCTGGGCTCAAACAATCCTCTCACCTCAGCTTCCCGAGTAGCTGGGACTGCAGGCATGCACCATCCTTGCCCTGATATTATTAACAATTCTTTTTGGTAGAGATGGGGTCTTGCTATGTTGCCCAGGCTGGTCTCCAACTCCTGGCCTCAAGCAATCCTCCCATCTCAGCCTCCCAAAGCGCTGGGATTACAGATGTGAGCCACCATGCCATGTTCCCCCACCTTTTAAAAAAATAAAACTTTATCCATGTCAAATGTCTTACAATAGCAATGACCTCCTTTTAATGAGATTCTTACACGAGCTATTCATGGGTCTTCTTGGGGTACCTGGAAACCCCAAGAATACACGGTCAGAACACAAAGGACAGTCATCCTTGTCAAAATGACCTACAAGGGTCCAGGCATGTGGCTTCTAGACTGTGGAGAACTGTGTTAACTGTATTAGTCACGTGGCGTTAAAAACAAGCCTCATTCCTCTTCCCTGCTGCACTCTGAGTTTCTGCCAGAGGTTCCCCCTGGAGGAACATAGACTCACAATAGTAAACCACTTAACAGATCAATCCTGGGGAGATGCAACTCGTCTCAAATGGTAGCTGAGCAAATTTTCCTCCCTCCCTGAGGACATAGCTAACAGCTCTGCTGGCTGGCAGTAACAGACCAATAATTCCGGGCTGTCACTGCAGGGAAACCCAACTCTCTCCTCATTTACTTTCAATTCATTCACAGTGCAAGCTGGGGTATAAGAAACAAACTTTACTTATCTGTCAATTTGCTTCTAACACAAGATAGAGAATCCATTTCAGAACGTGCATTTAAAAAAGAAAGCAATTCAATTTAAGCAGGCACCATCTTTGGAAAGTCCCACGCTATAAATGAGTTATTAAACAGGCTGTCCTTTGGGGTGGCACATGGGCTAAGTGGCACCAACTTCCCTGAGAAATGGCCTTTTTTTTGCAATCTAGCCAAGAAAGGAGGCATTTGAGAAATATGTATTTTGTTTCTCCAAAGTTGTAATCTCTTTCACTGTTTGCAATATTTTGCGTCACTTGGGTATAAACACATTATTGCTATCAATCAAGGGTATTTGCAAAGTCAGTCCCAAGGGTAGAGCCTGCTCCAGCAGTATTATGAAAGAGGCGAAAGTGGTCTGTGGTATCTGAGTGTGAGAGGCATTTCTGGTGTGCATCCATACCTGGACCTCTTCTCTGTCCTGCGCCACAGGGCGTCTATGTCCCAGACCCTTTGCAGCCAATAAAATACGAGTGGAAATGATGTGTGTCCCTTCCAGGCTAAGGCACAGAAGAACCAGGGTGCCAGCTCTCTGCTTCCTCCCTCCCTGGTGGCACAATCAAGGGTGACAGTATCACAGGATAGTGTGAGTTGGATCCCTGAGTCACTGGCTGGAGGGGAAGCCAGGCTGACCTGCACCACACTTTGCACGAGTGTGATTAATACACTGGCTGTGTGGAATCCCTGAAATTCCATTGCTAGCCTGTTGTGGGAGCTAGCTGGACAGCTGCTGATAAATCACCCCGAGAAGCCAGGCTGGCATTCACCTGGACACGACGGAGTTCTCCAGTAAACACACTCACATCCAACACTGATGGACTCCAGGAAACACACTCACATCCAACGCTGATGGACTCCAGGAAGCACACTCATCCAATGCTGATGGACTGAGCTCAAAGGGTGCCCCTGCTGGGGCACTGGCATCTCAAAGAGAAACACAGGTAGAGGAAATCACTTCAAAGAGAGGGGCGAGCTAGCAATGGTGGGTTGAGTGAACATCCATGGGCAATTTGGAGTCTGGTTTTCTTGGTGCCTATAAAATCATAGAAAGCTTTCATCAAATGAGGATTTGAGGGTGTGAGCACAGAAACAAAATCTGGATAACTCAAGCAAGAGAAGAATGTGCTGGAAGGATCTCAGGTGCCCCACAGAATCGGTGTTCAGGTGCCATGACTGGGCCTGGGCAGTGCAGGCTTCTCCATGTCTTGGTAGGAAGATGCTGGCAAGGGGATGCCAGGAGGTGGTTTCTGTTCTGTCCTTGCATCGCCAGTCAAGAACCAGAAAGACCCCGTTGGCCCAGCCTGGGGGGCGCCCCATTCCTGGCTGTGGCAAGGCAGCGAGAGAGGGCTCTGGAGGAGGGAGGCCGTACTGGTTCTGAAAAGCCACAGTGCCATGGTCCAGCCAGGCCCTCCACAGACTGTGGCATGGGTACAACCACATCTAGTTTCCCAGGCTTTCTCTAGTGAGGCCAGGAGTCCCCCATCAGGGCTGCCTCTGATCTGTTTCAGTGAAGGCCAGGAGGTTCACAATCTCAGCACCCCATTAGTTCCACTGCAGCCATCAGCACAGAGGACTCATTCTCCCTTTCAACGTTGTTCGCCCCCAAGCCCCATGAATCCTATGACCTTAACCAGAAGTTGAAAGCCCAGCATCTGCCACTTAAATAATAGATGGCACTGCCCCCTTGTGGCAGAGACTGGCGGCACCACGCGTCCCAGCGAACGTTTTCCCTGTCATGGACTTTTCCCAACCAAGAACAAGCTGCAGCCCACACACCTGACCAGAGGAAAATGAACTTTACTCCTCTCATACTGTCAATGCCTCCAGAGCCCTCCTGAGAGGAAATATACATGCCATAAAATTTAACCATTTAAGCATACAGTGCAATGGATTTTGGTCATTTTATACAATTGTGTAGCCTGTACCACAATCCAGTTTTGGAACACCATTATCATGCAAAAGGGTCCCTTGTGCTATTTGCAATTAATCTGTGCTTCAACATCCAGCCCCCAGCGATCACCGATCCTGCTTTCTGTCCCTATAGTTTTGCCTTTCTTAGAAAGTTCATCTAAATGGAATCCTACAATATGTAATTTTTAAACGCTTGACTTATTTCATTCCAGTGGTTTCTTTTATTGCCAAATAGTGTTTCATGCATTTGATTTATTTTTACCTATTGTTCTATTTGATTGCCAAATCGTGGTTTATTCTTTGGCTACCCACAATTTGTTTATTCTTTCCCCAATTGACACAAGGATTGATTTTGGGTTTTGGAGATTATAAATAATGTTGCATGATAACATTTGCTTTCCTGTCTCCATGTGGACAGATGTTTAGGTTCCTGAGAGCAGAATTTCCGGGTTGTATGGCAAGCATATGTTTCACGTATTAAGAAACTGGCAAATTGTTTTCCAACAACACTTTGTCATCCTACTGCATTCCCACCACCAGCACATGCAGGTTCCAGTTCCCCACATCCACACCAACACTGTTTCCATCTTAGCCTTTCTCATGCATGGGGGGCGATATTTCATTGTGGCTTTAATTTGCAGTTCCCTCATGGCTAATGCTACTGACCATTTTAATTTCTCTATCATTTCAGATTTCAATTAATTACTATTGTAGGTTTGGGCTCAAATCCATTTTCTAATATTATATTTAGACACTGCTTTTTTTGGCTCAAGTTCATTGAGCCATTACTGTAATATCATACTTAATCTTTATGTTGGAAAATTGGAATAAAACCAGATAATAGGATGAAAAGGAGGCATTTTGGCTTATTATCAATCAAAAAATAAAAATAAAATAAGTGAAAATCTAAAGAAAACGAGAGAAGCTGGAAGCAGCTTGATGTAGCAAACAAAGCAATAACATGTTTTATATAATCACAAATTTAAATGATCAAAACACGTATAATTAGATATACTTCTCTCTCCTCCCAAATTTCCCTGTAAAAATGGATTTTTAAAAATCTGCCTGTTGTCTATCCCAGCAAATACAGTGTCTGAATAATGAGATTTTTCGGGCCCCAAATGGACGGGTGTGATGCTGTCAGCTGAGCATGTGACTTGCTGCTGTTCTCTGGCCAGTTTTTCTCTGCTCTCGGTGAGCCAAGTTCCTCAGCCGAGGTTTCATTACCTCCTCCTTCACTGTTAACGAGCGTGTCTGCTGAGGAGTCTGGGAGTACCCGCCAGAACGTGAGGTCCACATCAAATGGGTATGTCCAGACAGCAGCAGCCAGGGGCCTTCCTTGCTGCCCTGGGTTGATCTCTTGGATTAATTCAAACCTTTTGCAAATTAGGGGAGAAATTTTCCAGTTTTCTGTGTCTCAGCCCAGCTTTGCAGATTTAATTTTGAGAAGCACAAGTGGTAATCTGGTCCTGAAATCCCTTGTCCCATGCGGTGTTACTGACATATTGGACAAATAAAAGCCTCTGGGGAAAGAAAAAGAGGATCTCGTCTCTTTCTTTTAAGCGATTAAGGGGAAGTGAACTGGTGTGTCGACTCTACGGTTTTTCTGGCAAATTCAAGAAAGCATTCTCTGAAGTCAGTGAGAGATGATTACAATGATAAGAAGAGGCCCAGGCATCAGAAGACCCAAACATTTCCTGCTCCCTGCTTTAGGATACTTGCCAAAACCCTCCTCAATCTCTGCCCACTGGCCCAGTCAGTGGAGCACAGGTGAACAGCACACACTCGGAAGCCAGTTCACTGGATTCCAACCACAGCCTGCTGCTTCTGAGCTGTGTGTCCTTGGCAACTTACTTAACCATTCTGTGCCTCTGCTTCTCTTTTAGTTTATTGTGCTTTGCCATACAGGATTATGTGAGGCTGAGTAACTTACAAAGACAAGAGGTTTAATTGGTTCATGGTTCTGCAGACTGTACAAGAAGCACAGTGCTGGCATCTGCCTCTGGGGAAGCCTCAGAAAGCTTTTATTCAGGGCGAAAGGTGAAGGAAGAGCTGGCATCACATGGTGAGAGAGGGAGTAAGAGAGAAACGGACATCTCAGACTCTTTAACAACCAGGTCTTGCATGAACTCATTACCACCAGGAGGATATCAAGACATTCACGAGGGATAGGTCCCCATTACCCAAATAC
>NW_012112586.1:4753966-4754278 GCF_000951035.1 Colobus angolensis palliatus
CACCTCAGCCTCCACAGTAGCTGGAACTACAGGTTTGTGTCACTGCACCTTGCTAATTTTTAAATTTTTATAGAGGTTTTGCCATGTTGCCTAGGTCTTGAACTCCTAGGTTCAAGTGATCTGCCCGCCTCTGCCTCCCAAAGTGTTGGGATTACAGGCATGAACCACTGTGCCTGGTTCATCCATTTAAAAGATATAATTCAATGGTTTTTAGTAGGTTCTCAGAGTTGTGCCGTCATCTCTACAATCAACTTCAGAACATTTTCATCACCTCCAAAAGAAACTTGGCACACTTTAGCTGTCACTTGCCCC
>NW_012112586.1:4754971-4755391 GCF_000951035.1 Colobus angolensis palliatus
GTTTGTGTCACTGCACCTTGCTAATTTTTAAATTTTTGTAGAGGTTTTGCCATGTTGCCTAGGTCTTGAACTCCTGGGTTCAAGTGATCTGCCCGTCTCTGCCTCCCAAAGTGTTGGGATTACAGGCATGAACCACTGTGCCTGGTTCATTCATTTAAAATATATAATTCAATGGTTTTTAGTAGGTTCTCAGAGTTGTGCAGTCATCTCTACAATCAACTTCAGAACATTTTCATCACCTCCAAAAGAAACTTGGCACACTTTAGCTGTCACTTGCCCCTAGTCCCTCCCAGCCCCGGGTGGCCACTAAGCTCCTTCCTGTTTGGGATCTACCCCTTCTGTAATCTCACATAAATGGAATCATATGGCATGTGGTCTTTTGTGACTGGCTTCTTTTCCTTAGGATAATGTTTTCAAGGC
>NW_012112586.1:4759406-4761407 GCF_000951035.1 Colobus angolensis palliatus
GACATGTCTGCAGTTGTTGTCTTAGTGTTACTGAGGGGGATGCTGGACATGGATCTGTGGGGAAGATGATGGAAGATGTGTTCATGCAGGGACAGTGGCACCAGGGAGGCCTGAAGGCTGAGGATGCCTGGGGAGTTGTGTGAAGGAGGCACCGTCTAGTGTCAGGACCCAGAGCTGAGCATTCATTTCCCGACTCTGCATTCCAACCACGGGCTATTGCACACCTCCCTCTGGGAGCCTCCTGTGTTTTCGCTTCATCTCTTCAGCCCTTGTCTCGTCAGTGAGTGTGGCATTTGTACTGGAAACCAAGCTAGCCTGCAGCACACTTTTACAAAATAGTTTTATAGAGATACAATGCACATACCATACAATCCGCTCACTGTGTGTGTGTGTGTGTGTGTGTGTGTGTGTGTACCTGTGTGTGATACAGGGTCTTCTTGCTCTGTCACCCAGGCTGCAGTGCAGTGCTGTGATCATAGCTCACTGTAGCCCCAACCTGCTGGGCTCCAGTGATCCTCCCACCTCAGCCTCCATACAATCCGCTCACTGTGTGTGTGTGTGTGTGTGTGTGTGTGTGTACCTGTGTGTGATACAGGGTCTTCTTGCTCTGTCACCCAGGCTGCAGTGCAGTGCTGTGATCATGGCTCACTGTAGCCCCAACCTGCTGGGCTCCAGTGATCCTCCCACCTCAGCCTCCACAGTAGCTGGAACTACAGGTTTGTGTCACTGCACCTTGCTAATTTTTAAATTTTTGTAGAGGTTTTGCCATGTTGCCTAGGTCTTGAACTCCTGGGTTCAAGTGATCTGCCCGCCTCTGCCTCCCAAAGTGTTGGGATTACAGGCATGAACCACTGTGCCTGGTTCATCCATTTAAAAGATATAATTCAATGGTTTTTAGTAGGTTCTCAGAGTTGTGCAGTCATCTCTACAATCAACTTCAGAACATTTTCATCACCTCCAAAAGAAACTTGGCACACTTTAGCTGTCACTTGCCCCTAGTCCCTCCCAGCCCCGGGTGGCCACTAAGCTCCTTCCTGTTTGGGATCTACCCCTTCTGTAATCTCACATAAATGGAATCATATGGCATGTGGTCTTTTGTGACTGGCTTCTTTTCCTTAGGATAATGTTTTCAAGGCTCATCCATGCTGCAGCAAGCATCAGTGCTTCATTTTTATTGCTGAGTGACTGCAGTACTCTTGAACTGAGAGCTACTAAGCAGAAATCATAAATTAAAATGGCTCTATCTCTGAGTACTTCCCGAGTGCCAAACACTGTCCTAATTACACACATTATTTTAATTGAAAGGCTTACAGACGTTGGGCAGGCAAAACAAGGAGGTGAAATGGACTTTGCAGAAATTATTGCAAACCCCAGCCCATGCCTGGTCCAAAGCTAGGAGGGATGCAGCCTCCATTTGTCCTTGCCGATTTATGTCTTGTGGTCTGTGAGTTGCCAGATATTTTCATTCTTTAAGTCAGGAATCTGGATTTATTTGTGAAATCTCCCAAACAATAAATATGAACAAAAACAAAATTCATCTTAAGATTCTGACAAAGAACTTCCATGTAGCAATCTCCACTTGTAAAGCAAGAAGATGGTATTAACATAACCACAGTGGACCTACACATTCTGTTTGTAACCCCAAAGTCAATTTGGGAGGAAGGGTGAAGAATTCATCTTGTTTTGCCCAGATGCCCCAGTTTTAAAACCGGGAATCCCACATCCCAGAAACCTCCTCGGTTTCAGGTGAACAGGGATGGTTGGTCACCCTACTGGAAGACCACAGTCTATTCCCATAGGTATCCATGTTTGACATATTATGGCTGTTCACCTTTGGGAACTGCTCTCAGAGTTAATGTACGAACACAAGAAAGGAAAGAAGTCAATTCCTTCAATTTACTGTCACCTTCTTTTGGGTCAAAAATGCCATTCTCTTTCTCCAATTTTCTCATTTATCAGATCTGATTTTTGACTATTCTCAAAGATGATGTCACCACTATT
>NW_012112586.1:4761897-4765063 GCF_000951035.1 Colobus angolensis palliatus
CCATCATCACCATCATCATCAGCACTGTCATTATCAACACCCTCATCATCATCACCATCATCACTATCATCATCATCATTGTCATTATTATCACCATCATCATCACCATCACAACCACCATCATCACCACCATCACCATCATACCATCATCACCTTCACCACCATCATCATCACCACTGTCATTATCAATACCATCATCATCATCACCATCATCACTATCACCATCATCATCATCACCACCATCATCACCATCATCATCACCACCATCACCATCATACTATCATCACCATCATCATCATCACCACCATCATCATCATGCCATCATCACCATCATCATCACCACTGTCATTATCAACACCATCATCACAATCATCACTATCACCATCATCATCATTGTCATTATTATCATCACCATCATCATCACCACCATTATACCATCATCATCACTATCCTCCTCTTCATCCCCACCATCACCATCATCATCATCACCACCATCATTACCATAAGCACCATGATAATCACCATCACCACCAGCAGCCTCACAGTCATTGTAACCACCACAACCATCATCAGTGCCATCAACATTCTCCTCCTCTTCTCCACCCTTTTACTATAAATATTGTCCAATTTAAGGTGTGCCAGTAAAAAGATAAACCCTGGAGCCAGAGATACATAGGTTTAAATCCCATAACCACCTTTACAAGCTGTGTGACCATGGTATATTAACTCTGCCTTCAGGCATCAATGCCCTCACCCATAAAATGAAGACAATATAGGTTCAAACAGCACTGAAACAGCTGTTATGAGGATTAAATGAAGTAATGAACATGAAACACTTAGCATAGTGCCAGCACTGAGGAACTGTTAATTATTATCACTGTGGAAATGAAACTCAATAGCGTTCAGCAAACTTTGATCTTACAGATTTACTAAACTAGGACAGCTCTAATTTCTGGAAATTCTTGCTAGTTTTTACTCTGACTTCCTCTGGTTAGGTGTCACAGGATTACACAATCCTATTTTTGGGGATACTGATGATGTTTGCCTGGAAGGGGGATTTTCCATGACTGACGCCGAGAAACAGAAAACAAGACCAAATACGTGAAAGCATTTTATAAGCTGTAGAGCGCTGAGCAGGTGTCAGGAAAGGAGATGATGACTCACTGTTTAGCCTTCAGTCACTCACAGAGCCAAGAGGGGCATCCAGTCCAGTTCTTTACCCCAACCTCTGCAGAACTGAGGACAAACACCCAGGGTCAGGCTTCCCATGCAGAACTAGAAGCTTCTAGAGGTTTTGCAGAAAATGAAAGCACTCTCACATTTCCCATGATGTCTCTCTGTAGGAAACATATTGTATAAATAATCTCAATTAAAATCAGCCCCCAAATTATAGGTGACATTTTCTTTTGCCGACTCTGAAAGTCTCAGGTTTCCTACCTAGATACGCAAGGCTGTAGAGAAATTAGGTCACAGAAAGACAAATATTCACAGTTGAACTTGGCAAAGTTCTGTTCTGGGAGCTTCTGCTGTGCCAACTGTGGGATCCCACTGGGCTGTTTGTAGCAGAGGAGGCCTCATTTTATCTGCAGTGCTTCCCAGAAGCAGGTTTGTATGGTGGCGAGAGGAATATGGGGGAGATGCCTTAAAAATGAGATGGCATCTAGCTACTTAGAAGGCTGAGGCAGGAGGATTCCTGGAGCCCATGAGTTCCAGGTCAGCCTGGGCAACGTAGCAAGACCATCTCTAAAAACAAAATAAAAACTATTTTAAAAAATAATAGCAAAAACAATTTAGAGAAGATTGTGGTAAATACAGAGGCTTACACTATAAATACAGCTTCTCAGCTGGTCTCTCAGCTTCTGCAGTCATTCCAGGGAGGGAGAAGGAGATCAGATAGACTGAGGTTAAGCCCCACGGCAGGTCCTTACAAGCCATGTGATTTTGGGTGAATGACTTTACTCTTCCCAGCCTTGACTTTCTCATCTGCGAATGGGAGTAATGCCTGCTACCATACAGAGCTTTCGGGATGACTTAAGGAGCTCCTCAGCCCATGTTGAACACTCCACAATGTTAGGTACTGTTGCTGGGGGGATTGTAGTGTGGGGAGGATTTCTCACAATCCTCTTGGAAAATCAACAAAACATGCAAGAGAAGACCTTAAAAATAAAAAATAAAACTACCAGGTGATCCAGCAATCTGACTTCTGGGGGTATATCCAAAGGAAATGAAATCAGTATGTAGAAGAGATATCTGCACACCTATATTTATTGCTGGGTTACTCACAACAACCAAAATATGAAAACAGTCTAAGTGTCCATGGACAGATGAATGCACAAAGAAAACATTGTAGATGCATACAGTAGAATATCACTCAGTCATAAAGAAGGAAATCCTACCATTTGTGACAATATGGATGCATCTGGAGGACCCAATACTATGCAAAATACACCAGGCACAGAGGGACAAACACAGTATAGGCGGTGTTTCCACCCGTAGGCGGCCTCTGAAACAGTGCAACTCCTAGAGGCAGAGAAGAAAATGGTGAGTGCCAGCGACTGGGGGAGGGGAATGAGGAGATGTCCCACAATGGGAGGGGACATATAAAGTTTCAGTCATGCCAGATGAATACATACGTTCTAGAGATTTGCTGTCCAACCCTGGGTCTGTATTAATAGGGTGTTATGCACTTAAAACTTGTTAAGGGGGTGGATCTCATGGAAGTGTTCTTAATACACACACACACACACACCCCAACAGAACAAAACCCACAAAAGGACATAAGTAAACTTTGGGAGGTGATGGGTCTTCTTATTACCTTGATTGTAATGATCATTTCACAGACACACACACACACACACACACCACCCCAACAGAACAAAACCCACAAAAGGACATAAGTAAACTTTGGGAGGTGATGGGTCTTCTTATTACCTTGATTGTAATGATCATTTCACAAGTAGATGTGTATGCCTAAACTGATGAAATTGTGTACATTAAACACATGCAGTTTTTTAAATACATCAATTATACCTCAATAAACCTATTTTTAAAAATGCGGATGACACTGGGCATGGCAGCTCATGCCTATTATCTTAGCAATTTGGGAGGCTGAAATGGGAGGATTGCTTGACCCAGGAATTTGAAACCAGCCTGGGCAACAAAGTGA
>NW_012112586.1:4772123-4773971 GCF_000951035.1 Colobus angolensis palliatus
AAAAAAAAAAAAAAAGACTCTTCTCAAAAGTCTCTCTTTACTACTACTATTCAATTCTTCCAGCCTTCTTAACTAGGTGAGGGTTTCTCAAAATTCCTGGTCTTAGGATCCCTTTATTGTCTTAAAAATTATTGAGAACTGTAAAAAGCTTTTACCTGTGTAGGTTGCATCTATTGATACTCATTGCATTATAGAAGTTAAAACTGAAAAGTTTTTGAAACTCAAGATAACACAGTCACACTTTCTATTAGTTGTCAGGGTGATGACAACATCCTATGTCTCTGTGTACTTGTGAGGGACTGTGAGCGAAAAAGGCAAATAACATTACAGCATTTTGGGGAGTCAGCTTCCAAGACGGTCCCAGTAATCCTTGTCCTCAGTAATCCCACCTTGTGTATAATCCCCTCCAACAATGAATCACGGCTGTCGATGTAACCAATGGGATACAGCAGAATCCATGGTATATGGCATCCGAGTCTGTCACAAAAGGCTCTGCAGTCTTGATCTCTCAGGGGAGCCAGCCACCATGTTGTTAGGCCACTACGCAACCCGCTTAGGAGGAACTCACTTGCCAGCCAGGTGAGGAGACCACCTTGGAGATGGATCCTCCAGCCCCAGTTGAGCCTTCAGATGAGACTGCAGCCCCCACCAATCTCATTCTTGTAACTCATGAAAGAGCTGAGGACAGAACCACCCAGCAGACTTGCTCCTGAATTCCTGGCTCTATATTGCTATTTTAAGTCACTAAGTCTTAGGGAAAATTGTTATGCACCAATAGATAATTACTACAGCATTATTAGAAAAATAGTTTTGATCTCACAGACTCCTTGAAAGGGTCTTGGGGACCTCCAAGAATTTCCATACCACATTCTGAAGACTGCTAAACTAGGCCATGTAGGATTTAAGGAGATATATTCCATAAAGATTTGAGGTCAGGAGAAGCCTTTGCCTAGAAAAATGAATGGAAAACACAAGGCTTCATGCTAAGAAAACTGTTTTCATTCAGCAACCTCATTGATTCTGCACACATGGCCGAAGTGCAAAGAAAAGGGCTGGTTGCTTTCCTCCTGATCTTTCAGAAACTTGAGTGCTCCTCCTACTCAGTTATCTTCCCATTTTCATAGTCGGAAAAACATTGCTCCTCTTCCTCCTCCCACCTGGGACTTTAAGGGCACAATTTTACCAGGTGTGTCAGCACAGAAACTAGCATAATACTAACAAACTTGGAGTATGCATCTGGAGAAAAAAAGAACATCAATGAAGTCTGTATGGATCATAAATAATAGCAACTAGCTCCTTTATAGCAAACAAAGCAATTTCCTATGAACATGGAGGAAGAGCTAATTAATGTTACCGTTACTACTGCTACTAATTAATAATAATGGCCAATATTTTTCTATAGCATTTAATATGTGCCAAGTACTCTTCTAAGTGTTTTACATAGATCAACTGAAGTAATCCTTGCTGCACTGGTGAGGGCTGGTAGCCTCTGACCCCTTATTCCCTTTTGTGTCTTCAAAACATTGGCAGAATTTAGGCCAAGGGATGAGGGTGTGTGGCTGTGAATGCCAGGATGCCTCACTCAGATTGAAGCTCACCTGCCCCTGATCTCTTATCAATAGAGATCAGCATGTTACAACCAAATATAGTAGCAGCCAGATCTGGGGTGTCTGTAAAGCTGGATGTCATGGGCATCTGTTGGGGTTTGTCTGTCAACTCCCCTTCCCCCTATCCCCACTCCAATTATTTTGGCTCCTGTTGGATCTGAGGTTATGCGGGAGACAGGCACACACCATGCCTGGCCAGTCATAGTCAGGGTGGCTGCTTCAGAAATGGGATGACAATACC
>NW_012112586.1:4779111-4781556 GCF_000951035.1 Colobus angolensis palliatus
CCCGGCCAACGTATTATTATAACTCACTCATTCAATGTAGATATTTTTTGACCATCAACTAGATACTGAGCAGTGATCTGGAAGGTGGGTACTAGGCAGTGGACATGGCCAAGTTCCCGAGCCTCTGGGCATGACCGTCCAGAGGGGACATGGACGATGGAGAGGCTGACAGTGCTCAGCTAGCATCGTGTCTGGCAGAGATGGGGCTGTAAAGGGGGATGAGTGGGGACAGCTCAGAGGGGTTCGAAGTTGCTCTTTTAGGCAGGTTAGTCAGGGGGCCTAGTGAGGAGGGGATATTTGAGTAGACACCTGGATGAAGCCCGGGAGCCGGCTGTGAGAAGTTCAAGGGCAGCCGTGCTAAATCCTGGATGTGCAGAGACACCAAGCAGTGACCTATAAATACAGGCCCAGGTTCTAACTATGCTGATTTGGCTTAAATGGTGTGGGATGTGGCCAGAAGCTCCACCCCCTGACCCCAGTGACCCTCACAGGGAGTCAGAGTGGCGACCCTGGACCCAGGGCAGTGCTTCTCAAGGTGGGGTCTCTGGAGCTTTAGGGATGCAGATTCCCGGGCTTGTCGCCAGCCTGCCGCCTGAGACACCTTGGAGGGGGGCACCCAGGCCTTCCCAAGTCCCCAAGGTCATGCGGACCCTGCTCAAGTTCAAAGATGCCTGAAACACAGCCACGCCCCTCCCTCAGCCCACAGCTTGCATTTGAATTTTTTAAAATTTATTTTATTGTGGCAAGAACAGGTAATATGAGATCTACCCTCTTGCCATTTTTTTTTTTTTTTTTTTTTAAGAGATGGAGTTTCGCTCTTGTCACCCAGGCTGGAGTGCAATGGCATGATCTCGGCTCACTGTAACCTCCGCCTCCTGGGTTCAGGTGGTTCTTCTGCCTCAGTCTCCCGAGTGGCTGGGATTGCAGGTGTGCGCCACCATGCCTGGCTAATTTTTGTATTTTTAGTAGAGACAGGGTCTCACCATCTTGGCCAGGCTGACCTCGAACTCCTGACCTCATGATCCACATGCCTTGGCCTCCCAAAGTGCTAGGATTACAGGCGTGAGCCACTGCACCCGGCCAAATGTTAAAATGCAGAATACAGTGTTGTTGACTATAGGCAGATCTCTGGGGCTTGCTCGACCTGCATGGCTGAGACTTCATGGTCCTTGATCCATAACTCCCCATCTCGCCTTCCCCAACCACAGGCAGCCACCTTTCTGCTCTTTGCTTCCATGAATTGGACTGTCTCAGATACCTGATATTAGTGGAATCATATTGGTTTTTGTTTGTTTGTTTTGCGACAGGATTTCACTCCCATTGCCCAGGCAGAAGTACAATGGTGCAATCATGGCTCACTGTAGCCTCAACCTCCCAGGCTCAAGCAATCCTCCTGCCTCATTTTTTAAAAATTTTGTTGCAGAGACGAGGTCTCACTATATTGCCCAGACTGGTCTTGAACTCCTGGGCTCAAGCCATCTTCCCACCTCGGCCTCCTGAAGTGCTGGAATTATAGGCATGAGTCACTGCAACCGTCCCATGTATTTTTATTCTTAAGATTAACAAAGGATGAACAAAGGGCCACATGTAGAACTTGAACTCCATTCTCATTTGAAAAATGAATGGATGATGACATCAAGCAGGTCCCAGTGTGCATAATGTTTGTAAGAGAGATTGAAATCACGTCAAAGTTATCCCTTGCATCCACACAGACATATATTCTCCATTTTTTCCTCCAAAATATTTCCTTTTTTCCTCATGTGACAATTACTTAAAATAAATTATAAATTCATTTGTAGATCAATGCGCTCACATGTTTCAAATGATGACATAATTATGAGGCTGGAGAATAAAGGCTGACAGCTTTTAATGTTAGCCTTGGCACCATAATCATATACCAAACAGTAAGGATAATGCGTCTTCCTTGGGTGGCGTTCATTGAGGCAACAGGTATTCACAGAGCAGTTTCCATGAGGCAGGAGCTGTGCTTGGCACTGGTGATCAACACATGAAAAAGATCAGAGTCCCTCACCTCCTGGTGGAGCAGGCAGATGCGGTGGGTCATACATCCCCTTATACATTCAACAGTTCCTTGTTATGTGCCTACTGTGTGCCAGGCATTGTTCTAGAAGCTACTGATAGAGTGTCTGCTGCCCATACGGAGCTGACGCCCCACTGGGGAAATTCAGATAATGAATGTACAAATAGCCATGCATTTTATTTGGTCATTTTATGCAAGAAAATCAAGCCCATTGGGGCATAGAGTGGCTGTTACTTTAAATCAGGTGATGGCGGTGCACTTGAGATGTAAGCAGAGACCTGAATAGCAGGAGGAAGAACACAGTTTGGAATGTGGGAAAGAGGCTCCTGGTACAGGAAATAGTAAGTGCAAAGGCCCCAGGGCAGAGTGCATGGGAGGGGCTGGGGAAGGAGGTCAGATCCCAG
>NW_012112586.1:4789891-4790832 GCF_000951035.1 Colobus angolensis palliatus
GGGATCAGTGTCATGCTGAAATGCCAACCCCCAAGGTGATGGGTTAGGAGGTGGGGCCTTTGGGAGGTGATGAGGTCACGCAGGTGAAGTCCTTATGAATGGGATCAGTGTCTGATATGGTTTGGCTGTTCCCCACCCAAATCTCATCTTGAATTGTAGCTCCCATAATTCGTACATGTTGTGGGAAGGACCCAGTGGGAGATAACTGAATCATGGGGGTGGTTCCCCCATACTATTCTCATGGTAATGAATAAGTCTCAGGAGATCTGTTGGTTTTATAAAGGGTTTCCCCTTTCACTTGGTTCGCGATTCTCTGTTTGCCTGCCGCCTTCCACGTAAGATGTGACTTGCTCCTCCTTGCCTTCCACCATGATTTGAAGCCTCCCCAGCCATGTGGAACTGTAAGTCCATTAAACCTCTTTTCCTTTCCAGACTTGAGTATGTCTTTATCAGCAGCACGAAAATGGACTAATACAGTGTCCTTATAAAAGAGACCTTGGAGAGCTTATTTGCCCATTCCACCACATGGGGACACAGCGAGAAGCCACGTCTACGCACAAGGAGGCAGGTCCTCACCAGACACTGAACCTGCTGATCTTGAACTTCTGGCCCCCAGAACCATGAGCAGTAAATTTCCACTGTTTATAAACCATGCAGCTTTTGGCATTTTGTGATAGCAGCGCGAATGGACTATGATAGGAAGAAAACGCTAAGTTTCAGTTAGAGGTTAAGTGGAAATGCACGTGTAACTTTCCCATTCAAATTTAGAGAGCCGTGTGGATTCTCTGGGGGTTTCTCCATTTCAGGACCCCTGCAGGGTGGCTGCAATGCTGCTGCAGCTTTAGTGCACAGTCTTCTCCTGGCACAAGCGTAGGGTCACCCCCTCCCTCGCTACTTTCTCTCGGGACTGTATTTCTTACATTCCAGTGGGAGGGCTCATC
>NW_012112586.1:4790882-4791276 GCF_000951035.1 Colobus angolensis palliatus
GTCAAATCACTTGCCCAAGGTCACACAGGCATTAGGAGGAGGCATTGGGACTCACCCCAACACAGTCAGGCTGAAGCTGAGCACCCAGTTTCTATACTATTCTCTCTTTAGAAAAAAATATTAAATAAATGATAGACTCAGTGGTTTTTGGACATGGCAAAAAGTAAGAAAGGCTGTCATTAATCAACACCGCAGCAAGGAGTTCCCTCCTGGGCCCTCCTCCTACCTTACGCAAACTCCAATTGACCTGGAAGGTGAGGAAGAAGAAAATGCTGACCTAAGTCATTCCTGCTAAGTTTTCTGTTCTAGTATCACTCTTTTCACTTTGGAATGATAGATCATTATTATTATTGCTTATGTATATATGTATATATTCTCTGTTTTCATTTCTCAA
>NW_012112586.1:4792555-4798855 GCF_000951035.1 Colobus angolensis palliatus
ACACACACACACACACACACACACACACACATATATATTTTTTTTTTGAGACAACGTCTCACTCTGTCACCCAGACTAGAGTGCAGTGGTGCCATCTCGCTCGGCTCAGTGCAACCTCTGCCTCCCAAGTTCAAGTGATTCTCCTGCCTCATTCTCCTGAGTAGCTGGAACTATGGACATGTGCCACCATGCCTGGCTAATTTTTGTATTTTTAGTAGAGATAGGGTTTCACCATGTTGGCCAGACTGGTCAAGACTTCCTGACCTCAGGTGATTCACCCAACTCAGCTTCCCAAAGTGCTGGGATTATGGGCGTGAGCCACCGTGCCCAGCCCAAATATATATATTTTGAGGATAATGGTGTGTTCTCAGCAAAAGAGAGTCTAGAAGGAGCATGCAGCATTTAGCTCTCCGGGATCATTCAGGGTTCTGGCTGGAACAGACAGTCTGCTCAGGTGGTTTAACTGGAGGGGGTGTTGTAAAGGCTGAGCCATAAAGCTGTGGGCATAATGGAGGGAAATAGCCAGGGATGGTGCAGCACCCCATGATAGTCCCAGCTGGGAGCTGTTTCTACCCCAAGGCCTAAGGGCAGGGCAAGGCAGTTGAGATGCTTGAGGACCTCACCCCCACAAGACACACATCAGGCCTGGCAGATGGGGATGCACTGTGTCCCAGGGCTCCCGAAACAGTACCACGGATGGAGGCTGAAACAACAGACACTGATTCTCTCATAGTTCCTCAGTCTGAAAGTCTGAAATCAAGGTGTCAGCTGCAACACAATCCCTCTGAAGGCTCAAGGGAGACCCGTCCTTGCTGCTCTCTTAGACTCGGCGTGTTGCCAGCTACTCTTTGCTTCCCTTGGCTCCTGGGTGCTATTGGATGCTCCAGTCTTTGTCACCATCCTCACATGGACTTCTTCTTGTATCTTCCATGTTCAAATCTCTGTCTCCTTGTAAGTACACCAGTCACTGCATTTGGACTCCGCTCAAATCCAGCATGATCTCCTCTCAACTTCAGTAAATCCACAAAGATCTTACTTCCAAATAAGGTCACATTCACAGACACCAGGGGTTAGGACTTCAACCTGCTTTCTTGGGAGGGTGGGCATAATCCAACCCCTTCCCTCCAGTTCTCTCTGGTGCCTCCCACTGGTTAAAGCCCTCCAGCAGCCAGAGGGCAAGGGAGCCTGGGGGCTGTAGTTCACAAGGGCCAGCCCCCAGGGCCCAGAGCAGAGCCCAGAAGGGTCTGGAAGGGCAAACCAGTCACAGGAGAAGGTCCACTGCCATCTTTTTCCTGATCATCCTTTCTAGCTGCGTGCTTCATCCAGGGGCTCCAAGGATCTCTCAAGCCCTAATGAATCTCCATGACACCCCAGAGAGGTGAGAATTAGATCATCATTTTGCAGATGCAAGAACAAGTAGCAATCTCTCCTTTAAACAGCCCTACTGATGGCCACTTTATTTTTAATTTGATTTTATGCAGAGAGATAGGAACATGTTCTAGGAATTTTGAAAGCTCTGTGTAAGAAAAAAAACCCAAATTACCATCAAGTTTCAGGGGTCAAGGAAAATGATTTCATAATGTGTTTGCAAAGGATGAAAAATGGCAATGATTTGAAACTTTTCAAAATTCCAGGTAAATCTCACCACTTCTCAGGAAATTTAATTTCAGACTAAATATATCAGTCCCAGGGGCAAAGAACTTCTTCCTACACCTGCCAAAATTAGTGGTTACTGCCTTCTCTAGAGTTTCATGCCTAAAATTTAGTTTCTTTGATTTTTGTTTTTTAAATTTCTAATAAGCAGTAGGAAGAAAGTCCATGGCATTAATAGAGCTAGAAATCAGTTAGACCCCATCCCCTTGCCCTCCTTGATTTGTCTGACAGCAGTGTCTGACCACTACCTGGACCTCGCCTTAGGCAGTATCTACCTGTTTGCTGTCTGTCACTCCACTAGAGTGTACCTGCAGGAAGGCAAACTTTGTCTGTTGACTGCTGTCCTCTGAGGATGTACAGCAATGAATGCCTGCAGAGCTTAGTGTGAGGTTGAATGAATTCTGCGGTTTGTTTATTCCCCCCGCCTTTTTTTTTTTTTTTTTTTTTGAGACAGGGTCTCATTCTGTTGCCCAGGCTGGGAATGCAGTGGCACCATCATGGCTCACTGCAGCCTCCAACTCCTGGGCTTAAGCGATCCTCCCACCTCAGCCTCCCCAGGAGCTGGGACTACAGGTGTATGCCACCGCACCTGGCTAATTTTGGTGTATATATATATATATATATATACACATATATATATACACACACACCAAATTTTGGTACGAGAAACAAGGTCTCACTATGTTGCCCAAGCTGGTCTTGAACTCTTGTACTCAAACAATCCTCCTGCCTTGGCCTCCCAAAGTGCTGGGATTATAGGTGTGAGCCATCATGCCTGGCCTTATCCATTTATTCTTAAAAAGAGACCACCACTCCAGCCACTGACATACAGAAACTATCACATGGAAATCTGTGCCTGGCCTCCACTTATGTGGCCTCAACTTGGGATGTGAACACTTTTTCCTTACATTGAAGAAGAACTGAACTGCCAACGTTTTTGTTAGTCCCAAAACTAACTTTGTAGTTCCGAAAGCTTTATGTAAGAAAGTGGCCTTGGTCCTCCCATTCAGATACCTCTCTCACCCCAACGCCCAAGCCTAACACCGGCACAGTGGGGTCCAGGGCAGGGAGGAGGGGATTAGGGAGATGTGGGTGCTGGCAGGAGGGCCGTGGAGCTAAGACTGGGAGCTTTCCTGCCCTCACAAGGCAAGAGTCTCATTGCCAACAAGCCTGGAGGCAGGATGAGCAAAACGGTGGCCTTGGGAACCAGTGCTCTCCAAATAAAACAGTGCCCAGGGACCGGCAAGTGAGATTCAGGTGGCTTTCACTTGCAGGGTCTGCTTTGCGGAGAGTTGAGAGCACTTCTCCCTGCTTTTCCCATTGCCTTTACTCAGGGGGAGTCAGAGGCAGTAGGTGAGGGGGGAATGCTGGGGCTGAATCCTCCCGTCCATGGCTCTCTCCTTGGATTTAAAAAGGAGCTTCAGAAGGTTTGATTTTAAGGCGAGAACTTCCCCAGCAAGGCAGATTTTCCATCTGTTAAACCCCTATTTCACCTTTCTGAAGTTTGTCTTCTTTAAAACAATCAACAACTTGGAAAATATACTTAATTTGTTCAAAGATCTAACCAGCTGTCTCACTGGCTGCTAACAGACAACACAGGATTTGCTTTTTGTTCAGTATTTTTTTTTTAATTTCTCATCTTCTAGTCAAAGCTGCAGTTTTATTAGCTAGTTACTTCCAACAAAAGTTTATTTTTTGCCTAGTTATAAATGTCCTAAAGCTTATTCTGAACCAAAACTTTGAGCATACAGAAAACAGGAGAATAGAAGTTCCTCTAAACTGCCTCATCTATTTTCAAATTTTCCATGTTGCTTTGCATAGCTGAGGTCAAGTTGTACATCCCAGGGGATGCAGAACGATGATACTGCATGTATTAGTCTGTTTTCACGCTGCTGATAAAGACATATCTGAGACTGGGTAATTTATAAAGGAAAGTAGGTAATGGACTCACCGTTCCATGTGGCTGGGGAGGTTTGACAATCATGGCGGAAGGCAAAAAGCATGTCTCACATGGCGATGGCAAGAGAGAGTGAGAGCCAAGTGGAAGGGGAAACCCCTTATAAAAGCACTAGATCTTGTGAGACTTATTCACAATCATGAGAACAGTATGGTGAAAACCGCCTCCATGATTCAAATTTCTCCCTTCGGGTTCCTCCCACAACACGTGGGAATTGTGGGGGCTACAATTCAAGATGAGATTTGGGTGGGGACACAGCCAAACCATATCACTGCACAAGCACCCAAATCCAGGGTTCGGAGCCCAGAGCTCTGTGCTGGTGCTGCAAAGATGTTTGTTAATCAACGAACTTTTGAATAAAGCTCATTTGAATTCATGTGCATTTACTTGCAAACAAAAGGATCCTGACAAGAGGACAGACATTAGTAGTCACTTCACTTTACCTTAAAGGCATTACAAAAACACAACAACCACAGTAATAACAATATATCCATCAAAGGAAGACCTGTGCTCCCTTGAAAAGGACCATTATAATATCTCACACTCTTAAGATGACTTTTCCTTTTCAAAGTATTCGAATGTCTTATCCTTCTGAAATAGGTAAGATAGAAACTGAGCACTTGTAATCCAGAGCTGACGTTGGTGTGTGCTCTAGGACACAGGTCTGCAAATTTTCTCTCTAAAAGGCCAGATAGTAGTAAATATTTTCGAGTTTATGAGCTAAGAGGCAGAACTGAGCATATGAAGTAGCTAGACAGGACCACTTAAAAATGTAGATATTTAAAAATGTTAAAACCATTCTTAGCTTGCGTGGTGTACAAAACTGGGCAGCAGATTGGATGTGGCCCATGGGCTGTTGTTTGTTGACCCCTGTTCTAGGACATAAAGAGTCAAAAGGAATCATTCCCTAACTTCAAAGTGTTTACAGATCTTTGTGGTAGATGATACCTTCTGGGGTGGACATCTGCTGTTTTCTCTGACCAGTATCTGTTCCTTGTTTCAGTGAAAGCCAGATTTTTCCATGATGCACAGGCTCTTAATCTCACTACACACTTGCCCCACCTGAGGCTACACCTGCCCCACCTGTCTCTACACCTGTCCCACCTGATTCCACACCTGCCCCACCTGTCTCTACACCTGTCCCACCTGACTCCACACCTGCCCCATCTGACTCCACACCTGCCCCACCTGATTCCACACCTGTCCCACCTGACTCCACACCTGCCCCACCTGACTCTACACCTGCCCCACCTGACTCCACACCTGCCCCACCTGACTCTACACCTGCCCCACCTGATTCTACACATGCCCCACCTGACTCTACACCTGCTCCACTTGATTTCACACCTGCCCCACCTGATGCTACACCTGTCCCACCCGCTGTTACACTTCCTTCACCTGATTCCACACCTGCCCCAGGGTGATACATTCCCCAGGCCTGGGCAATAAGACCAGCACATCCTTTTGATTTCAGTGATTGGCTTCAAGTTGGGCTCATGACCCAAGCCAATCAGTTCCAATCAGTCCCTGTCCCAGAGGATTTGCTGGAGTGATTGGCGATGAGGTTTCCACTCATTTCTTGATGGACATGATGCTGTGAAGAAGCCAGCATGGCATTGCCGGGGCCACCTTGTGACTAACAAAGAGGAAGGAGAGCTGAGAAAGGAAGAGAAGCCATTGTCCATACCACATCATTTGCACACGTGGGCCCCTCACACTCCAAGTGTGGTCTGCAGACCAGCCGTGCTGACATGGCTTAGGAGCTTTGAAAAATAAGTACCCAACCCAGACCTTCTAAGTGAGGATGGGCACCTACTCAATATGTACATGTGATCTGCATGCCCAATAATGTTTGAGAAACACTTTTCTAGACTTTTAAACTTACATGAGCCAAGTTTAAGTTGAGTTGTGATTGCAGCCTTTATAACTCAAAGAATCCTGAATAATCCATTTCTCATAATCCTGATTAATCCATTTCTCGTAACATGACTCACACAAGTAGCATGTTTGCTTACACGTTCTCATCAGTGTACACTACTAATAGTAATCTAAGAGTGGCCACATTGTGAGTCAGATAGGGGGTGCTGTACTACTCAAGCCCAATGTCACTCATCTACTTTCTACATTTCAGGTTGACCTTGCAGCCCAGTGACAGCCTCTGAGAGTTCAATGCTGACTGAGCTCCATCATCCTAAGGAAAGAGGAGATGAAGGGGTGTCTATCTCAAGCCTGGCGTGGGGAGCAGGAAGGAGCTAAGTTTGCAGAAAGATGGCAAAGCTGACCATCCTTTTAGCTTAGGGGTTTCCAACCCTGGCTGCACACTGAAATTACCTGGGGAGCTTCTCAAAATCACAGGTGCTCACTTCCACCTCCGGCAATGATTGTGACTTGCTGGACTAAACTTCATGACTAAAGTTGAGTAAGTCTAGGCTAATGAAAAGTAACAACTTCCAGAGTGAGGGAAGATGAGAAACTTTGAAAGTAAACACTCCACAAAACCATTGCAGCAAACATCCCATGACAGATAGGAAGGACACAGGATGCAATCAGGTGGCTGAATGCAGGAGTGCGCAGGGTAACTCAGGACTCACCATAGCCAGAGGAACGATGCCCACCAGGTCCTTCTGACTGACAAAGATCTCGGACACGGCAATGTCTGTGGTCCCCTTCCGCGGGTACTCCACCTGCCA
>NW_012112586.1:4798905-4816172 GCF_000951035.1 Colobus angolensis palliatus
AGCCTTTATAACTCAAAGAATCCTGAATAATCCATTTCTCATAATCCTGATTAATCCATTTCTCGTAACATGACTCACACAAGTAGCATGTTTGCTTACACGTTCTCATCAGTGTACACTACTAATAGTAATCTAAGAGTGGCCACATTGTGAGTCAGATAGGGGGTGCTGTACTACTCAAGCCCAATGTCACTCATCTACTTTCTACATTTCAGGTTGACCTTGCAGCCCAGTGACAGCCTCTGAGAGTTCAATGCTGACTGAGCTCCATCATCCTAAGGAAAGAGGAGATGAAGGGGTGTCTATCTCAAGCCTGGCGTGGGGAGCAGGAAGGAGCTAAGTTTGCAGAAAGATGGCAAAGCTGACCATCCTTTTAGCTTAGGGGTTTCCAACCCTGGCTGCACACTGAAATTACCTGGGGAGCTTCTCAAAATCACAGGTGCTCACTTCCACCTCCGGCAATGATTGTGACTTGCTGGACTAAACTTCATGACTAAAGTTGAGTAAGGCTAGGCTAATGAAAAGTAACAACTTCCAGAGTGAGGGAAGATGAGAAACTTTGAAAGTAAACACTCCACAAAACCATTGCAGCAAACATCCCATGACAGAGAGGAAGGACACAGGATGCAATCAGGTGGCTGAATGCAGGAGTGCGCAGGGTAACTCAGGACTCACCATAGCCAGAGGAACGATGCCCACCAGGTCCTTCTGACTGACAAAGATCTCGGACACGGCAATGTCTGTGGTCCCCTTCCGCGGGTACTCCACCTGCCACGTGATGGGCTGAGTCCCCGAAAGGCTGCTGAAACTGGCTATTTCAAAATTCATCTGCACGACCTCATTGAATAAACTGCTGCTCCTGGAAGACAGAAAAGAAAATGGCTTTAAGCCAACTTTGTTCAAAAGACCCTTCTCTCCTCATAATTGTACCCAGAAGATAAAGACAAAGAAGTGCCTCTCAGGGATGGCTCTAGGGTTTTGGTGGCGGTGCCTGGGGCATGGAACCCCCAACGAGGTAAGGACTGGCATCCGGGACAGAGAAGCACCCACACGTTAAGGATACGGGCCAAGAATATTCAACAATGAGCAATAACCTGTGTCTGTGTTGATGAGGCTTTGGAATGATGATTACCAGCTCTGAAGATGACGAGCTAACCCAGTTTATTTCACACTTGCAGTATGCACCTGAATGGCCTCTGTTCGGTCCTGCAGGTGTGGCAGATGCTCTAGGCTGGGGTCCCAACCCCTAAGCCATGAATTGGTACCAGTCCATGGCCTGTTAAGGAATAGGGCTGCACAGCAGGAGGTGAGTGGTGGGTAAGCAAGGGAAGCTTCACCTCTATTTACGGCCATTCACCATAGCTCGTGTTATCACCTGAGCTCCACCTCCTGTCAGATCAGTGGCAGCATTAGATTCTCATAGGAGCGTGAACTGTATTGTGAATTGCACATGTGAGCGATCTAGGTTGTGCGCTCCTTATGAAAATCTAATGCCTGATGACCTGTCACTGTCTCCATCACCCCCAGATGGGGCAGTCTAGTTGCAAGAAAACAAACTCAGGGCTCCCACTGACTCTACATGATGGTGATTTACATCATTAGTTCATTATTATTCAATATTCATTATTATTATAATGTAATAATAATAGAAATAAAGTGCACAATAAATGTAATGTATTTGAATCATCCCCAAACCATCCTTCCCCCACCACCCCCATCTGTGGAAAAATTGTCTTCCATGAAACTGGTCTCTGGTGCCACAAAGTTTGGGGACCGCTGGTGTAGGCCACTCACTCAATAGCACCTTCAACCCCCTCTGCTTGTCCTCCTCTGCTAAAGGGGCTGAGAGGCCTAAACTACATTCTCAGACCCCCTTGCTGTTAGATGCAGGATTGAAGCAGAGTTTGCTCCAGTCAGACCCACTCATTTGGGACGTAGAGGAAGAAGTGGGCTCTAGAGCGGAAGCCAGGAAGGGAGTTTGGGTTTTCTGGTGAGCACAGTGGCCCTGGTTCTCCCGGGGCAGCTCTGGGGTGCCCCTGGCATCCAGGCCCTCACATCATCATGCCAAGGGGTGACAGTGGTGTTTCCACCACAACACTCCTCTGCAGAGCTTGGACCTTTCTCGCCTGTGTTATCGCTGGCTGCCCTGTCCCTGGCTGTGTAGTAAACACATTCAATTCAGTGGTTCTCCTAGAGATTATGTGAATTGCCTAGTATCCTTTAATGACACCTCTTCTGCTTAGAGGGGCTAAAACTTAGCTAAAGGGACTCTTTGTCTGCAACTAAGAATTCTGACCAATTCCATGCATTTGAAATATATGTATTTTGGGAACTACTGTTGGTCCAAACTTTTTCATTTTTTAGGTGATAAAATTAAAGCCAATAAAGGAAAGATGGCTTGCCCACAACCACATAGCTAGCTAGTGCAGAGTCAACATAAAATGTAGCATCTCCTGTTTCCCAGTCCAGTGCTCTTTTCAGATCCTCGCCTAAGACAGCTGGTGGTCAAATATGACATTGCAAGGCTCCAACAATTTTTTGTTTGTTTGTTTGCTTGTTTCCTTAGGGCAGGAGACAGCAAACTGTGTCCTGTGAACCAAAGGCAGCCAGCTGCCTATTTTCGTGAGTAACATTTTACTGGTGCACAGCCTTGCCTATTTGTCTCCGTTTTCCTATGGCTGCTCTCGCGTCATAAGGACATGGTTGAGTAATTGCATCAGTCAACGTAGAGCCTGCAAAACCTAAAATATTTCTTATCCAGATCCTTACAGAAAACTTTTGCTGGTATTGGCTAGAGAAGGTCAGAGAAGGGGAAGTTGGCCAAGTTTTGTAGAGCTGTTGAGTCAATAGAACCGCTATTGGTGGAAACAAGAAGGAAGGGCATGGCAGGCATCACGCTGGGTTTGTAGAGGGGGCAGGGTTCTGGTGAGCCTTGGCATCCAGCCTGAGGTGCCTCCAGCGCCCTCTGCTGATATGCTAAGGATGACGCTAAGCAGTGGGTCAGCAGTCAGCAAGACCTCAGGCTGCCATCCCCTGGAAGGCTACATGTTTGCAGATGAATTAAAGGAGATTTTCCATAGCATATCAAGAAAGAAACAACAAATATGCTTAAAAACTGCATCTCAAGCATGTGCCAACATGAAGAGTAGCAGTGAAACACTTTCCTTTGCTGGAGCACTAATATCGAGTGCACCATTCAATCTTCAGGGCTTGATTGACAGCCATAACACTAACTCTCCACCACATCACCCTCAGTCCTGCTCAGTGGCTGTGGAGGGATGTAACGGGGAGGTTACTGCACCAAACAAAGCACTGGGACTCGTGAATCTTCCTTAAGTTCACAGGGCCGGGAATAGGGCTCAGAGAATCATGATTTATGAGATGCTAGAGATTCCTCTGGAAGGGAAAAGAAATCAAAGGTCTTGACCATCAAGCTAGGGGCTGAAAATCTCAAGCATGAATTGCTGGTCTTTAAAAATGAGGGAGAGGTGTCTTGAGTCTAGAGTGTTTTCAAACTAAGAGATGTGTTCTTGGTCCAGCAGCTGAGGCCCACAGGGGTCTGAGCGTGCACAACTCAACACCCAGGACAACCTCTCTCACTGCAGGCCTGCAGACAGTTTTGCATTCCAGGGAGTTTAATCTCATCTTCTTAGCAAGCATGCCTGGACCTGATTCTCCTTATCTGCCACTGGGTACCGGTACTGGTGCTGTCCAGGAGCTGCATGGCTACTTGACTGACTCTACTCAGAAAATAATTCAGTTCCCTTAGTATTGGATGTGGCAACCATCCAAATGTCCAAAGATCCCCTTTCAGTCCCAAACGGATGCCTATACTGGCACAGCACCACAGAGGTTGCAATGAGCTTTCAGCCTGCACCTCTCTTCACGCTCTTACGAAGTTCTGTGAGCATTGCAACCACTCACATCATCTCTCTGAGACTCAGAGGCACCATCTAGAAGATTGAAATAATGACATTCCCATTGCGCAGGGAGGAAAGAGGCATGAAAAAGAAGCCAGCCCAACTTCTCATGCTCCAGCGGCAGCCTCCTCCACTGCCATTATGCTAATGAACGGCATTAAGAAAGGCAAAGTCACGGACAAGAGAAAAGAGAAGGGGTATTTTTCCTTTTGGCTTGAAACACATTGTTATGTGATTTTTGTGAGCAGTGAGGTGACCTCCTGAAAGTGTTTTGTTGTAGTTGGCATAAGAATAAAAGTAACACGTTTTGTTGTAGTTGGCATAAGAATAAAAGTAACACGTGACTGTTGACAATATACTCACTATGTGCCAGGCACTGGACCAGGTTCCACACGTACCTTTTTCCAAATCCCAGTACAAACCCTGAGGTGGTGATTAAGGTTCTCATTCTGCACCAGTGCCAGAGCAGACACTCTTGAACCTCTGCAGCCAGAAAGTGTGTTTGCATCAACTTGCTCTTCAACCACAGATAGAAGGGGGCAACTCAGCAGGATCCCGTTTGAAACATTCTGCAGCTCCCCACTCAGATGCCCATCACTTATGAGCCAACTCAACCTAATCTTGGTTTCAGAACGGCAAAAAAATTTACAAGTTTCACAACTGGATGAGAACTCCAGCTTTCTGGCAGCTGCACAGAATTCTAGATCAGGGTGACATGAGGGCAAGCTCCCTGGTGTGCTGGGGGCAGGGGCCTGGTTAGAACACTGACATCTGTCTTTCAGGGAGTTGGAGATCTCTGACAAAAGGAAGAAGAGGTAGCTCTGTGTCCATAGGGACCCTGGGAATGTGTGTGATAGAGCAAAGGTCAGACCAGACTGATCCAACAGAGGAATGAGCCACCGGGAGGCCTCAGGATTCAACCTTTTGACACAAGACAAAGAATTCCTCTGGGAAGATACAGAACCAGTGCCCTCATTTCTTTATTTTTGTGCCTTCATATTCTTTTCTACCCTTTCTCCACCCCGACACAGCCCTTGTCTTCTTTGTCTCTAAAAAATGCACAGTATGATGTATCTAAGTTAACGAAGATGCAACCCTACTTTGAAACTTGACACTTTTGTGGAGATGAGTGACTGGGCGATTTGGTGTTGCTGGTTCCGCTCTGTTCATTTTAAGGGAGGTCTCCACTCTGTCCTTGCTGACTTAGGGGACGGCTGGCCAGTGGTACTGGATAGCAGAAGATTTTCCTAGAGAAGCTGGAATCTAAGCTTTTTTTTCCTCTAAAATTTCTGGATTTTCCATTATAAGAACCTTCACTTTTTAGCTGTAGCACAGCTCAGACAACATCTCTGCTGACTCTCAGTTTCCTGTCTCTGTCTTAGAAGGTGTCCCTCCAGTATCTACATATTCTGGCAATAGCATTTTATAGAAATGTTGTGACCTGAGATGGAAGATGTCTTCCCAAAAATGATGAATGTGGTGATTCTCCAACAGTGGTGCCCAGGATCCTTGGTGCTCCAAGGGGTGAGACAGGAGTGAGCATGGTCCCTAACCCCACTCCTGTCCCTGACACAGTCCTGTCGCAATGAGAGCACCTCCAATCAGATGTGTTGTCAACATTAGGCCTCCAGCAAGCATTTCATTCAAATAATGAAAGAGAAAAGAAGAAATGGAACAATAAATGAAATGAAGAAGAGAGGAGAGGAGGGGAGGAAGGAAAAAAGTGGGAGAGGGAAGGAGAGAGGAAGAAAGTTAGCAGTTTGAACCGAGACGAAAAACCATGGCCCTTTAACGGGAGCACATGTGGGTCAGGATGCATGCTATGGGCTTCAAACAGACTTCCTGACTCACAGCCTGGCTTCCCCGGGTACTGGCTGGATGACTGAACAACTCTGCCTCATTTTCTCTATTTGCAAAATGGGGATGTTAATCCTTCCCATTTTGGAGTTGATATGAATGAACAAGTCAAAGTACTTAGAACGGAACTTGGCACCAGCAAGCATCAATAAATGGAAGCTGTTTCTTGTGTTTAGCAGGACTTGACATCGCGTTCAGGCTCAGTGGCGTTAGGGTTGGCTGCCTGAAGCCACCATTCAGACACTCTTGAAGCCTGGTCCAGGAGCTTCCTGAGAACGAACCACAGTGGAGGGGCAGGCTCTCAACCACTCACTGTGAACTGAGACTCACTAAGATGTGTATACAGTGCACTTCCTGAGTGCCTGCCTCTGTGCACACAATGCCATAATGCACATTGTGCTGGCAGATAGAGACTAAAAAAAAATAAGAAATCTTTTCTTCTTTCAAGTCTTCTGCAGTCAGTGCCTTTCCACTGACTCTAATCAGACTGAAATATTTGCTAAGCTTTGCCTTGAAGGGAGCAAGAGTCTTTCACATCAGCTCATATGGGGCTTGTGATGTTGTTGGAGTAATAAAGAGAGGAATTTAAACACTTAAGTGACTCCAGAGAGCACCCAAGAACTATCACCTGCTAAATCAATAGTGTAGATTTCTTGCGGTAACTCTTGAACTAAATTTTCAAAATTGGTTTAAAAAGCTCTTACTCAAAAGCAGATAAATTCTCCCAGCAGTCACAATAAAGTTTGGAGCACTGGAAACCTAATTTACCAAACCTCTTAGCCGTCAGACTCTATTTGGTAAGAAAATTGAGTCTGGGGATGTGTTAAAAGCCAAAAGGGCTTTACCTCCCTACTATAGGGAGTCAGGGATTTCAGCTCCAAAGTTGGTTGACAGCTTAGTGCCCGCAGAAAGAAAAGAGACCAACCAAATAAAGAAAATCAACCTTCTCATAGGGAAGCCGCTTCAGGAGAAGAGAATCACTTGATCCAGGCTTTGCTTTATTCATTCCACCTCATGAGTATTTCATGAAGGCAAGGACACTTGCTTCCTCACTGGGAAGGGCTTTCTTAGAAAGTCCCATTGACTCTAATGTCAGCACTCACACCTGAGGGCTTTCTGGGATCTCTACATGGTGCAGAGGCACGTCCCTTGGTGGTGTGAGTTGCAAGCAATAGAAAACACCCTGCATTGATTGACAAGGAAAAGAGAATGGAACAAATGCCTCAGAATTACCAGGCAGACTGGAAAAATAGGCATGGGGCCTAGGTGGGAGAAAAGGAAGCCTACAAAGCTAGAACCTCAGATGCCAGTTCTAGAGTGGACAGTGCTGCTGATGTCAAAAACTTTCTCCTGTTCTTGAGTCTTTGCCTTAAGGATCCCTCATTCAAAGGTCTGAGTAAGGAGCCCTGATTGGCTGAGCTAAGCTAACACACCCAGATGCAATATGCCAGAGGAATGAGAAAGAATCTGGCCTGTTATAGAGGGAGTCCCTCCTTCATCCAAGGTCTCTGTACCTAGTTCAGGGTGTGGGATAACAGAGACAGGTAGCAGGAAGGAGCAGAGTGCACGAAGGTCACCCCATTTCCAAGCACCTTTGAACTGCATTATGAGTTCAAATTTGAAAAGCCAAACAGGCTGTGCAGGGTGGCTCGTGCCTGTAATCCCAGCACTTTGTGAGGCCAAGGCAGGTGGATGACCTGAGCTCAGGAGTTTGAGACCAGCCTGGGCAATATGGCAAAACCCTGTATCCACAAACAAAGGGGTAAAACAAAAATAAAAACTAAAAATTAGTCAGGATGGTGGTGCAGTCTGTAGTGCCAGCTACTTGGGAGGCTGAGGTGGGAGGATCCCTTGAGCCTGAGGAGGTGAAGGTTATAGTGTTGCAGGGAGGTGGAGGTTATAGTGTTGCAGGGAGGCAGGGGTTACAGTGTTGCAGGGAGGTGGGAGTTACAGTGTTGCAGGGAGGCAGAGGTTACAGTGTTGCAGGGAGGTGGAAGTTATAGTGTTGCAGGGAGGCAGAGGTTACAGTGTTGCAGGGAGGTGCAGGTTACAGTGTTGCAGGGAGGCAGGGGTTACAGTGTTGCAGGGAGGCAGGGGTTACAGTGTTGCAGGGAGGTGGAGGTTACATTGTTGCAGGGAGGTGGAAGTTAGAGTGTTGCAGAAAGGCAGGGGTTACAGTGTTGCAGGGAGGCAGGGGTTACACTGTTGCAGGGAGGCAGGGGTTACACTGTTGCAGGGAGGCAGCGGTTACAGTGTTGCAGGGAGGCGGAGGTTACAGTGTTGCAGGGAGGGAGGGATTACAGTGTTGCAGGGAGGCAGAGGTTATGCTGTTGCAGGGAGGTAGAAGTTATAGTGTTGTAGGGAGGTGGGGGTTGCAGTGTTGCAGGGAGGCAGAGGTTACCGTGTTGCAGGGAGGTGGATGTTACAGTGTTGCAGTGAGGTGAGATCTGGCAACTGCACTGCAGCCTGGGTGACAGAGTGAGACCTTGTCTCAAAAACAAACAAACAAACAAACAAAAAAAACAAAAAAACCCAAACAAGCCACATTTCACATTTCACTTCTCTCTACTCCATTCTCCAAAGTCTAAAAATTTACAGAAGCAGATAATGCATGAAAAGGTGAAAAAAGAGAGAGTATTGCAAATCATATTGATGCAGTGAAACTGCTTAAAAGAATTGCAATCCTTATGGAAGAAACCTGAGTCTCTCCATCCTCTAAAGCAGGGGCTCTCCATCCTGGCTGACTATTATAATTACCTGGGGAAATTAAAAGCAAAACAATCAATAGCTGTGTCTACCCTACACTAACAGAATCAGAATCTTGAGAGGTGACACTCAGACATTAGTATTTTAAAAACTTAAGTGATTTTAATGTGTTGTCAATGTTGAGAATTACTGCTGTACACAGAAGTGTTTTCTCTCTGTGATTAACAAGTTTTCAGTCTCATTTTTTTCTTTTATTTCCTAATTTCTATGCACAGATACGGTTGGGTAGATCTTACAACTCTGGGTTCTTAAATGAACACATTTGGGTTTGAATTCTGACTTCACTATTTAGTAGAGGGGTAATCTTGGGCAAATTACTTAACCCATTAGTTCTCAACCATGGTGACACACAGATAATTCTCATGCCTGGGTCCCATCTCAGAGATCTGGCTTTCCTTGGTCTGAAGTGGGTCCTGGCTGCTGGGAGTCTTAAGAGATCCCAGGTGATTCTAATATGCAGGGATGTTTAAGAGCCTTTAACTTTGCCTCGAGAATAATCAGTTTTTGACCTGTAGTAAGCCAACCCTTGTGAGGCTGTTTATTGCAAGGATAAATGGCATAGCACACATGTAGAGCTTAATGCATATGGTAGCGACTACCCACCAAGTGGAAGCTCTTAGCATTGCTACAATTATTTCTCCTGTTTAATAACCCAGAAACACTTCAATGCATTTATCTTTCTAAGGCCATGTGTCCTAAGGTTTGCTGAAGGTACCAGGTGAGCAACGAGACTTTATCTAAGCTCCCCAGGTCCGGATCTAATTTACCTTTCCAGAATCACATTTAGCATCCCTTCCTTCCCCTAAATTTGGCTAGACCTGGCCCTGTTATTTATTTTCCTTGCTGCAGCATGCTAGGAGGGTGTGACCACAAGCTTTGGAGTCAATGCCCTGGGTATGAATCCCACACTTAACTATTTACTAGCCTTGAGACATTACTCCTGTGATTCGTGCTTTCAAAACCTCAGTTTACTCATCTGTGAGATGGGATACACAGTCTGGCCTTGCAGGGTGCTATGCATACTTAGAGAGATAAATGCACATACCTAACATGCCCAAGAAGTCAGGCACATAGGTGATGCTCCACAAATGGTAGTAGCTGTTACTATGACATCAGTCATTGTGTGAGGAGTAGATGCAGCTAAAATTGCCAGGAGTCATTCTTTTTTTTTTTTTTTTCTTGAGACAGAGTCTCCCTCTGTCACCCAGGCTGGAGTGCAGTGGCCGGATCTCAGCTCACTGCAAGCTCCGCCTCCCAGGTTTACGCCATTCTCCTGCCTCAGCCTCCGAGTAGCTGGGACTACAGGCGCCCGCCACCTCGCCCGGCTAGTTTTTTGTATTTTTTAGTAGAGACGGGGTTTCACCGGGTTAGCCAGGATGGTCTTGATCTCCCGACCTCGTGATCCACCCATCTCGGCCTCCCAAAGTGCTGGGACTACAGGCTTGAGCCACCGCGCCCGGCCAACCAGGAGTCATTCTTGAATTCTTTCTTTCACATCCCACATCTAATTCATCAGGATTATCTTGAAAACACATCCCGAACCTGAGCACTTCCCACCACCTTCATTATGACTGCTCCAGCCCAAGCAACCATCATCTCTTACCTGGGTCATTTCAATGCCTCCTAACTGGGATGCCCATTTCTGCCCTAACCCCCCACTACCCCTACATCTCTCCTCAGTGCAGCAGCCAGAATAATTCTCCTGAAATGTGACTTGGGCCATGAGATTTCTGTGGCCTAAACCTGCAAGGGCTTCCCCGTCTCACTTGGCTGAAGCGAAAGTCCTCTCCAGGGCTTGTGAGGCTGAGCCTGACTGGTGCCACCCACCCTCACCCCTGGGACTCTCCCACCCCTCCCCTTGCTCATTCTCCTCCAGCCCCACTGACCTCCTCAAAGCTTTCAAACACTTCAGGAACATTCCTGCTTTAGGAATGTTGCACTTTGCTCCTTCTTCTGCCTGGAATAATCATCTGCCACACATCCGGAGGCTTCCTCAACTTCCTTTAGGTCTCCGCTCACATGAGCCCCCCCATATCACCCTCTCACCTACACCTCCTGCCTCCTCTTCTACTTCTGGCCTTTTCTACAGCATCTTCACCCTCCCACCTGCCCTGTATCTTCCTTATTCATCGTATTTGTTGACTTCTTCCAGCTCCTCTTATCTAAAATGTAAGCCACGTGAAAGGGTTTTAAAAACTTGTTTTGTTTACTGGTGAGCTCCAGCAATAACAGGACTTCATATTCATAAAATGAATTTTAAAAATTCTAGAAAAGATCCACTCTCTGAAGAGTTTGTCAATATATAAGAGAGGCCCCTGGAACCAAGACGTGCCCCTTTGATGAGTCGCTTGGCGTGGAGGTGAGACAGGCAGGGAGGTGCGTCCATCTGTGGCAGGGTCCACAAACTCAAGCGCCTTTGAAAGCCAGGCAGGTGGAAAGCAGGTGATTGTACTGTCACACACAGGCCTTGACAGAGGCTGTAACACACTAGGGGCCCTCCGCCACATTTAGGGGCAGCTGCTTCCCAGTTCTAGCCCACCACAGCCAGGCGCAAATCTAGGTCCCTTGTTGCCAGAAATTCTGTTTTCCAAGAACAAAACAGAAGTTTGGATTTTTAAAAAATGGGAAATCTCCCACTGCGTAAATGTTGAAGCAAATCCAATTAAGAAAGGAGGCTGGGCAGCGAGGGAAATACAGGCAGGGGGAATAAAACCACAGATGAAACGAAGCCCTTAAGAGAGGAGAGAGACCGTGGGAGCTTCTGGTTCTTCCTGGCCCCTCCTGTGTGAAAGCCCCAGGGGATGGCTCCAGGGAACCCCTGGCCACACTGGAGAGGGGTCTGTTGTGCTCTTGAGAGCCTGATGGTTTTTATTTTCCACGCAGGATGCAACTTCCTGAAGCAGAGCAGGTGGCCTGCATGGGCCTCGCATACCAGAAGTGTGTCATGTAGTCATCCTCCAGCAGCTGAAGCTTGAGCTAAATTAGGTCACACTTCAGGAAGTGCCGCTGCCAAGAAGACCTCAGAGATTCGGGTGTCTTGGCTTCACGTAGCCCCTGGCCCAAGCAGGCTCCCGATGCTCCACAGGCATCACAATGGGCTTCCCCATGCTGCAATGGTGGGCCATAGGCCAGCCCAAAGTGGGCACTGAGTCCAGCCCTTCAGATCCAATTAACATGCTGGACAGAGGGTTCTGCCAAAAAACAATGAATCTTTCAAAGTGATTCTCAGATAAGATGGAACTGGAGGGCACGAAGGCTCTAAAGACCCCCACAAATGACCTGAAAAGATCAAGGCACCTGACAATGACCCTTTCACATCTTGCTCTCCAATGAGTGTAAATTCTCCAGTGGGAGACCAACCTTGCTGCCCAGGACCTTATGAGACACCTGAAGCAATAGAAAGGGGAATGAGGGAAAACCCAGTGGTGCCTCATGCATGAAACTGTCCTCTCCTACTTCCCTCTCCCCAGCTGACACCTCAGGAGGTGGTTTGACGTGATGTCACAGGGCATCGAAGGCCGTCACACCAGATCTGTCATGCACCCCCATCCTCCTGTCCCACTTGGTCTCTGTGATGGTTAATGTTATGCATTACCTTGACAGAGCCATGGGATGCCCAGACATTTGGGCAAACATTATTCTGGGTGTATCTGTGAGGGTGTTTCTGGGTGAACTTAACATCTCAGCTGAGTGAAGCCCTTGGCCCCCGGCAATGTGGGTAAATGTCATTCAGTCAACTGAAAACCTGAACAGAACAAAAGGGCTGACTCTACCCAGAGTAAGAGGGAATTCCTCCTGTCTGATTGCCTGGGACAGCAACTTTTTCCCTGCCTTTGGACTCAGAATGAGATATTGTCTTCCTGGTTTTTACACCTTCAGAATGGAAATCCTTTGCTGGCTCTCCTGAGTCTCCAGCTTGACAACTGCAGTGTTCGGGACTTGCCAGCCTCTATAATTGCATAAGCCAACTCCTCATTATCTATCTATCTATTTATCTATCTATCTATCTATCTATCTATATTCCATCTATCTATTCATCCATCCATCCATCTACCTATCTATGTATTATCCACTCATCATCCATTTATTCATCTATTATCTATATATCCATCTATTTATCTATCTATACATCCTTCCATCTATCCACCCATCTATTATCTATCTATGCATCTATTTATTATCTATGCATCCATGCATCCAGCCATTATCTATCATCTATCTATCATTTATCTATGTATCCATCTATTATCCATCCACCCATCTATCATCTATCTACTATCTATTCATTATCTACCTATCCATCCATTTATTATCTATCCATCCATCCATTATCTATCTTCTATCCATTATTTATCTATCTAGCCATTTATCTATTATCTATTCCTGTATGATCTATCTATCCATTTGTATCATCTATCTATTATCTATCTATCCATCCCTCCATCATTTATCTATCTAGCCATTATTTATCTATCTATCCATGTATGATCTATCCATTTGTATCATCTATCTATTATCTATCTATCCATCCCTCCATCATTTATCTATCTAGCCATTATTTATCTATCTATCCATGTATGATCTATCCATTTGTATCATCTAACTATCCATCTATTGTCCATCTATCAATCTATCCATCTAGCTCTCTATCCACACATCCATCTATCCATCCATCCACTCATCCCATCTATCCACCAATCAATTAATCATTAATGATTTATTGAATCATTCTATCCATTCAATAAATCAATCCATCCGATCTATTCATCAACCAGTCTATCATATCTATCCATCCATCCAATGTAGCCATAAATCTGTCTATCTAAATCTATACCTATGGACTCACCCACCCCATTGGTTCTATGTCTCTGGGGAACCCTGACTCATACAAGTTCCTTGCTGGAAAGGCTTTGGATGGGAGAGGCAAATTCTACCAGGGAGAGGGACACGGAGGGAAAACGCGCACCTTCAACATTCTCTCTTGACACCCTCTGCCCTCTGCACTTCCCCATTCCACAGCAGCTAACATGACCCGCCTTCCACTCTGGCCCGACCACAAGTGGGGTTCTTCCCTGGCCTGACTACAGCTGGAGTCCTTTCCTTAAGGACACAGAATTCTTCGATTCTAGCTTTGTTTCTCAGGGCCTCCAATTTGCCTCCTGCTCTCGCAGACACTCTAGTTTGCACAGTTTTATATGATGCTATGAAATGTTAACCAAGCAGCTTTCCTCACTGGTGACGAACTGAGTTTCTTTCCTGTGCCCCGAGTCCTGGAAGTTAGTGAGGAGGCTGCTGCCGCCCTCAGAAAAGCCAGCACAGTGGAAGAAAAGAGATGTAACATTTAGGGCTCCTAAGTAAAAAAGTAAATATATAAAGTAATCTGTAGACTGGCTCTACGTGAAGAAAATATTCGGGAAGAATACTCACCAAGCCGTCCGCTCAGCATCCACTCCTGGCCAGACTAAACACAGGCACAGAGGGTCTGTTGGAGGGGAGAGGCGCGAGTGTGTGCACGTCCTTTGGAGGGCTGATCTCAGCCCTCACTTTGAGCCAGTTTCCTGTGCTCTCATTCCCTCTACTGAAAATGCTAAAAGCAGCATCTGTTCATTTGGTTAGACGCTGTGGTAAGTTATTAAATGGTCTCAGATGCTACCCACCCCAGTATGCACACCCCTCTGCAAGGGGACTCTGCTGTGCTGCCCATCAAGAGGAGCATCTATCTCCTCACCCGCCTCAGTATGCACACCCTCTGCAAGCGGACTCTGCCCTGCCGTCCATCGGTCCATCGAGAGGAGCATCTGTCTCCTCACCTGCCTCAGTATGCACACCCCTCTGCAAGCGGACTCTGCCCTGCCGTCCATCGGTCCATCGAGAGGAGCATCTGTCTCCTCACTCGCCTGAATCTAGGCTCGCCCTGTGATTTGTTTCAGCCCCTGAAAGGCTGCAGAACTGACAATACAAAATTTCCAGGGCCTTGGAGAGCCTTCTAGCTGCTTTTGTCACTCTCTCAGAGCACTGCTCTGAAGCCAATGTGTCATGAAGACCCCTAGATGCAGGATCCCATGGAGAGGGGAGAAGCCTGGCCAACCCAGCCACAAGTGACTGCATCAGATGGATACAGCTCCAACAGAGGAACTACCCAGAAAACTCTGACTTATTGTGAGAAACATCAAATATTTGTTTGGAGCCAGTAACCTTGGGCCACCTTGTCAAGCAGTAATAGATGAAGGTTCTGATTTCTAGAGTTCTCTTCCTCATTCCCGAGTGATCCTAAAGTCTCCTCTGCACTTTGCTGGCAGCATATGGCAGAGGTAGATCAGGATTAGCCTGGGATGCCCAGGCAGAGAGGAACTCAGAAGAAGCCACCCCAATCCCCAGGCCCCTAAAGCCCTGAATGGTATGGAAATCAGTGGGACATTGGCTTAATTCCAGGGTAGGTCACTGAAGTTAGCTGAGGCAAGAACTGAGGCAAGTGTGAACCTGGCCTCAGTTTCTTGCAGGAAGAATGGGTGGAGCAGTGAAGATGGCACAGACTATGTACTTGGAGACCAGGTAGAAACATGGATGCCTCAGTGAATTTCAAGGCTAAATGATGGAATTACAAACCCCTGTGAAGGAAGCCACAAGAGGGCGAATACCTGAAGACCTAACATTTCCCACACAGCGCAGTGCCGTGATGAACTTGCCCTCCTGGGTCTATCTTGGGCAGATCAGGCAGAGTTCGAGAGGTTGAATCTATCGAGTTTCAACCTGAAATGGCTTATCAGACCTGGAATGAGTGAGATGAAGTTTTCTGCCACCAGATAGAATGGGGAGAGACACCAAGTTCAATGCCTGGTGAAGAAACAGGGTTGCACAGATTGTTTTTACATGCTGGAGCTTGTAGATTGGAAATACACTCATGCGGTGGTCAGCTGAAGTGCATTATGGTTTAGCAACCTTTATTTCTTATTTAAGAGACAGGGTCTCGCTCTGTCCGGGCTGGAGTGCAGTGGTGCCATCGCGGCTCATTGCAGCCTCGATTTCCTGGGCTCAAGTGATCCTCCTACCTCCTGAGTAGCTTCCACTACAGGTGCTGGCCACCACACCTAACTAATTTTCTTAATTTTAAAGTTTTGTAGAGACAGGGTCTCAGTATATTGCTCAGGCTTGTTTCCTGGCCTCAAGCAGTCCTCCCACCTTAGCCTCCCAAAGTGCTGGGATCACAGAAAAGAAAACTGTGAATATCAGGAAACTCTGCTCCCAGAGCAAGCACTTGGGCACCATACTCAGCCACAGAATGTTTATCAAATTACCATTCTGAGCCTGGCCTCAGGATCTGTAATGCTTTTACCTCCCAAATCCTGACACTAGGCTGGCACAAAAGTTATTTCCATTAAAAGGCAGTTGCTTTCTTACAAGCTTAATAATAAACTGTCCCTCCACCGCCACTGCACTGATCCCCTTCCCTACCCTCTTACCAAGTCCTTCTGCCTTAGGACGACTCAAACCTGCCAAGCGCCCTCCACCTCAGTGCCCCGCCTGTGCTTTTCCCAAGGCTGGCCCATCTTGGCATTCACCCCATGGCTCACTTATTCACGACATCCACCCTGGTCACACGGGACTCACTCGGCCACTTTATGTATATGGCCTCGGTGCAGGATGCATTTCTATGCATTTGGTGTTCACCATCTGCCTCCTCCTTTCTCTGGCATGAGCCCCATGACAGCGAGGACACCATTCTAGTCCCCGTTATCGCTTCATGATACATCACAGCACGGACTCGTAGAAAGTGCACAGCAAATGTTTGCTGAGTGAAGAATGACTGGGTGATTGCTCCAGGAGCCGCGTGCCCTGACAGTCATACTTTTCTTTCCTTCCACAAGTCAGGTTGGTATTCATTTTTACTCAAGGGAGTAGGCCTCTCTGTGCAGCTGGAGAGGACAGACGTATCCTTTGAAGCTATCAGCCTTTCCAGAAGGGTTGAGCCCATTCCAAGAGAGAAGCAAGACACAGAGCTCACTGGAGACCTTCCAGGAAAGACACGCTCCAAGGTCCACTCCTAGAACTTCGCATTTTCAAACTATCACAGACGACAGAAACTGGATTTGCTCCAAAGCTTGCTATTGAATTTCATGCCTGCTGAGCGCTTCTAAACACAGAATGAAGAGGCTGAATTAACTATGCAAAAGGATCATTTACAGTTAATTTTCGTAATTGATGGATTGAGGGTCTCTGCGGTAGCACTAACTGCTAAGACTAAAAGGCCCGAGAGGGGATACAGTTTTTACATTGAAAACAGAAGGCTTTCTCTACTCAGCATCCAACGCTTTCATCCATTCATCCATCCATCAAGCATTCGCCAGGCACCAGATTTGTGCCAGGCACAGTGGGAGAGGTGCAGAAGCGAATCACTGTGGTCCATGGGGGGCCCCAGACCGCCACAGGGAGTTCCCTCATACCTGCAATCAGTGCCCCATCAGTTTGGCTAAAGACACGTGAGGAGACTGACCAGAGTACGCTGGAAGGCGGTAAGTCTTGGGGCTGCTCTGCTCTTGTCCCTGCACTCCCCCTGTTCCGCCCAGCTGCAAAGGTGTTTCCCATGCAGGCATGGGTCCGCTCCACTTCAGAAAGGCATCCAGTTCTCACTGCAGCACTTCCCTTTGTATTTAGGGGTCTCTTTGAGTTTGTATTAATAAAGACATTACCCAAGACTGGGTAATGTCTTTATTAATAATATTATTA
>NW_012112586.1:4816932-4824009 GCF_000951035.1 Colobus angolensis palliatus
TCCCATGATGCAATGACCTCCCACCAGGTCCTTCCTATGACAGACACGTGGGTACTGTGGGAACTAGAATTCAAGATGAGATTTGGGTGGCAACACAGGCAAATCGTATCAGGGTCCATAGTACACTCATTCTGGAATAATTTACACTAACAATCTTGGTCCTCTTGTTCAAGGTCCTCAACCTTGGCTGCACGACAGAATCACTTGGTGAGCTTTAGAAGAACACTATTCCTTTTTTTAAAAAAACTTTCCTTTTTTCTTTCTCCTTTGCAGATTCAGCTGATCCGTGGTGGGCATGGGTATCACTTTTCATTTTGGTAAAGCTTCCTAGGGTATCCCTACATGCAGCCAGAGTTAAAAAGGATTTTTTAAGGGAATAGTTTCAAATATGGAGATGCTACTTCTGTATGAAAGTAGCAGCAGCAAAAGGCAACAGTATCCTCCAGAGCAACGTGTCAGAGGCCCAGGTGCCCTGGCCGCCGTTGCTGCTCCAGGTTTCCCGGTGCCACAGGAAGGTCCTGTCCCCCAGTACACAGAAGGGCTCAGTCACTGGGTGCTTCTTATTCTTTGCTTATCAGGCAGGAAAACCAAGCTCATCCTAGTCAGTTCTGCAGCAGGGATTTAATTCTGGTTATAAAGGTGCAGAAGGAGCAGACAAGTTAGGTAACCTGAGATTATCAACGAGAGGAAGATGCTTCCACCTTCAGGGTCAAGGGACAAAGAGTGGGGGTGATGATCCCAGGGGTGAATTCACTGGATGAGAGCTGGGTCTACGCTGGGAGCTGCCCTGTGGGAGCTGCAGCTGCAGAGGAACGGGGGCCACTACCTGAGACACCATCAGAAGCAGAGGCCAAAAAACACCCGGGCTCTGTCTTTCCTTCCCACTGTCAACTGTCCTCCAGGGCCTCCTGCTGGCTACATGGAGCCAAAATCCAGTTGGCAACGGGTCTGGAAAACATAGTTTGCAGGAATCGCTGAGCAAAGGAGGGGCAGGAAATGGATTGAAACTAGATGAGCCACTGCGGGAACACATTCCCACCCAAATCTCACCCCAACCCCACCCCAGCCCCACCCCAGCCTCACCTCCAGCTCAGCAGCACATGGTCCCAGCATTACAGTAAGATGTGGCGAGGGCTATGATATGAAGAAAGCCCGGCACAGTCCCTAAAACTGGGGCAACTAAACCCAGGGGGTGAGAGGGTTCCCCGAGACAGGGCCTTTGAGCTGAAAGCTGAACAATAAATGAGAGAAAGCCAGGAGGAACAGGCAGGGGTATTTCAGGAAAGAGGGGCCATTGGGAGTGAAAAGACTCTGAGGAACTGAAAGAAGATCACTGGTCTGAGGGTGCAATGTGCACAGGCCCAGATACAGTCTCACATCGGTGAGCAAGTCTGGGCCGGGACCCTGCATCATTGCTGGGTGGTGGAAGGGGGCTGGGGGGCTGTCTTCCACACTCATTCCTCCAACTTTTTTTTTTGAGACCACGTCTCACTCTGTCACCCTGGCTGGAGTGCAGGGGCATGATCTCGGCTCACTGCAGCCTCCACCTCTCAGGTTCAAGTGATTCTCCTGCCGCAGCCTCCCAAATAGCTGGGATTATAAGTGTGTGTCACCACATCAGACTATTTTTTGTATTATTATTATTGTCATTATTTTTTAGTAGAGTCAGGGTTCTGCCATGTTGGCCAGGCTGGTCTCTGACTCCTGGCCTCAAACCATTGGCCTGCCTCAGCCTCCCAAACTACTGGGATTACAGGCATGAACCACCGTGCCCAGCCTCCTCTAACAGTTTTAAAAACATAGTTGTAATAACTGCCAGGTCAACATTTTATCTTTAAGAAAGAAACACTCTTTGAGAAGCTGTCACATTAGGAAGACATGCTCTGGGGAGCCCCTGAAATCTTTTCCTTGGATGCATCCTCTCCCTCTGATCTCAGCCTTTGTTTTCCCTCACTCCTGGATCACTATGCTCCAGCTACCCTGGGACCTGTGCCTGCTCCACAGACACACCAAACTCATTCCCACATTGGCATCTGCTGTCCCTCCAGCTACTCTGCATGTTTGCTCCCCACAGAAGTCGACACTGTCAAACACTTGAACACTCACTTCAAGCAGACACCTCAAGGCCTGCAGCTCCAGAAACTATCACATTGCTACGTTGTCAGTGTCGCCCTTAACACCACTGGAAATCTTGTTTGGTTTTCCTTTCTTCATTTTCTATCTTCTCTGGTAAGATGTAAGCACCTCTAGATGAGAAAGTTTGTATTGGTCACTGTTGTATCCCCAAGGTTTAGAATACTGCCTGGAAGTACAGGAGGGGAGGAATACATCTATATTAGTTAATAATAAAATCATGAACTTATGTTCCTTTGTTCTAGCTTCCAGCTTAATTTAATTTTTTCCTTCCTTCCTTCCTTCCTTTCTTCCTTCCTTCCTTCCTTCTTTCCTTCTTTTTTCTTTCTTTTACTTTCTTTCTTCAGGCTGGAGTGCAGTGACACTATCTCAGCTCACTGCAACCTGTGGTTCAAGTGATTCTCTTACCTCAGCCTCCCAAGTAGCTGAGATCACAGGTGTGTGCCACCACACTTGGTTAATTTTTCTTTCTTTCTTTCTTTTTTTTTTTAGTAGAGACGAGGTTTCACCATGTTGGCCAGGTTGGTCTCAAACTCCTGACCTCAGGTGATCCACCCACCCCCAGCTCCCAGAGTGCTGGGATTACAGACATGACCCACTGCGCATGTCCCCAGCTTAGTTTTCTTTGGGGAGAGCATGGTTATTTGCATTAACCAATGCTTCTGTAAACTTACTTACTGGCAACTATGCAGAAGGGTATAGCCAACTGGTTAAGCTGATTTGGAGAAGCAAAAGTAAATCGAGGAAAAGGTGGAGAGAAGGAAACTCACTTCTGCGGGGGGCACAGTGGAAAGGCACAGCTACTTAGCATCCCCAGCTTCGGAGAAGCCACTATGAAACGCCTGGAAAACATCCCTAATAGAAAACGGATGAGCTGAAAAGAACAGCCTCCCTTGAAGACAGTGGTCTTCAGCCATCCGAGTTGCTTGTGCCATGGAGATGATAAAGCACTTGACGAAATTAATGTTAACAGTCTTCAGTGAGAAGAGCCCTGCGTGGTGGGGTTTCAGTCTGCTGGGGCTGCTGTGCATGGTGAGGGGAAGGCAGGTTCTTTAAGTCCTGCTGCCTCTGTACTGGCAGCCCAGTGTGATGGAAAGAACACGGGATCAGTGAAGCTCTGCTGCCTCTGTACCAGGACCTGCGAAAGGGGCAGCCCAGTGTGATGGAGGAGCACAGAATCAGGAATGGGGAAGTGGGTGGCTGGCCCTGAGAGAGCGGATGTTTCTCACTGCAGAGTTTCCCCGCATCCACCCGAGTTAACAGCACGGCGGGCATGGCAGTTTTTTCCTGGGACATCACCCTTCTCCTACTGTATGGAGCTGTGATGGGAGGCTACGTTCTGGGGGATGCTTCTCTATTTTAAAGCTGAAGTGGCTGATTCCTCTCTTTCCCATTCTGTACTGTCAGCGTGATGTCACCAAGTGGATTTCCCTTCTAGGTCCTTGCCACTAAGTGTTGCAAAGAAGAAAGAAAAGAGGGAAGGGCTGCATTTGTCAGTGCCACGGGCGATGCTGGCTGACCTGTCTGCCTGAAGCCCTGGCAAAGGCAGCTGCTGCCTGGCCTCTGGTCTCACTGGGTCAGGCTCACCCCCACATACCTCCTGATGCCTCTTACAATCCCATGACCTCTTCGTCTTCACTGCATGGGTCCCTTGGGCTTAGGTTAGCCGGATTTAGTTCTGTTGCTTTGCAACTGATACACCTGGCTTGGCAATTACCCTTGCCCCTCCCTGGGCCCAGCTTCCCCCTTAGTGAAAAGCGGGTATGGTAAGATGACCAGATGATCGATCTCCCTGCTATGCCTTCACACCCTGGACTCTAGTGGTATTTGGCACCAACACTCTGGGAAGCCAGGGCCTGGACAGAAGTCGCTTCGGATGACAAAATCCTACCTTCCTCAGGTTACCTGGGAGTCACGTCAAACTCTTTCATCTCTAAACAGTTCCTTGTATTGTGACACCAGCGTGGCCTGGCTTGAAATGTAGGCAGATGCTGTGAACACATGTCTCCTCTGTGAACCATCTCCAGACACAGTAAGAGAGTGGGAGATCAGAAAAAATGCAGTGGACGGAAAAATAAATGGAGGATCAAAACAAGACTTCACCGCACTGTTCTCCAGGGAGCAGTGTCTCCTTCCAGCTTCATCGATGGCGGTGACCCATCCTAAGAAGGGAACGCTGGCCGGCGAGCACCTCAACCTCCTCGGATGTGAGGGATGCAGTCGCCACCGAAACTGGTTCCCTTCAGCACCCAGGATGGACAACTAGGGGCATTTTTCAAATCACAGGCACTGAGGCCATAGCTGTTCTGCTGCAGCAATCTGAGGGGACCTCCAATTTAGGAAAAGCCATTCTTAGGAGTCTTGGAAGCTGCCTGCATAGAGTGAAGATGCTGAAATGAATGGCATCCTCTGAGAAATCAGTTTAAAGGCTGCAATTTCGTCTTAGAGTAAACTCTGTTTAGGTGGGCTCCCTGGACTGAGGGCTGCGGGGAACTGAATAATACCGTGTTCACACTGGAAATGGAAAACATCATCCTTGTTGAAGAATCGTTTTAGTCCCAGATGCCTCCCTGTGCTGAAGTGTTACAAAGCAACCGTGACAGCTGTTCTTTCACTTTCTCCAATTCCCAGCCTTGCTTGGGAGGGAGGGTGGCTCCGGGTTCGCCAGGTGCAGGGGTGGGAGGTCCCTGGCTACCTCCATTTGCACCGCGCCACGCGCATTCTTTCAAGAAATACCCACCAAGCACCTGCAATATGCAAGGCGGTTCTTAAAAGATGGGGGCACAGCAGCCACAAAACAAAGACCCTGTGTCCCGTGGAGCTTTCATTCCAGAGTCTGTGGGGTTGGGGGGCAGGGGATGGGAGGAGAGTCACAGTGGCTCTCCATGGTGAATATGCAGCCCCTAGCACGTGGCTCAGCACTGAGCAATGCTCCCGAAATGTACGCTGTCACAGACTCACATGGGCACATCCCCTTTCACCTGGCCTCCCACGGGGTGGGGACACTGCCCAGAGTCTGTGCAAAGGTGTGCAGGGGGAAGGACTCAGTGCTGACCCAGAAGCAACTGATTCCCAGACCCCACAGAGGCCAGGGACGCCTACGGTGGAGGTAGGGGCTCTCCCTTGGCTGATTTCTTTGTTCCCTCTTATTTCCTCCGTGGGTGGCTGGGGGCAGGGGGTGGTGCGGCGTTGACAGGAGGCCTTATGTTGGCGGTACAGAAGGAGCCCTACTGCTCTCTAACTCAGGAGAGCCAGAGGTTGGAGCTCAGGCTCCTACCACACCTGCCAGCATTCTTTCCATGATTTTGTAGGCAAGCAGGAAGCATTAGGCTGTGATGAGATGAGAGAGATGGAAACTAAAATGCACTGGAGGTTGGAAGCTGCACAGGAGAGGGAGTCTGAATTTGCCCCTGTACTGTGTCTCTCATCTTCAGAATCAAGGGATTGGAACCGGTGGAATGAGTAGAGAAAGAGATGGGGACCCGTATTTATGGTGCAGATGCCCTGAGCTAGGTGTTGAATGTGCCTCAGCTCACACAGTCCTCAAAACAATGCCATAAAGTAGGCACCAGCTTCATGCAGTGCACAGGGCTGCTGGAGCAGGACCTGAACCCAGACTAACTCCACTCCTATTCCCATGCAGGAATCAGGCATGCCCAGATCAAAGCCTGAGCTCCATGGACTGGCTGTGTGAGTGTCTCCACACCGCAATCTGCAAAGTGGGAGTGAGGTCACACCCGTCACGGGCTTGCTTGGAGAGTGGAAAGGACCAGCTCAAGCTCCACTGAAGGAGAGATCTGTTTCTTACTTTAATTTGGGGGGGGGGGGGAGAGAGAGAGGAGGAGAGAAGAGAGAGGGAAGAGGGAGGAGACAGAGAAAATGAAGATGGAGAGAGAGAAGAAAGAGAGGTAAGAGAGAAGGAAGACAACAAAGGAGAGAGAAGCGAGAGAGAAGAAAGAAAAGAGAGAAGGAAGATGACAGAGGGGAAGAGAGAGAGAAAGAGAGAGAGAGGGAGCAGAGAGAAGAACCATGAGAATTTGGATGACTGTGGCCATGGCTTCAGGGAACCCCAGTGCAGAGTCCAGGCTGGCTACAGAGGGAAATGCGGCCCTTGGAGCCTAAGGGCAGTGGCTCACCCTGAGAGGGGCCCAGGCCTCCTGATTCTCGAAGAAAGGAGACAAACGACAGCCAGGACCCTGCAGTTAAATGGCCCATAAGTAAAGGGAATCTGGGAGCCTGGGAGTCCTTGCTATGGGGGGAACCTGGAGGTCAGCCATCTTCTCTCCCCATCCCCTAAGCCCATGTCCCCTCCATGGCTGTTCTGACAGGCCATCTCTCAGCCTCAGCAAGTTTCCAGCCAGGAAAGAGAGCTTAGCACCTCTTGAAGCCGCCAACTCCATTGTCACAGCCTGACTGCTAGGAAGTCCTTCTTTATCTGGAGTGGAAATCTATGAGGGTAACCTCCTGCCGTTAGTCCCAAGTCAGCTTTGGAGGATAATGAACTTCACTCATTCATCCACTGAATCACTCATCTGGTCCTTCCATCATTTGCTCATCCACTGAACACACATTCCTGAGAACTTGCCATTCAGAAACTGGGAGGAGTGTGTGGTCAATGGGAAAGATGCAAACGCGGGAGCTTCTGTTCCCCTGGGGTCAGGAGTCCCATTCTCAAATGTCCGAGAGTGCCGGTGAGTAGGAGATAAAAATGAGTGAAGGAACCCAGGCGTGTAATAACTAGAGCAGTAGCAGGTGCTGTGTGACGACCTTAGCAGCAGCCTCCGTGTCAGGGTAGGATGAGGACCTGGGGCCTGCCTGGCCCAGTTAAAGGGGCAGCTGCTAGCTACAAGGACCTTCAGCTTTTCCAGTAAGGCCAAGAATCTGAGTATTTATGTCAAGACTCTCGGCTGTGTCTGTTTTTTTTTTTTTTTTCTGAATCTCACT
>NW_012112586.1:4825424-4850564 GCF_000951035.1 Colobus angolensis palliatus
GCTAATTTTTTTGTATTTTTAGTAGAGACGGGGTTTCATCATGTTAGCCAGGATGGTCTCGATCTCCTGACCTTGTGATCTGCCCGCCTCAGCCTCCCAAAGTGCTGGGATTACAGGCGTGAGCCACCACGCCCGGCCAAGGCCCTGTCTTTATAAACAGAAACAAGGCTGAAGAACATACGTCTGCCTAAGCCAGCCTCAGCCTGCCTGCATGCAGCTTCCAATCCAGCATGTCTACACCCCTTGTCTCTGGACAGCCTGAACCTCCTGCCTCTCCTTATGTGATGTGACTCAACACCATTCTCCTTAATCCAGCAGGAGAATAACAGTCTAAAATGGAGTTGCCAAGACTGAGGTGCTGTTCTTGTTCTGGCCAGAGGAACCAGGGGGAAGTGGGGGAGACCTGGAGTCCCTCGTTGGGAACCTGGACCTTGACTCGCACAGCCTTGGCTCCAACTGTGCAGCTACATTACGCGACGGTTTGCCAACTGTCATTTTCTAAGCGCTGAGAATTTGCAAGCTTTTCTTTTTCTCCACCTGCACAGTTTCTGAATTACATGTTTCTCGTCCTGTTTTCCTGAGTGGTTTATTTTCTGACCCAGTTGCTAACTTGCGAGTATACATCTCTGTTAAGCTCTGCCGTCTGTTTTCAGGCCATCATAGCAGGCAGTAGCAAGCTCCTGTCATCCCGAGTCTCAGGCAGGCCTCCCTGTCCTGTCCCTTGTGAATGCACTAACTCTGACTTCCACGTCGCCCTCCGACGGGTACACACATGCTTCAGCCTGTGGCCAGAGTGTTCTGGCCCTAGCCCAGCCCAGGAGAGCCCATGGGTTTGTCTTCGCCAATTTCCCAAAGCCTTCAAATCCCAGAGAAGTCATTTCTTTTTGGGTTATGATGGTTCATTCAATGAACAACCTCCAGTTTGTTTTTCTTCCTCTTGAGGAAGGCACAGTAACGATTCATGAAACTTTGTTACTTCAAACATAACAATGATGATGATGAATAGGAGTTATTCTAAGCACTGCACGTGCAGTGACCGTTTAGTACCCATAATAACCCTGGGAGACAAGTACTGCTTTATTCCCACTTTACGGATGAGAAAACTGAGGCACGGAAAGCATAAGTATCATGCCCAAGGCTGCATTGCTGACAAGAAGGAAAAAAAGGAATTCGAATCCAGGCTAGTTCCAATCCAGCCTCCTTCAGGTATCAAACAGGTGCTACAGGCCCTGGAAAGTGAATGCTGAGCGGAACTACCACTGCCTCTGTGTCAGGAGATCATTCTGGTATTTCTGCATATTTTATGACAGCTTTTCATGCTATGCAAATCTCTCTGGAAGCTAGAGAGAGTGTCTCCCTCTGGGCCAGAGGGAAGATTTGTTTTCTGACCAGGATAATAAGGAGAGTGTCCTGCTGCCGGCCGAGTTTGGGCAGGTGGGCCAGAAGCCTGGGTATGTTTGTGGGTGTCCTAAGCTTAGCATTTCTCAACTGTGACAGAGGCCTTTTGGTGCTCCCCAATTCCACCTGGGACTGCTCTGCCTCACCCCCGCCGCCCTGCCCTGGGACTTGGCCGGGAGGAGAGGGAACCATCGCACATGCGAAGCTCACGCTGCCTGTCGCGCTGCAGGGCTCTGTCTGAATCCATTTGGGCTCAGTGTTTCTTGGTCAGTGGAATTTAAGGAAGTGCGGCAGGCATACCTCGGGAACTGCTCACCTATCTCACACTTGGCCTCCCGAATTAATGCTAAAATAGATCATAAAGAATCAGAGAAATCTATTACTATACAGTGCAACACAACACTATCGAGAGAAGGTAACTTATAAGGGGGTGGGGGGCTGCGGGGAGGGGGAGGTGCAGGCTGTGGATTTTTATACTAAAACCTGGAAGATGAGCAGAGGTCAGTGCACAGTGGGCGACAGGCAGCGCGTGCTGGGAGGGAGGCAGGCGCAGTAAGAGGGATAGAGGGAGCCAGGTGAGCGTGGAGGGAGGTCTGGGTGGAGGGATGCAGGCTGCAGAAAAGTCTGGTCTTGGTCCTGAGGGCCAGGGGAGGCTCTTGCAGGGCTGCATGCTGGATAGCTTACTGTGGGGTGGCTGGTGGAGGGGCCTCATACTCTGCGCTAACACTTGTCCCTTGTGCACCTTGCCTTCGTGTCCTGCATCAGGAGAGCTGTGCATGGCTCCTTTCCAGCCGGGAGTCTGTGGATCCCTCTCCATATGTAGGCAACCAACATGACAACGTGGTTCTCACCCTGGAGCCTGACACACCCTGCAATATGGGCTGTGGTCATTGGTCACACTGCTTTCAGGCTCGCTGACTGTCCTGCAGTCCCAAATGCTCCCAAGGCAGCTCCAGCCTGCAGCCCTTCCATAGACTGTCTCATAAAATCAGCAGCAGCATTGCAGGTGTCATGAGTTTGCAAGCACAGGCCCTGACTTTCTCTTCTTACACCACGTAGCTTGGCTTGTGGGCTGCTATAATAAAACCTCACAGACTGGGTGACTCAGCAACCACAGAAATGTATTGCTTACGGGTCTGCAGGCCGAAGCCCAAGGTCAAGTCAGTTTTGGTGTCTGACGAGGGTCCTCCTCCTGGTTCATGTGTCCTCACTTGGTGGAAGGAAAGAGGGAGCTCGTGGGGGCCTCTTTCATAAGGGCGTGAATCGCATCCCTGAGGGCTTCACAGTCCCCACTCCCTAAAACCACCACACTGAGAGTTACATTTTAATATATGAATTTTGTGGGGGGTGGGACACAAACATTCCATCCACAGCACTGGGTCAAGGCTTGGGTTCAAGCAACCCGTGGCAGTTCCCAACTAAAAGACTCCAACTACGTACAAATGAATGAATGAACATACATACCTATTGCAAACAGACTTTTTTTTAATTAAAAAATTTTTTTGAGTCAGCTTCTTGCTGTCACCCAGGCTGAAGTGCAGTGGTGTGATCTTGGCTCACTGGAGCCTCAACCTCCCTGACTTGAGCAATCCATCTGCCTCAGCTTCCCGCGTAGGTGAGATTACAGGCACATGCCACCACACCTAACTTTTTAAAACTTTTTGTAGTGACAGGGTTTCACCATGTGGCCCAGGCTGATCTCAAACTCCTGAGCTTAAGTGATCCACCTGCCTTGGCTTCCTAACGTGCTGAGATGACAGGCGTGAGCCACTGCGCCCAGCCAGAAAAAGACATGAAAGTCATCTTGCGACCAATGTCTTCTGCACTCTGGAAATTTGGATCATTTCCTCATCTTAAAATGAAGGCACACCAAAGTGCCTCTGTTCTAGGGTGTTACAAGAACTCAATACGCTTTGCACAGAGTCTGACCTGGAGTGAGTGCTATTTAAGAGTTGGGTGCTGCCACTGTTACTTTTATTACTATTATCCTTAAGCACCGATCTCCAAAATCCATATTTGGAATGCATATCGCCTGCATTGTGTTTTCCTAATCTGAGGTACCTACTGTTCTGTTATTTACTTTGTGTTTTCTCTGTAAATTGACTCACTTTTTTTCCTCAAACTTACATACATTTATTTAACAGAGAACTGTATATCAATGCATCACTTTGAAAATCAGATTCCCTTGCCAAAACACAATCAATAAAGTGAGTGCCTTATTAGTTCCTCCTGCAGGAGAAAGTCCTGAGCTTGAAGGCTGATCCCCAACAGGACTCATCGGGAGAATTTGAGAGTGCAATAGATGCAGTCACATTCTCACTTTGTGAGTTGAGTGGCTTAATGCCATTGTGTATATGATCCACATAAAGTCATCTGCTACAGTCTGAATGTTTGTGCCTTCACTGTCCCCCTGATAAGTCCAGATGCTGAAATCTAAGCCCTCGAGGTGACGGTGTTAGGAGGTGGGGTTTTAGCAAGGTGATTAGGTCATGAGGGTGGGGCCTTCCATGATTTGTGACATTACAAATGAAGTCCCAGAGAGCTCCCTTGCCCATCCAGCCGCATGAGATTAGAGTGAGAGGACGGCTGTCTAGGAGAAAGGGAGCGCTCACCGGATACAGAATGTACTGGCACTTTGATCTTCAACTTCCCAGGCTGCAGAACTGTGAGCTCCATTCCTGCTGTTCCCAAGCCACCCAGACCATGGTACTTCGTTATAACAGCCTGGATGAGTGGAGACACCGTCTTATGTAATACTTTGGGCAATAAGGTTTATTTGGCCGGTGCTATCCACTGCTGCCAACACCCACGACAAACAGCACCACAAGAACGCATGTCCCGGATGGAGCTGTACATGACGCATCCCCACACTGAGCAGTTCCCTTTCCATTCTCCTTCCACCTTTATGGTCCCATGTATCTGTGAATATGGCTCTCAGTGAAAAAGGAAGAGCAGTCACTGAAAAGCAGGGTTTCCAGGTCCTTGGCTCAGCTTTTTCCCATGTCCTGTGACCTCTGCACCCCCGGAGGAGAGCAGGTGCTATCCAGGAAGGCTCTCAGGGAGGCAGGAATTGTCCCAGGCAGCAGGGAGGGCTTTTGCTGAGTCTGAGCACAGGGCTCCCCGCAGCATGAGCCAGACGTGGCTGCAGGGATGAGGCAAGGATGAGAGTGGTTTAAATCGGCTTTATGTAACACAAACATCTTCCTTCCCATGCTGGCTTAGCTTCCTGTTTAATATTTGCCACAATTTTCTTTCCACAAAAGGCACAGTTGATTTTTGTGTGTGTGTATGAGAGAGCGAGAGAGAGAACAAAACAAGGAAGATGCAAAGGAAAAGTCTCACACATCATTAAGGAACATTTAAATAAAGACAGCAGCTTGGCAATTTTATTTGCTTATGTAATAGTGGAGAAAAACAAGCCCAAATTCCATTTCCCCCTGTAGCTAATAATCCTTCTAACCATAACAGAGCAGAAATTGTAGTCTTGCAAAGTAGGTCACAGATTGTTAAATAGATCTTTGTAATATATATTATATATTTATACAAACATATTAATAGATGTCTATACTATAAGTCACATAGAAGCATATATTATATATTTATAATAATATATAATGCTAAAGTATAATCGGCTATGGTCATTGTTTAACTTTTTTGACATTTAAAATAGACATTTTAAATGGGACCCATGCGTGCAGTGGCAAACATTCAAACATAACAAAAAATACGCGAAAATTTAGATTTTCTCCCATCCCTGACCCTTAATTCCTCAAATTCCCTCCCATTGTAGAGCTTCCCAGAGATCCGCTATGCATTGATACATATATTCCTGTTTTATGTGTTCTTTTGCATTGTGGTAAGATGCACACAATGCAAAATTTGTGATCTTCACTGTTTTCAGGTATATGGTCCTCGGCACAAAGCACATTCACGTTGTTCTGCAGCCATCACCACCATCCATCTCCAGAACTCCTTTCATCTTGTAAAACTAAACCTCTGTCCCCATTACACACGAACTCCCTACTTCCCCTCATCCCAGCCCCGGCACCCGCCCTTGTATTTTCCATCTCTATGAATTTGACCACTCGAAGTACCTCCTCTCAGTGGAATTCTACAGTATTCGTCCTTTAGCGAAAGGCTGATTTCATGGAGCATAATGTCCTCAAGATTCTTCCATGCTGTAGCCTCCCTTTCATTTTCTTTTTAACCTCAAAGAGTAACATGCCACACACGCTGCTTGCTACCTTATTTGACTTTGCAATATTTCTTAGAGAATGTTCCAGATCACTGGGTATGCATGTGACTCATTTTAAATGGCTATACAATATTTCAGTGAAGGGAAGTGCCAGAACTTATCTGACCATTCCCCAGTGCCATAATAGATGTCTCAGTGCCTGTGTGCCCCCCTCCTGCAGGACACACTCCTGCAAGAAAGGTCGGGTCACAGCCTTTGGGCATTTAACACCTCCTCTCACCAAACCACTGTCCAAAGAGATGGCATTAGATTACAGGCTCAATAACAATATCCCCAAATATACATTTTTCACGTGTGTGGTGATCTGGCATCAAGAACATAGTGTTCAAAAAAGTAGCCACAGCCTGTACGTGTAGAGACGTTTCATGGCTGCAAGTGTGAAGATGGTCCATCAGTTGTCGATGCATTCATTTTAGCCGCCAGTGGAGCATGCCTCCTGGACTCAAGCCTTTCCTAACTCTTCCCCTGGAATCTAGGCTGGCCCTGGGAAGGGGTTTTCCAAAGACAATTGGCAGACATGATGCTGCCGCAGACCGGGACCTAAGTCTTGAGGGGTCGTGGCAGCTTTTCTGCTCTGTGCTCTGGGGAAAGCCAGCCTCTAACTGCACCGAGGCCACCATGGTGGCAGGAGTGGAAACTGGCTGTGGGGACAGCCACGTGGAGAACAATGGCCCCCGGACCCTCGTCCAGTGGAGCACCCAGCGGACCATAGCCGACATCCATTTGCCGGCTGTACAGATGAGGCCACGTGGACTTTCCGGACCCAATTGAGGTGGCCTCAGTGGGTGCCACGTGGATCATTGTGAGCACCTACTGGGTCTCACCAAAATGATACACATGTGAAGAGCGGCGGAAAGATGGCTGTGTAAAACTGCACATTGGGGGTGCCTGTTACACAGCAATTATTAACCCTGCAGACCATTCGCAGCACAGTGGGATATACACAAAAGGTAGAAAACCAACCCCAGACTCTAACAGTATCAGTGTTGAGGTAGGGAGAGACCCCAAAACGAGTACTTACACTAGAATATGCTAAGGCTAAAAAGACAGAGTGTGCAAAGTGCTATGGTTCAAGAAGGATGAGAATGATTAACTAACTTTACCAGCTGGCAGGATTGAAGGGGGGCTTCCTGGAGGAGGTGACACGTGCTCTGGGTCCTCGAACGATATTGCCGATTTCATGCATAGAACTCCAGAAAGTTTCTCATTAATTCCAGTGGTCTCCTGCTTCCAAGGAACTATTTCCTATAGAGGCCAATAAAGGTCAGGGGACTTTCTCTGAAATGTTCTCCAGCTGGGGCAGAGATGGTGACTGAGAACTAAAACCATGCGAGAAACATTTCCAATGCCAGCATCCAGATTCCCTCCACGGTGGATCATCTACCTCTTTCAGTTTGGATTAAGAAATATGTCTTGGCAGGAGCTGTCTTCATCCTTCTACAAAATACCTGAAATGCACAGCCAACACCTGGCTGGAGCTTTCTTTTTGCCTCTTGAAGGGCAGAAATGCTCAGTTAGCTCTTCTCCTACTCATTTTCTCCCAGAGCTTCAGGAGTCCCACAGAGCCGTTCAGCAGAGACACCCCGGGGAGACCCCTCATTGAGCTTTTCTCTGCAGGAGGGGAACCATGGATGGAGATGTTTGAATGCTGTTCTTTCTGCCCAGGCATCCAGCTTCATGCACAGCTTCTTCAGCCCCCACTGGTGTAACCTGTAGTTGGGGTTGGCGGAGGAGGGGTGGAGCTGCTGTGTGGCTGCTGGACCTCCATCTGGGGGTGCTCCGGAATACTCAGCACATGGTGACAGAGGGAACCAAGGAGCAGCATTTCCCCTCCTCTCCTCTAGGGTCCAGCCATTCCCAGCTGTTGACGGAGCTATCAATGGCCTGGAGTCTTCCCTGTTCCCAGCATCAGGTAGGACCAGGGAGGTCTGATCAATACCAGTCTGGTTTAAGGTGAGCCTTTCTAGAAGCTTCAGGGGGAGAACCCTTTTCCACCTGCAGAGCAACTGTTCTTCAGTACTTAGCTCAGAATTCTTTTTTGTAAAGCCTTTTTTTTTAAACCAATATTCTGCATAAGGGAGACTTAGAATCTCGTCACTGAAATAATTTCCCCCAGGGCATTCCATGCTTTTGCGCTTTCAAAAAACTCTTATTTATGTTTATGTTGTATACTGTACAATGTCGGCATGGAAGTGGATCTATTTAACCTCATACAATTATACCTAATAATGAATTGCATGCTCAAGAATTACTTATAATTAGGAGTATAAGATCAAAGATGTTTGGAAATTAATGGTATATATTGATTTAATTAGCCATGTCCCTATTGATACACTTGTGGGTTGTTTTCAGTGTTTTTCTCTTATAAATAATGCTGCAGTGAGTAAAACCTTGATGCCTTTTTACGAGTTCTCTTCTCAGTCACTATAAATCGAACTGCTATTTCATAAAGGGTAAACATTTATGAATTGAATGGAAAATTCCAAATTGCTTTCCAAAGTGTCTGTACAGGCCTGATTCCAAATTGCTTTCCAAAGTGTCTGTACAGGGCTGGGTACCATGGTTTATGCTTATAATCTCAGCACTTTGGGAGGCCAAGGTGGGAGGATCGCTTGAGTCCAGGAGTTTGAGGCTGCAGTGAGCTATGATTTTGCCTCTGCACTCCAGCCCGGGTGTATTAGTCCGTTTTCATGCTGCTGATAAAGACATACCCGAGACTGGGAAGAAAAAGAGGTTTAATTGGACTTACAGTTCCACATGGCTGGGGAGGCCTCAGAATCATGGTTGGAGGCAAAAGGCACTTCTTACATGGCAGGGGCAAGAGAAAATAAGGAAGATGCAAAAGCGAAAACCCCTGATAAACCCATCAGATCTCATGAGACTTACTCACTACCACGAGAACAGTATGGGGGAAACTGCCCCATGATTCAAATTATCTCCCACCAAGTCCCTCCCACAACACGTGGGAATTATGGGAGTACAATTCAAGATGAGATTTGGGTGGGGACACAGCCAAACCATATCATTGGGTGCAGAGTGAGACCCTGATTCAAAAAAAAAAAAGAAAGAAAAAAGAAAAGAAAAAAAGCATCTATATCAATGTACACTCCCACACAGAGTGTGCAAGAGTCTGTTTCTCCTGCATCACCATCCACCTGTGAGATTATGAAACGCTTGAATTGACACTGATCTGAAATGCAATCTTATTGTTTTCATGTGCATTTACTTAATTCCCAGTGATATGAATATCTTTTCCCAGGTTTAATGGCAACTTTTACTTCCTTTCCAGTGAATTGCCTGTTCACATTGCTTGCCTATTTTCCATTGGGTTATATTTATCTTTTTCTTATTCTCAACACTATTCCTTGTCTGTTACATGGGTTGGAAATATTTTCAACTTCCTCTTCTAAGGTGGTCTTGAGAAGGCCATGCAGTCACTGAGGCCTGGGATCCTGTCGTTGGAATCTCATCTGACTCCCTGTCTGCCACAGAGTTGGGTGTGGCATTTGCTGAGGAAATGTAGGAAGGATTCATGGAGCTGAAGCCACTTGTTTGGGTCTTCTAAGCTGGAGTCCGGCAGCCTGTACCCCCTCAGTACACAACTCAATTTTTCTCAACCTTTTCTCAATGGCATAAAACCATAAGCTATACATCACCCCCAATTCATCTCTTCAGGGAATCTGAATAAAACATCTGCTTTCTCCATTTCCTCATAACTTTGTTCCTTTATGACTTGGCACTGCTTGGATCGCCCTGAACCAGAGCCCCCTCAAGCTAACGCAGTAAAAAGAGAAGATGAGAAGTCAGGCAAATCAACATCAGCTGCCTGGCTCTGAAACACACTCCAGCTGGGTCTCAAATGTGTCTAATATCCTGGTTGGTCATGATCATGGTGAACTTTGCATTTTAAAGACTGGAAAGAGGTTCAGATCCAAGGAGCCCAGGATTTGTGGTAACTGCTGTGATGAGAATCCATCTTCTTCAAAGGAAAGTCAAAGTGAGCTGTGAAATACTGTGAAACCCACAGATGCAACGTGCCCTTTGCAGATGCAATAAAGGGTGTTTCCTCACCCCTCCAGTGGAAGCAGGAGTCTGCAAGGGGCCTCGCCACGGACATATGCTGCACATTTGTTCAAGGACCGGCTGGGTTTTGGAACTCACTGTGATTTGCAAATTAAACATTTCTTTTGTTAGTGTTTAAAAGGAAAATTTTTTTCAAAAAAAGATTCCCGGAATGGGGACTCCAACAGCGCTGTGACAGGGTCTGAGCACTCCATCTGAGCCCACACACCACACACGTCCGCATTAATCATTGGCAGTGACTTTGTATCTGCTCCCTGATCTGGTGCAAACTTCCCTCTGACTCTCTAGAGCCCTCATGATCTTCCTGCAGCTCTAGCTCCCTTTTCTTCTTAATGAGACCCTCAGCTTCTGGAGGGTGGCAGGGTGGGTGTTGTAAACTAGTGGTTCTCAAGCAAGGGCAATTTCCTCCCGCCACAGGTCATTTTTCATTGTCACAATTGGGATAGAGGAAGGTGTGCAGTCGGCATCTAGTGCGTAGGGCCCACAAATGCCGCTAAATATCCTAGCAGGTACCGAAAGCCCCCACCACGAAGAATTACTGGCCTAAGGTGTCAACAGAGCCAAAGCTGAGACGCCCTGGTGAAAATACAGATGCCTGTGGGGTGGGGTAAGTCATATCACTGAGGGTAGCAAGCTGGGGCGAGTGGACAGCGTAAGTTTAGTGTCAGGGAGCGGTGGGGACTGTCACTATAAGAAAAATCATACCCAGCTCCTTCTCCACCCTGATCAATGCCATGTGCAATGCACCTCTGTCCTTTGCAAGAGAATTCAGAAATTCAGACTTTTACATAAAATGTGTTGATTTTAAAATCACTACATGGTGTAAAAAAATATATATCTACTTTGGTCATCCAATTTCCCACCTTGGACTGTGGCCTCGGACTCCCTCTAACCAGGCTGCAGTGAGGCAAGATTTATTAGTATCTGCCAGGCTATTTTCATGGGTTATGTTTGTTTGCTTGTTTTTTATTCTATTTTCATTTTATTTTATTTTATTATTTTTTTGAGATGGAGTCTCGCTCTGTGGCCCAGGCTGGAGTGCAGTGGCACAATCTTGGCTCACTGCAAGCTCCGCCTCCCAGGTTCACGCCATTCTCCTGCCTCAGCCTCCTGAGTAGCTGGGACTACACGTGCCTGCCACCATGCCGGGCTAATTTTTTGTATTTTTCTTTTTAGTAGAGACAGGGTTTCACCGTGTTCGCCAGGATGGTCTCGATCTATCTGCCAGGCTATTTTCATGGGTTTCAGCACATATGATGCATTGGGAGGCCCCAACAAAGAGAATATAAATTGCATTATCTTCCAAATATATTTGAGAAGAGAAGCTGGGGCCAGAGGTCTGTTGTGGGTAATGCAGGAGGCATGTTCACGTTCTCCTTGCCCCAGCGTATATTCACAAAGTGGCAGATTTTCAACAATTTTAAAGTATTATGTTGACATGACAATTGACACCTCCTTAACGGAAGACATTAGAGTAGAAACGATGTATTGATACAGGCCAGTATGTTGGATGTGTGAACAAAGCTGGGCTACAAGGCAGTGAGATATGTAGTGAGGGCAGAGCAAGGGCCTTCTTCACGTGTCTCCTTTCCTATCAACCATGGCACTGAGGCCTGTGCATGGGCGAAGGAGGCTCCTTCAGTTGCTCGCCCCGAGGCTATAAGATGGGACCACTGGCCACTCCACGAATGCAGCTTCGTTTGCCTTGGCAGCATTCGCTTGTGTGTGGTGCCAGCATTCCACTGAACAGGCTTCAGGAAGTTGGTTCAATTGTTGCAAGGCAGGGCTGGTATAGATAATCCCCTAAAAATAAAACTCCCCTAGTCACCTCTATTTGGAGTCATGTTTTCATGATCTCCCAAATTATAACTGTGTTTATCTACTACTAAAAAAAAAAACCTTTTGGCTGGGCACAGTGGCTCACGCCTCTAATCCTAGCACTTTGGTAGGAAGAGGTGGGCAGATCACTTGAAGTCAGGAGTTCAAGACCAGTCTGACCAACATGGCGAAACCTTGTCTCTACTAAAAATACAAAAATTAGCAGGGCGTGATGGCAGGTGCTTGTAATCCCAGCTACTTGGGAGGCTGAGGCAGGAAAACTGCTTGAGCCCAGGAGGTGGAGGTTGCAGTAACCCAAGATCACGCCACCGCACTCCAGCCTGGGTGACAGAGAAAGACTCCGTCTCAAAGTAACAAAAACAAAAACAAAAACAAAACAAAACCTCTCTAATTTTCTATTCTCAGGTAAGTTTAATAGGAGGAAAGGATCTACTTGGAAAATCACTTGCATCTGATAATTGCATCTGATAAGGTGAGAAGTAGACTTTCAAGGTACAAACGAATATAGATGGATACTCAAGTAAAAGGGTGTTATTGGTGGGCAGAACAGAAAAAGCAAAGCTATGAGTGGGTACCCAGGGAGCTCAGATGGAGGTAAGGGAGGGCTGGTGAAGGAGGCATTGAGAATCCATGTTGACATACAGGCTGCGACCAATGTGGGAGGTGGGGCCGGGCAGCCTGCCTCGCTTCAAGGCATGACCTATATTCTAATTTCAAATGCATCCTTCTGTTGATACAAAAGAGGATTAAGATGAAAGCTCTCTTGGGGCATTCAGAGGCAAGGGGGAGCCTTTTAGGCTCACTCAGCTCCACTGGCGTGGAGGGAAGCAGGCCCAAGGCCAAGGATTTAATTGCATTTATTTTTATGGTTGGCTTTTATTTAGGGCAAATGATACAGTTTTTTTCATACTCAGTAATGACATAAAGTTTTCTCTTGAAATATATTTAAGAAGAAAAAAATGAGTTAACTTGAATATACAAGACAAACTAAATTATGTACTTATGACCTGCGGATATGGCAAACATGGTGAATGGTGTTTAGGAAACTCCTCCGTGGCTACTTGAAGGCACTGCAGAGTCCTCCTTTGAGTGGAGCCGCGAGGAAGGTGGTATTTCAAGCCTTCTAACAAGGCGGCGAGGGCAGGACTAAAAGGACAGGTACCTGCTTAACTGGAAGTGAGGAGGAGAGACTCATCCCAGGCCCTGGGGGGAGTTAAAGGCCACTGCTCTCTTTGCGACCCCAAGATGAGATCATAAAACTTTTAAAAGATCAATAGCCACTTCAGGAGGGCAAGGCTGGAGTGGAGAGCCGAGTTAATAAGAGCAGAGTGCACCAGTGGTGAGAGGCACAGTTCAGTCCCTTGATGGGCCAATTAGTTTCTAAAAGGAACATTTTCAAGGCTTGGGGACAGAACACTCAGCCACTGTCACAGTCAGAGATTTCACAGAAGCACAGCGTTGGTTCCAAAGCAGCCTAGAAAAGCGAGCGCCACCGGGGCTTGGGGAAGGTTTGTCTCCCAGGTTCTCCTACCCCAAGGGGGTCATGGCCACAGCCTCTGCGAATAAAATGATGACGCATCCCCACCCTTAATTTACCAATTTTTCTCCAAACAGTGAAAAGAGACAGTAACAAATGGGACTAAGAGCACAGGTCCCTGTGGTGTATCCACACAATGGAATATTCTCCAGACATAAAAAGAAATGAACCACTGATACATGCTGTCATATGAAGAAACCGTGAAAACATGATGCTAAGTGAAGGAAGTCCATCACAAAAGACCACGTTTTGTGATTTCATGTACGTAAAATGTCCAGAATAAGCAAATCCATAGAGACAGAATGCAGATTAGTGGCTGATGGGGGCTGTGGGAGGGAAGAAGGTCAAATGCCTGTTAGTAGATACGGGGTTGCCTTTTGAGATGATGATAATGTTTAAGAATTAAACAGGGGCCGGGCGCGGTGGCTCAAGCCTGTAATCCCAGCACTTTGGGAGGCCGAGACGGGTGGATCATGAGGTCAGGAGACCGAGACCATCCTGGCTAACACGGTAAAACCCCGTCTCTACTAAAAAATACAAAAAACTAGCCGGGCGAGGTGATGGGCGCCTGTAGTCCCAGTTACTCGGGAGGCTGAGGCAAGAGAATGGCGTAATAAACCCGGGAGGCGGAACTTGCAGTGAGCTGAGATCAGGCCACTGCACTCCAGCCTGGGTGTCAGAGCGAGACTCCGTCTCAAAAGAAAAAAAAAAAAAAAGAATTAAACAGTGGTGATGGTTGCAGAAGTCTGTAAATACACTAAAAACCATTGAACTGTACACTTTAAATGGGTGAATTTTAAATATGTGACTTATATCTCAATAAAATATACTATGAGCAACAAAAACTAAGACAGTGATTAATTTTAAGCACATTTGAAGTTTTCTGAACAGCTTTCTGCCAGCAAAATGAAAAAGATTTTCCAACATCATCATCATCATCATCAACAATGTCAACAACAACAAAAGCATGGGCCTGGGAGTCAGAATCCTGCCTTCCAAACTCTGCCCCCCCTTTGATGTGTGATCGTGGACAAATGGCTTAACCTAAGTCTCAGTTTTCACATGTGTAAACAGAAATAACTGCAGAGGATGGATGTGACAATTAAGAGATGCATGCCAAGTGCTTAGCAAAGGCTAGCAAATAGAAAGTGTACAAGCATGTCGCTATTATCATTGATTACGAGCCATTTGTCACTCTATCCTAGTTACTGATCCAAGGGAAATCTCACGCCAAGGAAGATGAACTCAAAAGATACAAACCATTGAACAAACAGAAGCTGCCCACTCACGGGCTGTTTTAATTAACTGAGTACAAATATAACTCAACATCAAGCTGCAGAGGTGATCAGCCTTCCCTCTGCGATGGTTTGCTCCTTTCTGTCTCAATTTTAAGGGCTTCGGAAGAGAAGGCCTTGACTCTACCCTCACAGATACTGGGAGGCCACTGACTCTCTCCTTTCCTTCCTCCTTTCCCTTCTCCTTTCTCTTCTCCTTTTCTATTCTATTCTACGCTATTCTGTTCTTTTATTTTTTTCAGAGTCTTGCTCTGTCACCCAGGCTGGAGTGTAGTGGTGTGATCTCAGCTCACTGCAACCTCCCCCTTCTGGTTCAGGTGATTGTCCTGCCTCACCCTCCCAAGTAGCTGGGATTACAGGCATGCACCACCACGCCCAGCTAATTTTTGTATTATTAGTAGAGAGAAGGTTTCACCATGTTGGCCAGGCTGGTCTCGAACTCATGACCTCAGGTGATCCACCCACCTCAGCCTCCCAAAGTGCCACTAACCTTTCAGTTTAGGTCCTGACCATGAATTGTCCCACAGGGACATTTATGATGCCCAGGAAAGGTGCAAGATATCAGCTTCAGATAATTTAGTGGCCACATATTGCAGGAAATACTGTGACAGGCTTTGAAGTGGACCAAAAACTGAGTGTCATGAATGGCAAATTATGCCGTGTTTGGAACACATCTTTCCTGTTATTTGATTCTACGATGTTTGTACAGTGCTTTGTCCTTGACTTTATTTCACAATTCCATAACTTTTAAATAAATGATAGCAATGGAAACAATTCTTGTCAACAGGCATACAAATAAATTACGTTCAGTGGAGGGGCAATTGTTGCCCTCCACACCCATGTATAAAAGTCAGCTTTTCACCCACTTACAAACTTATCTCAAGGTCTCTATATTTCTCTGCCTTTTATTGATAAATTTTCCTTTGAAATGCTACATTTTATAGACTCTTTCATTAATCATTAAGTAAAACATGTGACACTTTTTTTTTTTTTTGAGACAGAGTCTTGCTCTGTCACCAGGCTAGAGTGTAGTGGCACGATCTTGGCTCACTGCAACCTCTGCCTCCTGGGTTCAAGTGATTCTCCTGCCTCAGCCTCCCATGTCCAGCTAATTTTTGTATTTTTAGTGGAGATGGGGTTTCACCATGGTGGCCAGGACGGACTCAATCTCTTGACATCGTGATTGGCCCGCCTTGGCCTCCCAAAGTGTTGGAATTACAGGCATGAGCCACCACGCCCAGCCTCTTTTTATATTTGTAAGAGAATCATGACTTTACTGTATGTTTTAAAAAAATTATCCCATAACAATGTAAATGCTGGTCAAAGTTATTATTCCAAGATCCTACTGCCAAGAAAGGTAGAGAAAGCACAGGACTGTCCACGTTACAAAGAAAGACACAGCAAGGAATTGTAGTGCACATAGCGAGAGGCACAGATGAGAGAGGCACTTGCATGGTGTTTATTTTATTACTTGTTACCTCTGCTATAGCCTATTTTGCACCTACTGACCCCTTAGAAAAGGGGCTGCAAATACAAATGTCTTCAGAGACCTGTTAGATAATGGAAATGCGTGAAGATGCTGGACCTAAAGTAATGAGGAGTGGCAGGGACAACTGGAGAATGCATTCACTGCCCGTGCTGGCCAAATTCAGTGATGGAACTTGAAGCACTAGGACCTTTCTTGATGAGGGTCAAGGAATCAGTCCCTGGTGCCCCAAGGTAGCATGGTTTTGCCACTTGGAACCACCCAAGCCCATCAATCTAGACCTTATGGAACACACCGGTCTACACTAAAACACTGCCAATTTCTTGGAACTGAAGTCTCTCGCCTGCCCTCCAGAAGGGGGCCACCGGGAAGGACAATTGAACTTGGCCAAAGAAGCAGAGTGACAGCATGCCTAGGAGTGAGGGCTTCAGATCAGTCAAATTCAGGTGGGGCAGCAGTGCCCCAATGAGGGAACAAGAAGTCATGTGCAAAAGTGGCTTTGCCTGCCCCAGCTTCTGTTTCCTCATCTGTAAACAGGAGATAATTAACAGTTTCTCCATGGTAGGGATGCTGTGAAGATTAAATGACAGCAGAGAAGCACTTCAGCCAGTACCCAGCATATAGCTGGTGCTTGAGGGACATTAGCTATCATCATAGAAATGGTGCTCTAAATATTAGCACTGGAATGAGCCATAACTAATAAGTATTGATTAGCACCATGCATAGGCAAGATGCTCTGAGTGATATGAAGGTGAGTGAGGAAGAATGCACAATGGAACAGGGAAATAGAAGTGTCCAGCTCAGATCCGCCAGGAGCAAGGAAGTGGAGTTCTGGCCCAGAGCCCAGGTGTGGAAAGCATGTGGATTCCAATGGGGCAAGCTCCTCTGGGACTGTGTGGAAAGTGCCCTCCGTAGTAGACATCTGTTCAGCCTGCCCATCAAGCATGTATTCCGTTTTTCCAATAACAGCATCCAGTTTTCCTTGGGGAAACCTTTCTGCTCCTCTTTGGTACTAAGGGCTCTGCAAATGGAGTCCTATCTTCACCACTCTTAAACCCTATGTTTCTAGTGGGACTAAGTCACCAGCTTCAAGAAGTGGTGACCCAGGTCTGATCAATCAGAGGCCAGCAGAGGCCATAGTAGCCATGTGACAGGTCTGGCCAATCAGAGACCAGCAGAGGCCACAGTGGGCATGTGACACAGACCTCGGCATGTGACACAGACCTGGGCATGTGAGATAGGTCTGGCCAGTCTCAGATCAGCAGAGGCCACAACTAGGCATGTGACCCAGGCCCAGCCAATCAGAGGCTAGCAGAGGCCACAGTGGGCATGTGACACAGGCCTGGCCAATCAGTGGCCAGAAGAGGCCATAGTGAGCATGTGACCAAGGCCCAGCCAATCAGAGGCCAGCAGAGGCCACAGTGGGCATGTGACCCAGGTCTGGCTAATCAGAGATCAGCAGAGGCCACAAGTAGTCCTGTGACCCAGGCCTGGGCATGTGACACAGGTCTGGACAATCTGAGATCAGCAGAGGCCACAGTAGGCATGTGACCCAGGCCTGACCAATCAGAGACCAGCAGAGACCACAGTGGGCATGTGACCCAGGCCTGGCCAACCAGAGGTCAGCAGTGGCACAATGGGCATGTGACCCAGGCCTGGCTAATCAGAGATCAGAGGAGGCCACAATGGGCATGTGACACAGGCCTAGCTAACCAGAGATTAGCAGAGGCCACAGTAGGAATGAAACCCAGGTCTGGCCAATCAGAGGTCAGCAGAGGCACATGACTGGTTCGGGGATAAGCAGGTGACTCAATCACAGCAAGTAATTCTCTACCCTGTAATGTTCTATTTTCTGTCTCTATGAATTTGACTCATCTAAGCACCTCGTGTAAGAGGAATCACACAGTGTTTGTCCTTTAAAGGAGAGTGTTTTGCTGAGGACTTTCATGGTTATAGAAGACAGAAAATCTAACTGAAATTTGTTGCAGAGTCCACAAGAGAATCCAGTTAGGCAGACTGGATGGAGGAACTCAGATCTATTCCATTAAGAGGTACCTTCTTGTCTTGCAGTAGGTATATTTTCTGTGTTGACTCCATTTAGAGGCAGATTTTCCTTTCTTCCATACCAGGTCTTCATCCTCTTAGATGTAAATCAAGTGAAAAAACCACGACTGCTCCTCCACTGTTCCCACAAAACATTCCAGGGTAGAGAATTCCTCTTACATGAGGTGCTTAGATGAGTCAAATTCATAGAGACAGAAAATAGAATGATTACCAGGGGCTGGGGGAAGGGGGAGAGGGGAATTAGTGTTTAATGGGTACAGAGCTTCAGTTGAAGATAAATCGTTTTGGAGGTGGATGGTGGTGATGGTTGCTCAATAATTTCATTGTATTTGATGCCACTGAACTGTACACTTAAATGTGGTTAAATGGTAAATTTTGTTATGTATATTTTACCACAATAAAAATATTCATTAAAAAACATTCTCCTTTGTAGAAGACTGTGTCAGTTACAATATTTTCACTGAGCACTCTAGAAGCCTAAACTTAGGCTGGATTAAATGATAGTGAGATGTACCTTTTCACCACATAAAAAAGAGTAGAAGGCAGGCAATAAGGGTTGGTTAATTCAGTGACTCCACAATGTCATCAGGGACACAGACAGTTTCCAAATTTCTGTTCTCCCATCCTCAGAGCACTGGCTTTTGTTTTTGGCCTTGTCTGGTATAGTTTCAAGGTTGCTAGAGCAACTCCAAGCTGTTAAGCCTCCTCAAAACTACATTTGAAAGCCCAAAGAAAGCATGTCGACAACTCCTGTCTCCTGGGCCAGCCACTGTTGGTCGCTTCCCTGACATCCATCCTTTTCTTCTTTCTCACTAACACAGTCCTCATCTTTTCAGGGTGGTGATGTGCCAAAGTGAAAATATTCACTTCCCCAGACTTCCTTCTTGCTAGGAGTGGCTATTATGGGTCCCATACAGCCATGAGATAGAAGCAAATGTCTACTGGCTGGACTTGCAAGGAAGCTATTGTTTTTCTTACCCAAAGAGACAAACAGAACCAGCCTTCACCTATGTATTGCCTTAACCATACATCTTCCTCTGTTTTCTCTACCTGGAACACGATAAGATGCCTGTTGGTATAGCTGTCATCCTGTGAGCATGAGAAAAGCCACCCCATGCCAAAGATGGCAGAGCAGAAAGAGAAAAGAGCCTGGGCCCGAGGTGGCTTTGTGGAGACACTGAGCCAGCCCTAGCCTAACCCTAGCCTCTGAACTTCATGCTGGGTCAAAGGAAAAAAAAACCCTGTTTTGTTAGGGCCTTTGCAATCTGTTTTCTGTTCCTGTCATCAGTAAAAACACCCATTAGGGGAGTGAATGCGTAAAAAAGAAGGGAAAACCAAGCACATTCTGGAATGAAGTCTAACCCCAGACCCATTCATCAGAGCAGGTTTTCTCTGACGTGCACGTCAAAACAAGATTTGTAAAGGCCATGAATGCACTCACGTGTTGTGAATTATTTGGAAAAGAAACTGACAAGAGAAAGCACATCCCCAGTGGCTGTGCTCCAGCTAAGTGTCAGAATGTGTCTTGCATCTTTTCTCAATGTGACCACTGTGTGTGTGTGTGTGTGTGTGTGTGTGTGTGTGGTGTGTGTGGTGGGGAGGTGTAGATATTTTTCAGTCCTTGCATTTTCTTTCTTTTGCCTTTCCATTCCTCTCTGGTGTTAAGGACTCTAAGACCCAGTTGTATTCACGGTGGGTTATATGCTTTTTCATATTTTCCCTAATATGGCCAGTGTTTATTCTCCATCTCTCCTTTCACTTCTCACGTTAACAGCATGACAATAAAAGAGCATCGAAAGTGATCAGAGAAAATATGGTGAAGAAAGAAAGAAAGAATCCAGGGTTTGGAGACCAGAAGAGACTTCAATGTATCTGAGATTGGTTTTTTATTTTATTTAATTTCTTCTTTTTCAGTATTTTATGATTTTGGCAAAAGATGGAATGTGATCAGGACTCTATCTGAGGCAGCTGTGTAAGCAATCCTCATTTAACTGGAGACAATGAAAAATTAATCCAAGCCTAGTGTGGCTAAGTTTTCACAGAACCAATGAAACCCCTTGAATATTATCGTCTTCAACAGATGTTTGCTGACTGTCTTGATTTACCAAATTACCTGTCAGGTTTTACTATTCTCTCCACAAGCCGTTCTAGTGTGAGCTCTGTCTTCGTGTCACCTGGTTAATAAAAAGCTGATGGTATAAATGGAAAATGTAAATTGTGCTTTCTTTTCTTTTTCTTTCTTCCCCATCCCCTCCCTTCCTCTACTCTTCACTCCGTGGTTAGAAAATCTGTCATATATATATATATATACACACACACACACACATATATATATATACACACACATATATACACACACACACATACACACACACATATATACACACACACACATATATATTTGCTGTGGTAGGTGAACGCACTTTTCTTTTTTCACCATTTAAGAGCTCATTAGTGCTTCTGACATCTGTCTTTGTAAGAAAGGCAGAGTAAAAAATACACTTGGGCCTGAATTTTGCCGCAGGAAGGAGACTGAGGAAGACCTGTCAGACCCGGATATGTCTGTCCTGATTGAAAAAATCATAACTGGCCCCTGCTCCCCTCTCTGACCTTCACCACCACCTTGTCCCCTCAGGTGTCCTGCTCCAGCCCTGCTGGACACTGTGGAGACTCCCAGTTCGGTCCCAAACTGAGCTCACTGCGCCCTCTGCCTGTGCTCACGCCCTTGGTATTCCAGTGTCAAACGTCACCTCCTCAGAGAACTGGGCTGACCGCTCCAACTCAGCACACCCCCGCTCACCTGCTTCAGTATCCCTCACGGAATGTGGCCTCAACCAGCAGGTCACATGGCTACCTGTGCTCTCTCCTCTCTAGATTGAAAGCCATGAGAGCAGGGTCTCAGTCTCTTCCATCACTCAGTCCTAGAAGAGTGAGTGCCCCGTGCAGAGAAGGATCTCAGTAAGTATTTTTAAATGAATGAAGTAAAGATTGCACAAAGAACAATCCTTCTAAAGGTAACAATCCTTTTCTGGCTTCACATTGACTGTGGTTTTCACTGGGCAGATTGTTTCTGAGAGATGGGCACTCTGGATCTTGTCAGCAGAAAGCTGAGAGACACGGGGCTCAGGGTTTCACAACATCTCTTTTGTGCGTCCACCTCACGCCTGGCTTTACCTCACTTTCCCACCTTCATTCTCTCCTTGTCAGTATCAGGAGAGGTTAAGAACATAGATTTTTGAGCCAGCTGAAATCCCCATTCTGCCACGTGCCAGCTGTGTCACCTTGGAGTATTTCTTAAACGCTCTGTGTTTCAGTTTCAGCATCTGTAAACCAGAGCTGCTAACCACACCCACCTCATAGGGATGTGGAGATTAAATAAGTCTGCATAAAGTGCTTAGAATAATGCCTGGTCCACGGCAAGTACAGGGTAAGTATTTGCTATGATTATTTATTTGTAATTTGTTTTGGCTTCCTATATTGGAGGCAGTACTGTAAACTGTCTAAAATCCTTTGTAGAACAAGGTGTGAGCATAAATAACAAAGCTGTTGGAGTGAAGTCAGGAGAACGCATCCTTGCTGCCATGCACGTCTATGATTTTTTTTCCAGTTTCATATCCTCTGGCTGCCCCCAAGGTCTTCATCATTAACGGGCACCATGAAAAGCCTTTGTTCTGTAAGTAAGAGAACTGCTCCCTTCTTTAATGGCAAGATGACATTGTTAAGAGGTGTTTTGGAAAAGAAAGGAAGCAACCACACTGTTTAGTAAATGTACTGCTGGCATGATTTGCTCCCTAAATCACAAACCCATTCTGCACACCGAGGCACAGTGCAGGAGGCCAGTTGTAAATGTCTCTGCATGAGGCCCACCCCCCAGGAAGGGCTGTGTCATGGACATTGGCTCCTGCATCATGTAACTCAGGGGGTCCTTTCTTCTCTATCTCCAGGCCATGTGGCCGAGATGGGGCTCCCATGGTACAGCACATGGCACAGGCTTAGCAAATCGAATCGGCACAGCACATGCACAAGGTGTTGGATCTTGTTCAGGGACAGGCATTGTAGCCTAAAACCTTCACAGCAGACTGGACCTCAGAACTCTGGCATGGCCACAGGAACTGTGCTTTCTGCCCTGCTGTACTAGAGCTTGGAAAGGTCAGCGGGGTGGAGGTGATCTGCTTATCATCCTGCCACTTGAAGCGTGAGAATGACTCCAGTGGAGGAAAGCAGAAAGAAATCAAAACACCTGAAAGTGGAAGAGGCCACTTTCTAGGGACATATTTGTTTTCCTCAGCTTTACTGAGATATAATTGACAAAGACAAATTATATGAATTCAAGGCATACAACATGATGACTGGATACATATACTCACTGTGAAATGATTACCATAGTCACATCTACCACCTCCCATAGTTACCAGTTGTGTGTGTGTGTGTGTGTGTGTGTCTATGGGTATGTGGACACTTACGATCTCTCTTAGCAACTTTCAAAGTAAACAACACAGTATTATTAACTACAGTCATCGGGTGACATACATTGAACTACTCAATCCCCTTGTGTGGAATTCAAGCTTACTCCTAGTTGGCTAGGTTCTTTGCTTCAACTGCGTTTGGGTTGGCTCTTCTTTCTTTGCACTGAAACAGCCTTTTTGGATAAAGATAGGTCTGTGTGAAACACTCCTTGAAGGAGACATTATGATATTCTGATTTGGATGGGATCTTAGAAGACTGGCTATCCTTCAGTGGTCCTGGAAAACTTGAAATTGGGTTGGGATGTTTTCTAAAGGGTCAATAAGCTGAATTTGCTCTTCAAAATGATGCATCCCTTTGGTATTTTGTTCCCAAGTTTCTAGAAGTGAGGATGCTTGAAACATTTAAAAGCAACACAATAACCACAACGGTAACAACATTAAGCACAATTATAATGCTTCGTGTTCCCCAGGAGCCTTTACAAGCACATTAATTTAATTTTCAAAATAACTGTAGGTGGTAGATGCTATTAATGTCATCACTATTTTAAAGACGAGAAAACCTAGACATAGAGTTTAGAAACTTGTTAAATTTCAGTGATTAAGTGGAACGTTGGAACCGGAACCCTGGTAGTCTTTTCTGAGTTTAAGCTCTGAGGCACCATACAATACTAACTACGTGATGCGGCGGTGTGGCTGGAAATGTGGCTATTTATCCACCCATTACTACTCCGATGGAAGATTCAGTCAGAGAGATCAATCTCATGTACGGATAGCATCACTCTTCCGTTCAGACTCAGAAGTAATTTCACAGGCGTTTTATGTCAGTTTGACATGCTCTGGACTGGGAAAAACAAAGCAAATACCAACAGCCAGGATCTTTCCCCCTAGGGTGTGGCTGCAGTCAGTACAGGGCTAAACACAGTGTTTCACATGTTCAGATAATGGTTGAACCAACCCAATACATTTAAATAAAACGAGCAAAGAAATAACACTCTCAGGTCCAAAAGGTCAATCGGTTCTTTAGGAAAACCTCCCCCAAACAATATAGGCTGTCAGAAATACGCACACAAAATGTCAATCATTTTTTTTCTGTATTAGACCTATGTTCATCCTCATGCTATCTTCTTTAGTGGCATTCTTTAATTTGAAAGCCTAGAATGCAGGGAATCTGAAAGGTCAGAGACAGCTATTGTTAAAACTTTTTTATTTTTTTTGGCTGGGCGTGGTGCCTCATGCCTGTAATCCTAGCACTTTGCGAAGCTGAGGCAGGCGGATCACTCGAGGGCAGGAGTTCAGGACCAGCCTGGCCATCATAACAAAACCCCGTTTCTGCTAAAAATAGAAAAATTTTCTGGGCGTGGTGGCACACGCCTGTAATCCCAGCTACTCGGAAGTCTGAGGCAGGAGAATTGCTTGAATCCAGGTGGCGGACGTTGCAGTGAGCCAAGATTGTGCCATTGCACTCCAGCCTGGGTGACAGAGTAAGACTTTGTCTCAAATTCTTTTTTTTTTTTTTAACCTATTTAGATTATATTATGTTACTGACCTTCATGCAGTTCTTAAGAGTCAAATTATGGAATATTTGCTGAGTTTTGGAAAAAAGAATCCCCAAATAGACGGTGAATTTCTTGGAAAGAATACAGCATTGTGGAGATAGAATATCATTCGTTTCTTCTAACCTGCTAGGTGGTTTTGGATGAGTTACTTTTAATGTACTTAAACACCAGTTTCTTCACCTGTGACATGAATGCCCACCACCCTGTCCAGCTCTCAAAGGTTTACTGTGATGATCAAATGAAATGATATCCCTGGAGATGCTTTTTGCAAATTATAAAGTTCCATAAAGACATGAAGAACTTTTTATATCTTATATTTACATTTTCCTATTGTCTATTTTTTAATACCAAGAGTTTATACAAGCAATTCTAGGTCATCTGTAAGAACACTGTGAGTTATGTATTGCTGTGAAACGAGTTTACCCTAAAATGTGTGGTTTAAAACAACACACATTTATCATCTCAAAGTTTCTGTGGCTTAAGAATCCTGAAAGGCTTAATTCTGTCCTCTGCCTCGGGGTCTCTCAAGGCTGAAATCCAGGTGGTAGGAGAGGCCGGGGTCTGATACGAAGGCTCAGTTGGAGAAGGATCTGCTTCCAAGGTCATGTGGGTGTTGAGAGAATCCTACTCACCATGGGCTATTGGGCTGGCAGCTTCAGTTCCTCATTGACTGTTGGCTACAGACCACCTTCAGTTCTCTGCCAGGCGGGCTCTGCCAGCACACACGCCAAGAAGACAATGGAGTTGGCTAGCAACACATAAGCCCCAGGCTTTACCACCTAATCATGGGAGTGGCATATCACTGTTGGTTAGTTAGATATCCCATAATATTTTTGTTAATTAGTTATAATAATTATTATCTTTCTCAGACCATTCTCCATAACAATATCCCATAACATCGGTGAAGAGCATCGCCAGTCTAGGCCATGGAAGAGGACAGGATCGTGTAAAGGCATGACTACCGAGAAGAGAGGATCCCTGGAGACCATGTCAGAAGCTGCCTCCCACAAACAAGAATCCCCAGCTTTCCTAATATCAGCAGCTCTCGTGCTGGGCCAAGCATGTGGCACTTGTCAAATCATTTGCTCTTGAGGGCAATCTCATGAGGTGAGAAACACGAATTCCCTTCTAGAGATAAGGAAACTGAGGCCCAGAGAAGTG
>NW_012112586.1:4851074-4857733 GCF_000951035.1 Colobus angolensis palliatus
GTGAAGTATTAAGGTGATCTGCTTTCACCCTACACTGAAGCTGCAGTGCTTTCTCCTAAGGTGGGGACATTAAAGACATGAAGAATGAGGCGTCTTTGCCATTTAGCCGGCCTAGTTTACACACCGCTGGTGAGAAAATATTGCACTGGAGACGGAACAAGCAGGGAGTAATAAGGACCACTTATGAAGAATTAATGTGATGCTGAAAACAGAAGGAAAAAAAAAAACCAACTTATTAGGTTACCCAGGAAAGGCATGGAGAACAGCCTTACAGAACAACCTGTCATGATGTCTTTGAGAAGTAAGAGGCCTGAAGGGTCAGTTTGAAGTGATTAAGATAATCTCTCCGTGTTAAGAGACTGCCTCTTTCCACACCGCTTTTAAAAAATAGGTGTTTTGCTATGTCTTCTCCTGAACCACAGCCTCAAGTATTTTGCCAGCTTGAGAGGCTCGGGTGTCATTTCAGAATGCTTGGCGCCAGGCCACATGGGCTTGTGGTCCCCAGTTGTGCAGAGGCTGTAGTCTGGGGTAGATGGCGGTGGGAAGGTAGATGCACACTGGATCCTTATTTGGGGCTACTGGGATAGTCTGTCTGGTTGACGGTATCTTCTGGGACCACAACACCCCACCCATCTCTTCTCTGCTCCACTGCCTTCCCTCGCTTTCCACCCTCCCACTGGCTGGGCTTCCACGTACTAGCACACCATCTTGAATCATATCAACAAGGGCAGTCTCTAGTGGTACCAGGAGAAAAGAGACTGGGCTTCTGATGGCACTGCAGAATAGAGGCACCAAACCACTTTGGATCTCTACGGAACAGAAAAAATTATGTTTCTGAAATTCATACCACTTTAAACAAAGTCTCTTTTGCAAGCAATTGGCCCGTATCCTAAGTCATACACTTCTTTATGTGGGTTCCTTAACACTGCACACCTCTTCTTCATAGCATTTGCCATAGTTGCAACCGAATACTTTTTGGCGTGCATCTTTTCTAACCAACAATGAAGTCCACATGGTCATGGTACAGACCTAATGAACTCTAATATGCCCACTGCTTAGAAGGCACTTAATAATTATTTGATTAATAAATATAAATACAAAAGTTCAGGGGCTTCTTCTAAGACCTTCCAATCAGGCTGATGTGGTCAGATGGTCCCTAACTGGGAGGGTTTAACAGGTATGCAGAAGGCAGCATGTGAAGACTCTTCCATTCTCAAGCTCTTATGGGAGCAGCCTGAGCTTTCGTGCTCCCTGCAAGTCTCTGATTTCTGAGAGGCAGACTGGCATGAAAAATAAAGATGGAGAAGCTCTATATTTCCTTATGATTAGCAAATTTCAAGCTTGGGCAAAGCCATGAAGTTCTTGCCAACTGGAATAACATCTTAACAAAATGTCTATACGTCCAGCAGTGCCTAGTACAACATTGACATAAAAACTTTGCTTCATAAATCCCTCACTGCATGAACAATAAATCCTCCCCCTGCCTTTATCACAGCTGCTGAGAGGAGGAGAGCTGGCAGGGAGGTCTGGGGGAGGGGATGAAGCCATGGTGCATGACAGTAGCTTTGGTTTTTGCTTGCATTTCCCTTCCAAACCTTGGGGCCCCATCATTGACTCCTAGGGCACCCTTCTCTCAGCACATAGAGACTGTCTGAGCCTCTTCCTTTATCTGTACAATGGGACAACAGGCTCTAATTCAATCTATCACGACAAGCACCATTTATCTAGTCATTCAGCATTCATATGGGACTCTCTGATCTCATTTCTTCATCTGTAGACTAGAGACAAGATAACATATTGTTACAAAGATCATTCACTCAGCAATACATATATTCATGCAGCTAACATTTCCATCCCTTCCCTGTGCCAGGAACTGAGTTAAGCCCTAAACACACAGACGTGAGGGCAATAGGCACTTCCCTGCCATGGCAAAGTCTGCATTCTCATGGAAAGACAGATGGCAAACAAAGACACAAGGTGATTCCATACTGGTGAGTTCTAGAAACAAGATGCAGCAGGTGATCACCATGGTGGTCACAGATAGCCTCTTGGGGAATATTTAAAGCTAAGATGTAGAAGTGAGAATACTCTGGTCATGCAAAGAGTCCAGTCAGAGGGAATGGCAGATCCAAGAGCCCTGGGGTAGAAATACACCTAGTTCATCAGGGTCAGGTCTCCTGGAAGGCCACTGTGGGAGAGGAGTTGCCAGTGATGGGAGAAGCATGGGGTAAGGTCCGGAGTGGGCAGGAGCCAGATCACTCAGAATCTTGCAGGCCACGACCAAGCTTGGAGATTTATCAGAAAGAAATGCAAAGACTGAGCCAAGAAGAAGTTCCCTGGTCTGGCTGAGACAGAGTCTCCCTCTGTTGCCCAGGCTGGAGTGCAATGGCAACATCATGGCTGACTGCAGCCTCTATCTCCTGGGCTGAAGTGATTCTCCTGCCTCAGCTGCTCCACTAGCTGGGACGACAGGCATGTGCCACCATGCCTGGCTAACTTTTATATTTTTGTAGAGACAGGGTCTCACTATGTTGCCCTCAACAGCTCTCAAACTCCTGGGCTCAACGCGTTGAGCCCAGGAGCCTCAGAAACAAGAGTCTGTGAAATCTGAAGGGCTTTCCAAAGTGGATGAACTTTGCATGGCATGGTGGCTCAGTGGTGGCCGAGAAGACAGTGAATATGTTCTCTGAGACACACAGAGCCTTAGGGATATTAAAAATCCAGCCCCACAACCCCGTTCTAGTGTCCAGTCCACCTGCCTCAGCCTCCCAAAGTGCTGGGATTATAGGCATGAGCCACCGTGCCCAGCCTGATTTATGTTTTAAAGAGAACACTTTGGCCATTTTGAAAAGAAAGACGGGGCCGGCATTGGTGGAAAGAGCGGAACTAGAGAGTCCAGGTTAAGTGAGAATTTAGAGGAGACACAAGGCAGAGCCCGCACATGTCCCTGTTCATACACAGCAGCTGTCCCTGCAGCAGACCCAAGGGGGATGCACCAGTGACTCGGTGGATCCCAGGCTCACAAATACCATGCTAGAGCTTCCCAGGAATCACGGGGCTGGCTCTGGCACAAAATCCTAAAAATCCACAGCACGATTCCCACGGTGAGCGGTAATCTCGGGCCACTCGATAGCCAAGTCATTTCTGAGAACATAAAGTATGAGTCTCAAAGGGTCAGACAGTCTGTGAGTAACATGTGGGTAAAGATGGTGGGGTGTGAATGGGTGCAGTCTCTGTGCAGGGTAACATGCTAATATCTATACAATTTGTAAATGCCCACACCGTTTTACTCAGCTAGTCCACTGTTGGAGTTTACTTCACGAATATGATTACAGAAGTACAAAATAGTCTTTGCATGAGGTTATTCAAAGCAGTACTTTCAGGAAAAAAAACCTGGGAATAACCTAAATGCCAGGTCCTTTGGGGGTTGGTTTATATAAATTACGCTATATGCCATAATATACACATGTTTGAAAAAAAAATAAAGAACTTTATGTACTAACATGGAAAAAATACAAGATATATTGTTAGATAAAAAAATTGACGTTGCAGTGGGAGAGGAAATGTGTGTGTGTGTCTGTGTGTGTGTGTCTGTGTCTGTGTGTGTGTCTGTGTGCATCTGTGTGCCTGTGTGTCTGTGTGTTCCTGTGTGTGTCTCTGTGTGTGTGTGCCTGTGTGTGTGTCTCTGTGTGTGTGTCTGTGTGTGTGTGTGTTTGCATATGCAGGAAACATTTTTGGAAAGGTATGTGTTAAACTGCAAATGTTGATCACCTCTGGGGGCTCGCACTGGGTGGCTAGAGGCAGAAATAGATATTTGTATATAAGTCTGTATAATTTTTGAGTTTGGAACTATATAAACGTATTACCTGTTACACCCAAATAAGTCAAGATTATAAAAATAATAGAAGTAGGAACAAGGGGGAATATACCTTAGGAAGGTGACAAATTGCGACAAGCCTAGGACCTTTAGTGTTGGCTTATAAATAGTCAAAGTAAAGAATACTCAATCACCAGGTGCCCTCTGACTGGGCACTGTTCTCTCTTTTACCTACAGGTTGCCCTGAGGGTGGGAATAAAGGCCAGAGCCAACCAGCCACTGAAAGGAAGAGGGAGGCGGACAGGATAGAGCTTCCAGTGGGAATCTGGAGTGAATCAAAGGTAGCAGGGCAGTATAGCTCAGTGGTTGGCATGTGCCACTGCATTAGTTTATTCTCATGCTGCTAATAAAGACATACCCAAGACTGGGTAATTTATAAAGGAAAGAGGTTTAATGGACTCCCAGTCGAGCATGGTTGGGGAGGCCTCACAATCATGGTGGAAGGCCAAGGAGGAGCAAAGGCGCATCTTACATGGTGGCAGGCAAGAAAGCGTGTGCAGGGGAGCTGCCCTTTATACAACAATCAGATCTCATGAGACTTATTCACTGTCATGAGAACAGCATGGCAAAAACCCAGCCCCATGATTCAGTTCCCTCCCACTGGGTCCCTCCTATGACATGTGGGGATTATGGGAGCTACAATTCAAGATGAGATTTGGGTGGGGACACAGCCAGACCATATCTGCCACCAAGGGAAAACAGTGCTGTGCCTCTGCCACGATGATAACGCAAGATATTCTGCACCACTGTATAAAAAATCTCAGGAAGAACTTAAGGAGGCCTTGTTCCATAGAAAACACACCTAACACTCCAGGTGGGCACCCCCCATATATTAACCCACTTAATCCTCACAAGCACTCCTCAGCAAAGGTACTATTATTATTTATCATCTCATTTTCATGTAAGACCGAAGGAGACTGACTAATGTGCACAAAACCATGCAACTTCCAGGCAGAAGAGCCAAGATGTGAATCCAAGTTGCCGGGCTGGCTCAAGAGACCACGTTGTTATTTGTGGCACCATATTGCTTTGTGGAGTACTTGAAATCTGGGCACCATGTGAGTAAAAACTTTACCTCTGATGTAGAAAATAAATCCATTAAATTAAAAATAAAAAGGCAACTGCTCATTTCTACCGCTGTTTGCCACTGTTTTGTGAAGATCAGCCAGGTATGAGAAGGAGCCTCAGTAACAAGAGTCTGTGAAATCTGAAGGGTTTTCCAAAGTGGATGAACTTTGCATGGCATGGTGGCTCAGCGGTGGCTGAGAAGACAGTGAATATGTTCTCTGAGACACACAGAGCCTTAGGGATATTTAAAATGTAGCCCCACAACCCTGTTCTAGTGTCCAGTTTGCTCTCTGAGGACCAGTAACAGAGGCATGGCTTCAGGGGGAGGACCTCACCTGTGCCTCTTGGTAAGGCAGGGTCTCTAAGATGAGACACTAGTTCTGAAATGCACCTGCTTTATGTCAGAGGCCAGAGTATCAGCTTCCCAGTCTTCCCCTAAAGCTAATTACTGGTCTGGCAAGAGCTTGAGAGACTTGTTAACTTGATACAATAAATCATTTCAGGACAGATGCTGAGAGATATATTTGCTTCACACATTTTCAGTTTTGACTGGGGACCACATGTCAGACTTTGATGGGGATGAAGAAAGCAGAAACTCCTCATTCTGGCCATGAAATGCCTTAAATGAGGCTTGGGTGCCAAAAGAAAAGAAATAAGCTTCCAGAGGTGATGCTGGGCAGGGAAGTGGGAAGGGTCCCTTGGTGTAAGATGGCAAGCCTGTCAATCTCTCTTTGCTTAGGAATCCCTTCCTTGTTGTGGGAGAAGAAGGGGCATTTAGAACCAGAGAGAAGAGGATTAAAATATTGACACTGATCTTTAGTAGCTGTGTGGGCTTGGCAAGTAGTTGAACTCCTCTGAGTTCCCCTGTTTTTCACTTTTATGTTGCTATGCTACAAATCACCCCAAAACGTAGTGGTATAAAACGAAAGCAATCATGTCATTGTTTCTCATTGTTTCTGCGAGTCAAGAATGTTGGAAGGGCTTAGCTGAGTGTCTTTGGCTTGGGTCTCTCATGCAGTTGCTGTCAGACAGTGGCGGGAGCAGTCAGGGGCAGCTGGACGCCATGCTGTATTCACAAGGCTCGGGGGGCCTCCTTGTGGCCTTTCCACATGGGATAGTTGGGCGTCCTCACAGCATGGTGGCTTTGGACAATAGGGCTCCCTCCATTTTGGTGTAGGGCACTTTTATGATTTAGCTTTGAAAGTTACATAGCATCACTTCCACTCAGCACTATGAGTCAACCAGTCACTGCAGCCCACCCAGTTTCAAGGGGAGAAGACAAGGTTGCCACCCCTTCATGGGAGAGTGGAGAGGTTCCAGAAGAGCATGCGGGTTAGGGACATGGAGAATATGTTCCTTGGGAATATTTCTGAAAAAAGTACAACCTATAACACCGAGTGTCCTAATTTGAAGATGGATCCTATTACTACTCACCATATAGGGGAAATGGGTGATGGTGTGGACAAACTGTCCGACACTGTGCAGGTTCTCACGGGTGCCATGCCCTACACATCGGCTTTCACTGCCCAGCATCTATTCCTCCTCTGTAGACACATCCTGACTTCCTTTGGGAAAATTCATTTCCTCCATGGTAGGTAGTCTTGATGGGATGACAAACGGTGGGGCTTGCATTTGGAAACAGCATCAAGCAATGGAGAAGCCCCTTCACCATTTCAGACATCAAATCGAGGCTTGGGATGCCAGACCTGGCCCT
>NW_012112586.1:4858783-4859343 GCF_000951035.1 Colobus angolensis palliatus
ATAAGGTATGCAATTGAGACTGCTTAAGTGAATACTAATGGGCATTTTATTCACCATTTTCAATGATTTTGGGTTTTCTTGGAAAGAGCCTTCTCGTTTTATTACCTGCCTGATTTACTTTTCTCCCCTGCAGCAGAGAGTCCCTGAAGCACGATGCTGGCTCTTGAATTAAGGAGCCTGGGGATGCAGCAGCTGCTTCTGTTCCAGAGGCAGGGAAGAACAGGAGAGGCATCATTCACTGTTCTATGGAAGCATGTGGGTCCCAGTCTCCTCCAAGAAGGCCTGGGGAACACTGGCCGAGAGACCACCCCATCAAACTAGAAGCTGGATAACAAGAGGAGCAGGGAGAGAGAACTCCATGCCATGTACCAGGATCCCAATTAAGGCCGACACTTACAGTCATGAGAACCAGAGCTCAGATGCGTGTTTATAGCATCTGCTGGAAATACAGGAGCATCTGTGCGGTTTGGTCTGTTTAAGAGGGCTCGTGTGGTGAAAATGAGGGGCAGCTGAGTCTTTGAAACAGCTGGCCTCCTTTCTAAGTTCCTCCAAAAGAGGCA
>NW_012112586.1:4859643-4862351 GCF_000951035.1 Colobus angolensis palliatus
ATAAGGTATGCAATTGAGACTGCTTAAGTGAATACTAATGGGCATTTTATTCACCATTTTCAATGATTTTGGGTTTTCTTGGAAAGAGCCTTCTCATTTTATTACCTGCCTGATTACTTTTCTCCCCTGCAGCAGAGAGTCCCTGAAGCATGATGCTGGCTCTTGAATTAAGGAGCCTGGGGATGCAGCAGCTGCTTCTGTTCCAGAGGCAGGGAAGAACAGGAGAGGCATCATTCATTGTTCTATGGAAGCATGTGGGTCCCAGACTCCTCCAAGAAGGCCTGGGGAACACTGGCCGAGAGACCACCCCATCAAACTAGAAGCTGGATAACAAGAAGAGCAGGGAGAGAGAACTCCACGCCATGCACCAGGATCCCAATTAAGGCCGACACTTAACAGTCGTAAGAACCAGAGCTCAGATGCGTGTTTATAGCATCTGCTGGAAATACAGGAGCATCTGTGTGATTTGGTCTGTTTAAGAGGGCTCGTGTGGTGAAAATGAGGGGCAGCTGAGTCTTTGAAACAGCTGGCCTCCTTTCTAAGTTCCTCCAAAAGAGGCACAGTTGAGTTCCCGGACAGCTGTTTGCTGCAAACTCTGTACCTGGACAATATAGGCAATCAACCTCCTAAAGAAAACAGGCATTATTTTGACTCAAACAGGCCACTTCTGCACATGGCTTACTTCCTGATGAACAATTTTTCCTGAACAATATACCTTTTGTTTGATTTGCACAGTGATTTTAAACATCCAAGCAAATGTTAAAAAATGGAAAGATTTCTGGATTTTCAGCAGGTCTAGAAAAATCCAGAGATGTGGCAACTCACAGCCTGCATTCCCACCTGAGAAGGCTCTAGAGCCTAAAGAATGGATGTGTCCTCTAAGAGGGTACAGCCTGCCACCCTCCCTGTCTCTTGCAGCCTTCAGGGCATGGGCATTCCACCCATTTCCTTACCCACCTCCTCCTTTCACCTGTCCCTTGCCTTTGAGGCTCCTGGTTAAATGGCGCAGAATTTTGCGTGGATGCCTGAGTCCAGCTAGCCTCTTGGCATGCATTCCTACAATTACAAGTGTCAGTGACAGCCAGTCTATGGGACTGATGAAGTATCCCAGGAGGGTTTCCAAAAGGCAACATGCATCCCTTGAGTAAGGTTGAATCACGTGGACAGAAAGTGTTTCCTTTTTAGATTCTTTTAGAAGTTTTGAGGTTAAAGCAAAAGTCTCCCAGATGGCCTGTAACCATTCCTGGGCACAGACACCCCTGGAGCTGCAACAAACAGGGATTGGAGGAGTAAAAGGGGTGCCACGCGGGGCCCCTCCCTCTCTTCCTGCAGGACATTCCTGGCTCCTCGCCTCTTCCCTGGCCCCTTCACTCATCTGGTGCCAGCTTTTGGCTTTGTTCCCCAATTTCTATATTGGGTATGAAGGCCAGGGAGAAGGGGTGACAAAATAAAGTTAGGAAGGGCAGAAACTTGGACTAGAGATCCCTCACAGCAGCTCCCAGTGCTCCATGATTCAGAACGGGGGGAAAGGCAGCATCATATCGTCATTGAAATGTCTGCCACTGGTTCATTTATACTAAAAAGCTGGGTACAAACAACCCAGGCGTCCCGCGAGAGGGGGGCTTTCTAAATAAATTCAGGTCCATCCACTTACTCAGTCATTTAAAAAGCTAAGTACGGGACAAGCAAAGTACTTTGGCAACGTTAAGTTACCAAAAGAGACGTAACATATTACAGACTGATCCCAATGGTATAAACACACTTATATACACTCTGTAAGGCAGGATGCAATAATGGTAATAGTTACATAAGATACGGAATATGGGTTTAAAAGACGTATCTTTGAATATGTTTTTATGATTATGAAAGTAAAATAAAGGCATTGAAAAAAATAAGCCTAATAAAAAGGGAAGTAGAAGGAAATCTCAGCTTGGTCTGGTGGCAAGCTTGCCCAGCTGTGGCCCACAGGCTGTGTGTGTGGTCCACGGCGGCTTTGAATGTGGCCCAACACCAATTTGTAAACTTTCTTACAACATTATGAGACTGTTTTGCAATTTCTTTTTCCAGCTCATCAGCTGTCGTTAGTGTTAGCATATACTATGTGTGGCCCAAGGCAATTCTTCTTCCAATGTGGCCCAGAGAAGCCAAAAGACTGGACACCCCTGCACTCTCATGTGTCCACAGCACTTCCCTGACACCTGCTAACACCTTTCTAACCTCCAAGGCAAGCACACAGCCTCTTGCTGCTAACATTAGCCAGCTGGACTTCAATAGGATTTTTATGTTGTTTTGTTTTTGTTTCTTTTTTTTTTTCTGAGACAGAGTCTCACTCTGTTGCCCAGGCTAGAGTGTAGTGGTGTGATCCTGGCTCACTGCAACCTCCGCCTCCTGGGTTCAAGCCATTCTCCTGCCTTAGCCTCCTGAGTAGCTGGGATTACAGACACGCACCACATACAGCTTAATTTTTGATTTTTAGTAGAGGCAGGGTTTTGCCACGTTGGCCAGGCTTGTCTCAAACTCCTGACTTCAAGTGATCCACCCGCCTTGGCTTCCCAAAATGCAGGGATTACAGGCGTGAACCACAGCACCTGGCCAGGAGTTTTATGTTTTAATTGTGTTTGCTTATGCTCATTTTTATTTTGTGCAACTGATAGTCATTTTCTCCATTTATTTGTGTACATTAAAGTTATTTTTAAAATAAAACTTTT
>NW_012112586.1:4862401-4883518 GCF_000951035.1 Colobus angolensis palliatus
CAGGGCATGGGCATTCCACCCATTTCCTTACCCACCTCCTCCTTTCACCTGTCCCTTGCCTTTGAGGCTCCTGGTTAAATGGCGCAGAATTTTGCGTGGATGCCTCTGAGTCCAGCTAGCCTCTCGGCATGCATTCCTACAATTACAAGTGTCAGTGACAGCCAGTCTATGGGACTGATGAAGTATCCCAGGAGGGTTTCCAAAAGGCAACATGCATCCCTTGAGTAAGGTTGAATCACGTGGACAGAAAGTGTTTCCTTTTTAGATTCTTTTAGAAGTTTTGAGGTTAAAGCAAAAGTCTCCCAGATGGCCTGTAACCATTCCTGGGCACAGACACCCCTGGAGCTGCAACAAACAGGGATTGGAGGAGTAAAAGGGGTGCCACGCGGGGCCCCTCCCTCTCTTCCTGCAGGACATTCCTGGCTCCTCGCCTCTTCCCTGGCCCCTTCACTCATCTGGTGCCAGCTTTTGGCTTTGTTCCCCAATTTCTATATTGGGTATGAAGGCCAGGGAGAAGGGGTGACAAAATAAAGTTAGGAAGGGCAGAAACTTGGACTAGAGATCCCTCACAGCAGCTCCCAGTGCTCCATGATTCAGAACGGGGGGAAAGGCAGCATCATATCGTCATTGAAATGTCTGCCACTGGTTCATTTATACTAAAAAGCTGGGTACAAACAACCCAGGCGTCCCGCGAGAGGGGGGCTTTCTAAATAAATTCAGGTCCATCCACTTACTCAGTCATTTAAAAAGCTAAGTACGGGACAAGCAAAGTACTTTGGCAACGTTAAGTTACCAAAAGAGACGTAACATATTACAGACTGATCCCAATGGTATAAACACACTTATATACACTCTGTAAGGCAGGATGCAATAATGGTAATAGTTACATAAGATACGGAATATGGGTTTAAAAGACGTATCTTTGAATATGTTTTTATGATTATGAAAGTAAAATAAAGGCATTGAAAAAAATAAGCCTAATAAAAAGGGAAGTAGAAGGAAATCTCAGCTTGGTCTGGTGGCAAGCTTGCCCAGCTGTGGCCCACAGGCTGTGTGTGTGGTCCACGGCGGCTTTGAATGTGGCCCAACACCAATTTGTAAACTTTCTTACAACATTATGAGACTGTTTTGCAATTTCTTTTTCCAGCTCATCAGCTGTCGTTAGTGTTAGCATATACTATGTGTGGCCCAAGGCAATTCTTCTTCCAATGTGGCCCAGAGAAGCCAAAAGACTGGACACCCCTGCACTCTCATGTGTCCACAGCACTTCCCTGACACCTGCTAACACCTTTCTAACCTCCAAGGCAAGCACACAGCCTCTTGCTGCTAACATTAGCCAGCTGGACTTCAATAGGATTTTTATGTTGTTTTGTTTTTGTTTCTTTTTTTTTTTCTGAGACAGAGTCTCACTCTGTTGCCCAGGCTAGAGTGTAGTGGTGTGATCCTGGCTCACTGCAACCTCCGCCTCCTGGGTTCAAGCCATTCTCCTGACTTAGCCTCCTGAGTAGCTGGGATTACAGACACGCACCACATACAGCTTAATTTTTGATTTTTAGTAGAGGCAGGGTTTCGCCACGTGGGCCAGGCTTGTCTCAAACTCCTGACTTCAAGTGATCCACCCGCCTTGGCTTCCCAAAATGCAGGGATTACAGGCGTGAACCACAGCACCTGGCCAGGAGTTTTATGTTTTAATTGTGTTTGCTTATGCTCATTTTTATTTTGTGCAACTGATAGTCATTTTCTCCATTTATTTGTGTACATTAAAGTTATTTTTAAAATAAAACTTTTTTATGATTTGCATAAATATTCATTTGGATGCTTATTTCCTGCGAGCGCCTTTATTCTTTTCTTTATCTACCCAATGGTATGACCCCTCAGTTCTTGAGACCATTAGAAAGATTTACTGAAATAATGTACACAGAGCATTTTGTAAAGTGCCCGAGACAGTGAAATATACACAGTATTATTCTGTGTGCTGTCAAGCACTATAAAATCTACAGAATATTACGGTTTTCTATGTAAATTTCTATTTTTAAGATACTATATTTGCTTCTGGAAGAGATGTTAACAAGAGTGTTTTAATAAGAATGCCTAAATGGGAAATTTGAGACACATAAGTGAACCGGTTTAAGTGAAGGTATTCAGCACCTAACAGCGCAGGTGCATGTGGGCCAGTGGGAAGTTGAGCGGCAGGTAGGTGTGCCTACACCAACCCCACTGGGGAGCCCGCCTCATCAACAGCCTCAGGGGGTTGCATTCCCACCACGGAGTCCCCCCTAAACTTCAGAGTATGCCCACAGTTTAAAGAAACACCTAATCTTTGGCATTTTCCCTGGAGGAATGAGTTTAAAGTAAGGCTCCAGGAATGCTTGAGGCAGAAACCTTTATTAGATCAAGGTGTAACGTTTGAATCAAAAGCAGTCAGGGTCTGCTTTTCCCTCCTACCAGTGCTGAGGTCAGACTCACTGCTCGCTTCGCTGCTCCCCAGCTGCTCAGACTCACCCACACACCTGGTTTTGAAAAACGATGCAGATCAGGGAAAGGAGATGAAGGGGGAAGCGGAAGATGCTTCCTAAGAAACAGGAGGATGCCAAAAGGATGGCAAGATGTGTTCCTGCCTTTCAGCACACCGTCCACGTGCTTGTACGCCTCTTCCCTGCAGACACAGAAGCATTTGCCTCATGCTCGATCCTGTCCGCCACAGGGTGCTGACGGGGAAGGACCTGGGCGGCATGCTAATCGCTCTGTTGGCCTCGCACCCTGTAAATACGACGTGCACTCTGGTAAATTGTTGGCTGACTCTGCCTGACTGCCAAGATGCTCAGATCTCTCCCAGGATGATGGGGAGCCTGGAAAGCAAATGCCACACAGTTTGGTGTGTGTACGGACCAGGTGCAAGCTATCTTCCTGGGTCTGAGTGTTTATAGACAGATGGTTTCAGGACCATAACAACCCACAGGTCTTTCAGAAGTTCTAGGTTACAGGGAGACAGCAAAACAGCTGTCTTGTTTGACAGTTTTCCTAACAAGTGCTCTCTCCCTGTCTAAGAGGCCATTTCACCAGGGGAGGAAGCTGGGGGCTCTTATGTTTCTGAGGGTCTCAGGTTGGGTTCATTAGAAGCAGATCATATGACGAGGATTCATTTGGAAGTGACCGAGTAAGGATGTTGTTTCCTTTCTCCCCACCCACCAGGAGAAACTGGAAAGGGAGAAGGGGAGAGGGAAATAGTTCACATTGCAGGACGAAGCAAAGGGAAGGTGTGCTTTCAAAGACCCAGCCTGCAGCCCGATCCTGAGGGAAGCTCTGAGTCAAGCTGTGTCCATGACAATTCAGAGTTTTCTGCAATGGGGGAGATGGGGCTGGGCTTTCGCACTCCACACCCGTCCATCATTGGCAAAGAGGACCCCAGGAAGAAGCTCCCAGGCTTTTCCAAGAATCTACACGAATGCACAAAAGTGAGGGGCAGCCCCAGGTGGTGCAGTGACGGAAGCAGTTTCAGGATGACAGAGCCAACCCCAGGATTACAGACTGAATTGTTCCCTCCAAAATTCGTATCACAAAGCCCTCACCGCCAGTGGGACTATATTTGGAGAGCAGGCTTTTAAGATGGTAATTAAGATTAAATAAAGTCATAAGAGGGGGCTCTAACCCCATAGGACTGGTGTCCTTACAGGAAGAGGAAGAAACCAAGGACGGTGGCTCACACCTGTAATCTCAGCACTTTGGCAGGCCAACGTAGGTGGATCACTTGATCGCAGGAGTTTGAGACCAGCCTGGGCAACATGATGAAACCCTATTTCTACAAAAAAATACAAATATTAGCTGGGCTCGGTGGTGCATGCCTGTAGTCCCAGCTACTTGGGGCACTAAGAGAGGAGGATCGCTTGAGCCCAGGAAGTCAAGGCTACAGTGAGTCCTGTTTACACCACTGCACCCCAGGCTGGGTGACAGAGCGAGACCCTGTCTTGAAAAAGAAAAGAAAAGACACCAGGAGCTTCTCTCTCTCCACGCACAGAGGAAAGGCCCTCTGAGGACACAAGATGCTGAGAGGGTGGTGATCTGCAAGCTAGGAAGAGATTTCTCACCAGAAACTACCCTTGACAGCACCCTGATCTCAGACTTTCCAGAGTCCCAATGGTGAGAAAATAAATTTCTGTGTTTTAAGCCAACCAGTGTGTGGAATTTTGTTCAGGCAGCCCTGGCTGGCTAACACACCTACCGAGGGATATAGAGCAGTAAAAGAGATGTACCGGGACCCAGGGTGGAGCAGTGTCTGTCAGCCAGGGTGGTCCATTGGGTGTATTTCGTATTAGGACAAGAATAAGCTCAAGCGACAGCTTGTTCTTCGAGGCAGAACTTCTGGGTTTGAATTCCACCTCCACCTCTTACTAAGTGGGTTTGAAAAATGCATCGTGTCTCAGTTTTCCCCCATGTAAGTTGAGATCACAGCTCACTTTGTCTACCTCGAATGCTTGAAGCAGGATTAGATGCTTAGGAGGATTATACGCAAAGCATTTGGAGAGCGCGAGGCACACAGCCAGCACTGCTTGTCTCACCTATGATTCTTCCTTCCTCGCTCACTCAAGCGCCATTTTTCAGCCTATGCTGAGCATGACACGGTTCATCACTCGCCAGGTGTGAGTTCATATTCGGGACAGTCTTTAAGTATCTCTTCCTCGAACTTTCCCCTGATAAGACTCCTGGCCGTGGATTGTCAGCATGGTAGCTGGCAAGTACCGGGCACTTGACAAATATTTGTTGAAGAAACGAACGTGCGAAAGGGGACGTCTAGACCGTCCCACAGATGGAAACTGTGAAGAACATTTCAGCAACGGGAAATTTTCTGAGCCAAGCAGCCCTTTGACATGCCAGGGGGTGATGGTGGTTTTACTGAGTGCTGCATGCACTCCCTCCGCACACCCACCTCATATGTCTGCGTGGCGAGGACTTCCTCACCCCATGGCCTGACCTCTTGACTCGCGTTGGCCAAGGGGATGTTAGTGGACGGGACACCAGTTTTGGTCTTAGGTGAGAGGATAATGAGCTGCTGTGAGAGGAGCGCGCCAAGAATAACTCTGCCCCTTCAGCCTGGGCCCAGGACCAAACACACACGGACGGACAGACGCTGAGCTCAAGGCTTGGAGCTAAGCCCAGCCAGCTCACACCCAAGGTAGTCTCTCCTGTCTGAGCTTCCCCTTAGCAGGCCCAGACTGCACTTGACCTACAGCCCTGGGAGTATGAGAACAAAGCTTGGACAGTCGCCCCAATATCCACGGGTCCAATATCCATGGATGCTCAAGTCCCTTAGATAAAATGATGTAGTAGTTGCATATTAACCTATGCACATCCTCCTGTATACTTTAAATCATCTCTAGATTATTTTTCATACCTAATATAATGTAAATGCTATGTAAATAGTTACTGTGATACCATATTATTTAGAGAATAATGACAGGAAAGCCAGAGTCTGTATATGTGCAGTACAGGCAGAACCTTCCACTAAAAAAAATCTGGAATCTGTGAACACAGAACTCATGGACATGGACAGCCAACTGTAGTTATAAAGCACTGAGATTGGGGTTTTTTAATGTGGCATGATTGTGGCAAATTTGTCCATATCCTAGAGCCTAGAACCTATGAATATGTTATCTTCTAAGTCAAAGGGACTTGGTAGATGTGATTAGGTTGAGGATCTTGAGATAGAGAGATGATCTAAGTGGGTCCTATGTGATCATGGGGTCCTTACGTAGCTGGACTGATACACTGGATTTTCATACTACAACACTTTCACAAACCACGTAGCCAATTCACAAGTGGAGAGGCCAGATACCAGACCATAGGGTGGAATGGGGACTACGGCTAATTGGAGATTTCGCATGTCCCATCAAATGTCACTGAAATTTTATTTCTGCATGAAAAACACAGGTCAACCAAGTTCAATTCAGGGACGACCAGTTCATAGGAGTCAAAGAATTGGAAGAGAGCAATGAAACTGGTGTAAAGAGAATGTCACATGGAGGCGGTCTCTCACACACCATATATTTTCAAGCCATTTTAGGGATCAGTGGGGCCCTTCGTGCCCATTCATGGTCCTGTTTGAAACTTATAGACTAGAATGACTTTCAGAGCCCTTGAGGCGTGTTTAACCACTAGCTTTCTGCGGCTCTCAGAGCTCAGCTCCCCAGATCAGCCACCATCGTCTCCTGATGTAGAAGGCGTCTATGTCTGGAGATCACTAGGGGTGAGTGGTCATGCAGGTAAGGGCCAGGGGACATGCTCTGAAGCTGTGTTTGTTTACAAAGCCACCACTTTGAGTTAGACTTGGTGTGTGTGTTTCGTGTTTGTGCCTTTGAAGAAACAGCCACGGATGGGAATGGTTGGCAAGGGGTTCGTAAAACCTTCCAGAACCACCTTTCTGGACCTGCCTGGGAAAGCCTCTGGTGTGGCAGCCCCTCCGTGGGCCGACCAGTTTCACCCTTTTGAAGCTATTTGTCTCCCCAGGTTTCCTGTCTTACCAGCCAGGGGATGTGGCCAACACGGGAATGCGGCCAAGATCTGAAAACACAGTTGCAGCTTCCACATCTCAAATCGGTGACTCACATAAATGCAAGAGCTCACAACAGGATATTTCAAGAGCCAAAGACAAGGAACGAACCACTCTCTGCACTTGTGAATGTCATCCCAGCCAGCACAGGCTCTCAGAGTCCTGTGGAGAGGTTCCTGCAGGCAGCCACAGTCATGGCCTTGGTGGAGCTCAGTGCCAACGAGGCTTCAGGTACTTGACTGAGCAACCCTCGCCTTGAAGCAAGAATACACACTCCTGGCTGGCACTGAGTGCTTCTGCTGGACCCAGCCGGGAAGGGCGACACCATTGCCCATGGCAGTGCTATACATAAGAAAGATCTTACTATCAGACCTCCTCGGCTACCAAGAAAGCTTCCATGGGAAGGAATGCCATTCCCCGCCCTGGGAATCTTGGAAGGTGTGCTCACTGGCCTGGCCTCAGTAACCCCAAGGTGTCCAAACCCAGCATTTCAAAGACTCAGGACTGAATGGGCATGACGGAGCCGTGCTGTAAGAAGACAGAGGCAGGCCAATTTGTCTACATCCTAATCCTTAGAACCTATGAATATGTTACCTTACAAGGCAAAGGGATTTTGCAGACGTGATTAGGTGAAGGTTTTGATAAAGGCGATGATCCGGGATTATCCAGGTGGGTCCAACATGACCACAATGGTCCTTAGGAGTGAACTGGGCACGGTTCACTCCACCCAATGCACCGCCCGCCCTCCTCTTTGAACACATTTCTTTTGTCTAACCATCTGCAGTGCCTCTTTCTGTGCCTCAGATGCCGTTACTCTCTATTTCTGCAGATTCAGATCTTCCTCTTGTCCGCAGTCTGCCGAAACATTCAGGATGGCTGACTGCAGAAACTCATGCACAATGCTTACCACTGAGACAGCAGACACAACGGGGTCAAAGCAGGGCTCCTGGAAGCTCAGAACAAACAGGGTGACGACAGGAGCCCTTCAGGACTCAATGCCATGAGGCTTATCTCCCTCGCTCTGCTTCTCATTCAGGTTCCCACCTGAAGAACTGTTCACATACATAACTTCGCCACCTGCCAGTGAACACATTCACTTTCATTTGCATAATCAACACTAATCTTACGGGTTAATTAGACTTTATGTGCATTTGATTCAGGAGATTTAATTTGGCCTCTGATCTCCTGCTTGGAACAAGGGACTCATAAACACATTTCTTTCTGGCCATGTTTTCACAAGTTCAAAGATTCGGACACCTACTCCTCGCCCCTGACCTCCCCCCCGCCAGAAGCACTAAAAATCCTTTTTGGGGTAATGATGGTGAGGGTTGGCATTTGAGTTTGTAAACTGTTCAGGACACTGGATTTTCTTTTTCTGGTTACACATTAAAGGAAGGAGAGAGGAGGGGTTCTATGGGCAAAAGAATAGCGTGGTTCTAAACTAAGCAGAGAATTTGAGGATTTTTCATGGTGCCTTGCAGCTGCCACTTAAGAAAATGTGTCCAGTAATAGAATATTTCTTTCTTTAATACTAATCCCTTCAGAAAAATGTACTGGCAGAATATATCAAGAGCCTTGAAAAATAATCTTAAGTTTTGAATCTAAGAAGCCACCTTAAGGAAAAAGGGATGTGGATAAAGATTTATGTGGAAAGTGGTTTATTGCTGCGTCATCTACAAGAATAAATCTTGGACATACAAGTGGGCACAAACTGATAATAAAAATGTTCCATATTACTAATCATCAGAGAAACGTAAATCCAAATGACAATGAGATGCCATCTCACACCAGTCAGAATGATGATTATTAAAAAGTCAAAAAATAACAGATGCCGGAGAGATTGCAGAGAAAAGGGAACACTTACACACTGTGTGTAGGAAAGTAAATTAGTTCAGTCATGGTGGAAAGTAGTTTGGAGATTTCTCAAAGAACTCAGAACTACCATCCAACCCAGCAATCCCATTACTGGCTATCTACCCAAAGGAAATAAATTGTTCTACCAAAAAGACACAGGCACTCATGTGTTCATCGCAGCACCGTTCACAATAGCAAAGACAAGGAATCAACCCATCCACTGTGAACTGGATCAAGAAGATTTGGTATACATCCACCATAGACTACTACACAGCCATAAAAAAGAACAACATTTTCACATCCTTCACAGCAACATGGATGCAGCTGGAGGCCGTTATCCTGAGCAAATTAACCGAGGAACAGAAAACCAAATATCGCATGTTCTCAAAAGTGGGAGCTAAACAGTAGGTACATGTGGGTATAAAGACGGGAACAACAGACACTGGGAAGTGGGGAGAGAGGGAATAAAGGGCTGAAAAACTACCCATTAGGTGCTCTGTTCACCACTTGGGTGATGGGATCCTTCATGCCCCAAACCTCAGCCTCAGACAACAGACCCACATAACAAACCTGCACATGTACCCCCTGAATCTAAAATAAAAGTTGAAATTTAAAAACAACTTGGAATCAACCTAAATAGTAAAATACAGGCATCGTCGGTTGTTTATATTATGTTAAATCCATCTGATAGAATATTATAAAGTTATTAGGAATGTTTTGGAGGAATATTTAATGTTAAGAGAAAATGTTTCCAATACAAGTGAAAATAGTAGTGTCCTTAAAATGTGTACGTATTTGATGGTGCCAAATTTGTAAACTAAATATATTTAGTATCTATTAGCATTACACAGGTACAAAACCCTGGAAAGAAATGAACCAACATGTTATCAGTGGGTTACCCTTGAGTAGTAAGGATATTGGCGTATGATTCCCGCCTCATACACCTGTGCTTTCCTCATATTCTAAAATGAGTATGAATTGCTTTTACAACCAGAAAACAATTATTTTTAAAAATCATCCAGGATGTCTACAGTGAATCTCACACAGCAGGTTCATCTCCATCATTGCCACTGACTGTCACCTCCTTCCCTTAAATTCCATCCCGCTGAAGACTTAATCTTACCCTTCATGAAAAATGAGTACTTTGTAACTAAGCATCTTCTGATAATGTGGGCAGGGCAAGGCCCCCAGAAAGTCAGTTCAGGTGCAGAGAATGCATAAGCCCTGTCGGAGCAGAGATGACCTCACCCTCCTCCAAAGCCCACCCTGCGGCACTGCACAGTGAGCGCCCCACCCCGCCCTGCTGCAGAGGCAGAGGGTCCTGCAGTGGATGTCAGTGCCACCAGATTTCCGGGCGGTGGGTTCAATAGCTCCTTTGAGCAGCAGCTCACACAAGTCCAAGTCAAGGCTCTTAGGCAGCAGCTGGCTTGGGCCCGGGACCAGGAACCACACACGCTTGCAGGGAGCGCACGGCTTACCTGTTGCGCGGGCTGGGCCCCAGGCGCTGGCAGGCCACGGTGGCTGTCACATGCTTTCCGCCGCTGCCCACCTCCTGCTTGACACCCCACTGCCGCGGCTCGCGGGTCTGAGCACTCAGGATGTTCACTCCCTTCTTCACCTTGGCTCTGTAGGGATGAAGATGGGAGAGAGAGAGCCACAGGGTTAAGGCTTGGCCTTTCCAACATGCCCAGCTCTGCAGAGTTGCCACCTTTAGTTTCTGTTTTGTTTTCCACTTTTTTCATATCTAGTGAGAGGCAGACAAAGTCACCCGGTGGTGGTGATGCCAGGGCAGGGCGAGCGGGATCTGCCTGTGGATAAGGCAGTCACACACCTTGCTGTCCGGTTCTGAGGGGGAGGAAAAAGGACCCCTGTAACTCACCAGACCAGGAGGTTGCAGGGCAGAGCTGTGAAGGCATGCACTCAGCCTGCCTGGGTCAGTCTCCTCACTCAGGGGACTCTGTGCCCTGCCGGGGACATTTGGCAATGTCTGGAGACACTTGTGATTGTCATGGTTTTGTGTGGGAGGTGTTGTTATCCAGTCGGGAAGTGGGGAGAAAGGAGGAATGCAGCTAAACAGCCTACAACCCACTTGAAAGCCCATCACACTGAGTCACTGGGCCCACAGTGTCACTACCACCAGGAAAGCCGGGCCTGGGTTCACACCCCAGTTTCACCACTTTCTAGCTGTGCAAATTTGGACAAGGTATAACTTCTCCATGCCTCACCTCCCTCCTCTGTAAGAAAGAGAACGATCATAGTAGCTCCCATTATAAAGCTGTTGTAATGATTAAATAGATGTAAAGAGTTTAGAACAAGAACAGTGCCAGGCATACAATACACACTTAATAAATGTTAGCGATTGTTACATCACTCCAGGGAAGTCCCCAGCCTGCTTAATGTAACTTGCCTGGCACACACTTAACAAAGATACATTAAGTCAGGGACCAAGAAACAAAGAAACGAAAAGGCAAAGAGCTCCTCCCAAAGCTGCTGCTGTTTTGATCACGCCACTTAGCCAGCCTCAATTTCAGTCTCCTTATCAATAAACGGATGAGACAAGCGGCAGCTTGAGCACACACATCTACTTATACCGTCTTCCTCAATCCCACTCACAGGAGAGCAAAGGGACTGCTGTAAAAGGCATAAGGCAGCTGGGCACAGTGGCTCATGCCTGTAATCCCAGCACTTTTTTTTTTTTGGAAATGAAGTCTTCCTATGTCGCTAGGCTGGAGTACAGTGGTGTAATCTTGGCTCATTGCAACCTCTCCGCCTCCTGGGTTCAAGCAATTCCCCTGCCTCAGCCTCCCGAGTAGCAGGAACTACAGGCACCTGCCACCATGCCTGGCTACTTTTTTTTTGTATTTTAGTAGAGATTGGGTTTTACCATGTTGGCCAGGATGATCTCAATATCCTGACCTCATGATCCGCCCATCTCGGCCTCCCAAAGTGCTGGGATTACAAGTGTCAGTCACTGCACCTGGCCAATCCCAGCACTTTGGGAGGTTGAGGTGGATGGATCACTTGAGCTCAGGAGTTCAAGATTAGTTTGGCCAACACGATGAAACCTCATCTCTACAAAAAATATGAAACTTAACTGGGCATGGTGGTACATGCCTTTAATCCCAGCTACTTGGGAGGCTGAGGCAGGAGGATCACTTGAACCTGGGAGGCGGAGGTTGCAGCAAGCTGAGATTGTGCCACTGCACTCCAGCCTGGGCAACAGAGCAAGGCTCCATCTCAAAATAATTATAATAATAATAATAAAATAAAAGGTATAATCTCATGACCAGAAGAGGAAATGCAGCCACAGCAACAGATTTGGGAAACTGGAAACTGGGAGTTCAGTGGATAAAACGAGTCAGCAGAACTTTAAAATGGAGCTTTAAGCTGTCAGTGAGCAGAGCCAACAACCAACACAGTTTTCACCAAAGAATCCCCCAGACTCAGGAGCTGTGATATCAGTGAGCAGAGCCAACAACCAACACAGTTTCTACCAAAGAATCCCCTAGACTTGGGAGCTGTGATATCAGTCACAGAATCAGAGCGAATGAGGACTGAAAGACAGAGGGTTGGCTACAAGTCTGTTTAGGAAGCAGCCAGAAGCAAGTAAACTTCCCTTTTTGTGATGCCAGGACTTCACACCAGGTATGACTATCAGGGCGAGTGGGGAACTTGGGGTGCTGGGGGTGCCACACCGAATATAGAGGGACCCCACAACCCCATGTGTGCTGAACGCTGAGATTCCCAGGCGGGTCCCCCTAGACTGGATCTTTACCCTCCAGGAGAAACACAGGATTCCAGAGGGTGCTACCATCCTAAAACCAAAATGCAATAGGCATTGACACTGTAGCCTCTCCAAACAGCCAGCCAGACGCCCTGCAGTGAAGCCTGAAGTCAGCAAGTGCTGTTGAGGGCTCTGAGCCTCTCGTAGCCTTTTAGTCCCCCCTCCTTTACATGAACCGGCAAACAGGAATTGTTAGACACTAAGAGAAGTCTCTATGTGACATAAAGACCGTGCTATGCTGAAATAAAGATTTGGTACTCATCCCTGTTTCCTGGCACACAGCTCCTAAAATCCTGAGAACAGTGATGTCTTCTTGTGTGCTAAGGAGGTGACTGGTGTCTGGGATTACAGGTAGCTTCAGGATAGCATTGGCCACCAGAAAGACCAAGGCAAGAATAGAGAGTTTGGACTTTCAGCCCATCCCCTTAATCACCAGTGAGAACAGAGGGGCTGGTCACCAATGACTAAACATCTAATCAATCATACCTAGTTATAAAGCCTCCTAAAAGCCCCAGAGGACAGGATTTGGGGAGCATCCAGATAGTTGAGCCCATGGAGGTTCCTGGAAGGTGGTGTCCCGGGAAGGCAAGGAAGCTTCACACTCTTTCCCCTATACTCTGTCCTGCATGTTTCCTCATCTGTATCCTTCATAATATCCTTTAGAATAAACCAGTCAACATAAGTAAACATTTCCCTGAACTCTGTGAGCCGCTCTAGGAAATTAATCAAACCTGAGGATGAGGTCATGGGAACCCCACTTTATAGTCAGTCAGTAAGACACACAGAGAGAGAGAGACAGACAGATGGAGACAGAGAGAGAGACAGACAGAAAGAGAGAGAGAAACAGGCAGACAGAGACAGAGAGACAGAGAGAAACAGACAGAGTCAGCCAGGGTTTGCAGTTGATATCAGAAGCAGGGAGCAGTCCTGGGGACTGAGCCCTCGACCCGTGGGGCCTGACCATTTCTCCAGGTAGAGATGGTGTGAACTGAACTAGAGCACACCCAGCTGACATCTGCAGAATTGCTCACTCGCTTGTTGGTGGCAGAACCCCCCACCGCCCACCTGCCCCATGCTTGTCCACAGGAGTCTTCTGTGTTGGTCGTTGTGGGGTGAGAGCAGAGGAAGCAGTTCGCGTTTGTCCATGCAGAAAGACTCAAACAGGCAAATGTGGGGAGGGGAGAGCGGCAATCTTCAGGAAATAGAGCCTATGCAGTAAAGGATACACATATTAAAAAAAAACAGAGAATCCGTCGGGCGTGGTGGCTCACGCCTGTAATCCCAGCACTTTGGGAGGCCAAGGTGGGTGGATCATGAGGTCAGCAGATTGAGACCATCCTATCCAACATGGCGAAAACCTGTCTCTACTAAAACTACAAAAATTTGCTGGGTGAGGTGGTACATGCCTGTAGTCCCAGCTACTTGGGAGGCTGAGGCAGGAGAAGCACTTGAACCCGGGAGTCAGAGGTTGCAGTGAGCCAAGATTGCGCCACTGCAGTCCAGCCTGGTGACAGAGTGATGATACTCTGTCGCAAAACAAAACAAAACAAAAAACAGAGAATCAGTCACATTCACTAAGAGATAAGAGAAGATATTGCAATAATGAAGCAAAAATGACTGCTATATCTTAAAAAAAGAATGGACAAAATGAGCCCTTGGAAATTAAAAATATAGCAAAAATGTAAAGTCAGTGGAATGGTTGATGGAAAAAGTTGAAGAAATTTCCTAAGAAGCACAGAAAAGACAAAGAAGCGGAAGACAGGACAAAAAAAGTTAAGAGGATGACTTTGAGGTTCAATATAAGAATAATAGAAAAAAACAGAGAAAAGAAAGAGGATGAATCATTAATAAAGTAAGTCAAGAAAATGTTTCCAAATGAAAGGATGTGTTTTCAGCTCGGAAGAACCCACTGTATGATCAGCACAATGAATGAGAATAGACCCAGACCAGGCCATGTGAGCAATACATTTTGGAAGATGGGGTATGTAGAAGTGAATTCTACAGTCCTCCAGAGAGAAGAAACCATCACAAAAAATTCAGAATTCGTAACAGCCACTTCGTAAACTAGAAGACAATGAAAAATGTCTTGAATATTGTAAGGGGAGACGGTTTCCAACCTAGAATTCTGTATGCACCCTATGAGCTCAGTGTTTCCAAACATGTGTGTTTTTTTTTTTTTTTTTTTTTAGACGGAGTCTCACTCTGTCACCCAGGCTGGAGTGCAGTGGCGTGATCTCAGCTCACTGTAAGCTCTGCCTCCTGAGTTCACGTCATTCTCCTGCCTTAGCCTCCCAAGTAGCTGGGACTACAGGTACCCGCCACCATGCCTGGCTAATTTTTTGTATTTTTAGTAGAGACAGGGTTTTACTGTGTTAACCAGGATGGTCTCCATCTCCTAACCTTGTGATCCACCTGCCTTGGCCTCCCAAAGTGCCGGGATTACAGGTGTGAGCCACCACACCCAGCCCACATATGTGTGTGCTAAGGACATTTACTCCTTACACTCAAGCTTGGTAACCTACTTGAGCATGTGTCCCATCAAACCATGAAGTGAAGCTGGAAGGAAGATGTGAAGTAAGGGAAACAGATCCCAAATACAAGTGACGTGGAAGGAATCCCAAGTTGATGGTGAAGAGAGGTACTTGAATAACAGCAGAGCATAAGGCATAGAGAAGATTCTGGCAAACACTTCCCCAGGAAACAAAAATTTTCTTAATAAATATGATGCAGAATAAGTGTTTCTTGAGGACATTTAGACAACTAGAGGAGAGTTTCAGGATAAATATGAGCTAAATATACAGAAAATCAGGAAAAAGAATAAAACCCAATCAGTTTTTAATCCTGAAGAACTCATTATGCAGAGAAGGAAAAGTAATCATAATTTAATACTTGATTTTACTGTGATTAGCACATGTACTTATATTTTAAACACTGAATATTAATCTAGACAAAATATGATTATTATACTTGAGGGATGGAGAGATAAAATGGGAGGCACTTATGTGATGGAGAAAAGAGATATATCCTAATTCTCCATAGTGAGAAATTTATAGATATTGACAAAAAAAAAAATGTCAACATCAGTGCATTACTTGGTGATGTGCCTATAAATACGAGATGAGGAAAGAATTTTGCCTCTGTGCATGGAGAGAAGCAGTAGAAGGGAGCAGGGTATTGCAGTATTATTTTAAAATAACTTTGTATTTTCAAATAGTTCAATAGTTTCAGATTAAGAGGAAGTTGTGGCTGGGTTTGGTGGCTCACACTTGTAATCCCGGAACTTTGGGAGGCTGAGGTGGGACGATCCCTTGAGGCCAAGAGTTTGAGAGTAACCTGGACAACAAAATAAGATGTTGTCTCTACAAAAAGATAAAATAATTAGCCCCACACGGTGGCCCATGCTTGTAATTCCACCACTTTGGGAGGCCGAGGCGGGCAGATCACCTGAGGTCAGGAGTTTGAGACCAGTTTGGCCAACATGGTGAAACCCCATCTCTACTAAAAATACAAAAAATAAAAATTAACTAGGCATGGTGGGAAGGACCTGTAATCCCAGCTACTTGGGAGACTGAGGCAGGCCAATCACTTGAACCCAGGAGGCAGAGGTTGCAGTGAGCTGAGACTGTTCCACTGCACTCCACCCTGGGCAACAAGAGCGAGACTCCATCTCAAAATACTACTACTACTACTACTACTACTACTACTACTACTACAACTACTACTGAGCCCCATATGACAGAGTGTGCCTGTAGTCCCAGCTATTGGGGAAGCTGAGGCAGCAGGATCACTTGACGCCCAGAGGAGCTATGACAGCACCACTACACTCCAGCCTGGGCAACAGAGTGAGACCCTGTCTTAAAAAATAAATTTTAAAAAGTTGCAAAAGAACAAAATACTGAGTTCCCAGTACACATCATCCAGCTTCCTCCAATGATAATATTGTACATAAGCGTGGTTCATTGTCAAAGCCAGGAAACTGATATAGGCATAATACTATTAACTCAGGTACATACCTTAGATTTTACATGTTTTCACATGAAATTCTTTGGCGTATAGTTCTATGAAACTATATCCTATGTGGAGATTTGAGTAACCATCACAATAATAAAGATGTGGCATTGTTCCTTCAACACAGAGGAGCTCCTTCATGTGCTCCCTTCATAGTCACACGCTCTTCGAATCCTGCCACTGATCTGTTGTATACATGTTTTTGTCAATAAACTCTGCAGAACTATTTGACCTTCTAAATTACAGGCAAGAAATAAAAATACAATTCTAAGCTACCCAACAGATGGAACGGACCCCCTCTTGGCCAAGGAGATGCCAGTGAAACCTTGAAAACTGAGTTCCTGGCCATGATGGGATGGAAGGCTGGATGCACCTCCTTATCCCCCTTCCTTCCCTAAGCATCATTAGGCTTTCTTCCTGAGGGCTAAACAGAAAACAGCCATTTGGAAAGACTTGCTCCACCCCAGATACTGATGACTGCCTGACACTGCCTTGCCCTTTCATAGTTTTGATAAAATAACTGACCCACAGGTTCCTTCCTGATAAGAGACCACTGATCTTGCAGTGGTTCTGGCCATCTACTGAGGATGCACAGTGAGGGGTTTCATGTTCTCTGCTTCATCTTTTGATGTCAGAGGGCTGAAAACCCTACCTTGGGATCACACTATCCCTGTCATCTCTTGTACATGGGACCCATGAAAGGAAGGGCATGAAACTCAGCTGGGCATGCACATGCTTCTCCTCCCATAAATATTCATGACTCCTCCTATGGCTTATTGAATATGCATATTTATCCTTCTTACTCAGCATAAATCCCTGTCTTGTTCTTCCCATCTCTGAATGTCTTGTTTCTGGCTTCTCGCTGGAGGCTACACTTCCCAGCCTGTCAGAATGACCCAGCAGGCTGCAATCCTTTATGAGAGATAAAGCTCTTCTTTCCAAATGTATGAACCTCATCATTCTTCAGTTGACATATGCAAGGTCACGTCTTATGAAAGGAAATTACACAGTTACACACACACACATACACGCGCGTGTGCGCACGCACACACACACACACACACACACACACACCCTATTAACTTCCAAGACTGAAGGAGATACATTCTTGTGAATAGTTAAAAGGCTAGACATAGCTGATGAATGTGATTACCAGGGGGCTGCCATGAGGGAACACTGTGGGTGGAAGGTGGTGATAAAACACATCTTCACCTGCCAAACTTAGGGTGTCCAACCCTCATAGCAGCAATAGCATGCTGGCCAGACAGCCACCTTCTGTCTCTCTCTCTTTTAAAATTATACTTTAAGTTCTAGGGTACATGTGCATAACATACAGGTTTGATTCATAGGTACACATGTGCCATGTTGGTTTGCTGCACCAATCAACTCATCATTTACATTAGGTATTTCTCCTAATGCTATCCCTCCCCCAGCCCCCCACCTCCTGACAGGCCCCAGTGTGTAATATTCCCTTCCCTGTGTCCATGTGTTCTCATTGTTCAATTCCCACCTATAAGTGAGAAGCTGTGGTGGTTTTGTGTCCTTGTGATAGTTTGCTGAGAATGATGGTTTCCAGCTGCATCCATGTTCCTACAAAGGACATGAACTTATCCTTTTTTATGGCTGCATAGCATTCCATGGTGTATATGTGCCACATTTTCTTAATCCAGACTATCAAGATGGACATTTGGATTGGTTCCAAGTCTTTGCTATTGTGAATAGTGCCACAATAAACATATGTGTGCATGTCTTTATAGTAGCATGATTTATAATCCTTTGGGCATATACCCAGTAATAGGATTGCTGGGTCAAATGGCAATTCTAGTTCTAAATCCTTGAGGAATCGCCACAGTCTTCCCAATGGTTGAATTAATTTATACTCCCACCAACAGTGTAAAGGTATTCCTATTTCTCCACATCCTCTCCAGCATCTGTTTCCTGACTTTTTAATGATGGCCATTCTAACTGGTGAGAGATGTGAGAGATGGTATCTCATTGTGGTTTTGATTTGCATTTCTCTGAGGACCAGTGATGATGAACATTTTTTCATGTGTCTGTTGGCTGCATAAATGTCTTCTTTTGAGAACTGTCTGTTCATATTCTTTGACCACTTTTTGATAGGGTTGCTTTTTTCTTGTAAATTTGTTTGAGTTCTTTGTAGGTTCTGGATATTAGCCCTTTGTCAGATGAGCAGATTGCAAAAATTTTCTCCCATTCTGCAGGTTGCCTGTTCACTCTGATGGTAGTTTCTTTTGCCATGCAGAAGCTCTTTAGTTTAATTAGATCCCATTTGTCTATTTTGCACAGCCACCTTCTCTTAAGAAACTTCTTCTGAGTCTTACATTAAATGATTCACTAAATACACGTGCTACTCTGAACACCAGGAGACCAGGACATGCTTGAGGGACAAAGATCAAGGACACATTAGCATGGGAAAGTCCCCATTGCCCCTAGCAGGAAATGAATGCTCCAGTTATGTTCATAGCATGGACACCTTCTACTTCTACTGCTGGAAATAAATGCCTCTTGCAATGTGACTTTGGCTTGAAATTGGATTTTGCTGCATTTGGATTTTTCTCAAGATTTCAGATTTCACTGAAGCTACAAATTGTTCTTTCCGCTTAACAGTGCATGCTTATAGGAGGATTCTCACCCACTGGTGCAGCGCCTGGTGTCACCTCTGGATGGGGCGGGGAAAGGAACCACAGAAATGGGAGAAAGGCCTAGGTTTAAAAGGCTGATTGTGTTACTCGGGCATTTTCTTCGATGAGAGCAGTGGATGTTTTCTGTCTATATCAAGGAACTAGTTGTTGCAGGGTTCGTGTCCAGGACCAGAAGTTTTGCAACCAGAGTCAGCATTTTAAAAAACAGTGGAAGTGGTTGGTAAACCCTGAGGATGCCTGGCTTCCAGGTGCAAGTCCAGGGAAGCTGGCCAGTGGCAGTATGAGGCCACCCCTACTCAGCCAGGCTGCATGGAGAGGAGGAGCTTCCAGCCCTGCTTCTGGAGGGTCAGGCAGGTATGATTCTCCTTCTTCATCTGCTGCATCCAGGATAGCCCTAGTTCAGTGGTTTCCAGTTTGTGGGTCTGCTATTGCTGGTAGCTTGGGAGACCATTTCCCATGTAGCACGGAGCACCAACTGTTCCCAGCACTGTGCCAGATGTTGCAATGCATCCACGCAGCACTCAGGCAAGGGCTGGACTTGGTGGCACCTCCGGTCCCATCTGGGTTACCTGAATGGGGCTCATGCCATCTACAAGGCACATTGATCGTTGACGCTCCTACTCAGGTTTTTAGTGGTCAAAACCAAAACAAAACAAAAAATATGTTCCGTCTTTTTAAAATGTGCTTGACTTGGGTATAACACAGGGATGATTAAGTGTTCCTTAAGGAAAATCAATGTTCAGTACAAATTTTGAACACAGGAAGCCTAATTTCCACCCTGCAAGCCATCTATCTCACGGTCTGCTACAATCTCCTTATGAAATGCCCTCCCTAGAGGCTTCTCAGGCCTGCTGCGGTGTATGAGGGCCTGGGTATGATGAGGAGTGTGTATGTGTGTGTGTGTGTGTGTGTGCATGCATGTGTGAGAAGTGTGTGTGTGTGTGTGTGTATGCATGTGTGTGCACGCATGGGAGGGCGAGTAAGTACCACTTGGCCTCTGGCCCCTGTGAGGCTGTCTGTTCAGGAGCTGAATCTGATCTTCAGAGTAGGTTCAAACTGAAAAATGATAATTATTGTTGTTACAGGTTGAACTCCGCACCTTTCCAATCCATACGTTGAAGTCCTAACTCCCAGCATTTTAGAATGTGGCCGTATATGGAGATAGATCTTTACAGAGGTAATCACATTCAAATGGAGCTCATTAGGCTGGGCCCCAATTCAGGGACTGGTGTTCTTATGAAAACGGGAAATTTGGAGATAGACCCGAGAAGGGAAAGTCTATGGGAACATGAAGATGGCCATCTCCAAGCCACGGAGAGAGGCCAGGGAGAGGTGGTCCCCCAGACCTCAGAAGGAATCAACCCTGCCAACACCCTGATCTTTAACGTCCAGCTTCCAGAACTGTGAGAGAGTAGATTTGTATCCTTCAAATCCCTCAGTCTGTGGTACTTTGTTACAGCAGCCCTAGAAAATGGATACAGTTGCTAACATGAAAATAAAGAAGCAAGCAATAAGAAAGCAGCCCACCCCTGGCCTGGCCCTTCGGAGGAGGAGCTGCCATGAAGCTAAGTCATTACAACCCTGAAGGAAGCAGCTGATGTAAGTTCCCATTGCACTGAGCTAACCAACCAGAAGTTCTACGGTCCCATTGCACTGAGCCTGTTAGCCCAATGCTCTCTACTATGGGCATTGTGCAGGAAAGCCTCCGGTCATGTGTACGTAACAGCTTCTGCACTGAGAAGAGGAGGGCTTGCCCTTTGCAAGTGGTGCATGCTGCATACAAAGGCATGGCACACCTGCATGCCTGCTCTTCCACTAGAATAAGACTCACACACTTATATCCAAACCCACCCACTGACCTGACAGCAGCCCTACAAAGCTGCTTCCTCTAAAGGCAGGGGCTGTGGGTGTTCAGTATTCCAAAGCCCTTCAGAGGAAATTAACAATGGCTTAGGATCAGGGTGTGTATATCAACAAACGTGGCATGGGTATTGCTGCTGCTGTCATCATCTCACCCAGCGAGCATGGCCCCCCAGGCCTCATGGGCTGATGACATGCTCACCGGAGGATAGACAGCTCTACATCATCCCTGTGGATTTCCCTAAGTTTAGGCACTTGAGCTCCACCCCCACGTTGTTGGCACATCCATACACTCTCTACAGTATCATTTCTTTAACAGATTTCTTTAATTTGGCTACTGTTTCTCTTTTTTTTTTTTTTTGTGATGGAGTCTCACTCTGTCACCCAGGCTGGAGTGTAGTGGT
>NW_012112586.1:4883598-4942878 GCF_000951035.1 Colobus angolensis palliatus
GGGTTCAAGCCATTCTCCTGCCTCAGCCTCCCAAGTAGCTGGGATTACAGGCGCCTGCCACCACACCCGGCTATTTTGTGTGTTTTTAGTGGAGATGGGGTTTCACAATGTTGGCCAGGCTAGTCTCGGACTCCTGACCTCGGTGATCCACCTGCCTTGGCCTTCCAAAATGCTGGGATTACAGGCATGAGCCACCGCGCCTGGCCTCTTTTTTTTTTTTTTAACTTTAGAAAAGTTCTCTTTTTCTAAAGTTTTTATTATTGCATATATAATCATTTTATTATTGCATACATGGTCATACATAGCTCCTCAAAAAGGAGCTATAGAAAAAATTTTTTTAAAAAAACCTTTTCCCTTAAATACACATTGAAATAGGCATATCAAAATACAAATAAAAGCTGTGTGTTCATGAATCTCATAAAAGAACATCTCTTGCTGCTAGCATGTGTACAACAGTCTGGCAAGCACTGAAAATGCACAATTTAAAACACACGTTTCCTTTCATAAATGCAGCTTTGTATCTGAAATCTTTCAACACACAGGAGGGTAGAGTAATTAGCAGGGCTTTGCATAGAAACTACTGAAAAACATTGAAAATTATTGTTCTTGTGTTTTGTTTTTAATAATGCGAGCTGGTTTCCATCTCCCTATCTGCCACCAGGAGGTTTATGAACAGGGCCATCTTATTCCAGCAGCAGCTTTATGGGCTGGGTACAGGTGAGCTGCCAGTGGGGTGAGGGGAGCAGTGTCCTTTTCCAGACTAAGACCCAGACTCCTGCCCCCGTTTGCCATCCCCCTTTGATTTTTTCCTAAACTGCCTGTCAGGGCAGACTTTCTGCCCCTGTCAAAGGGAGTGGAGGCCCTAGGAAATGAGGAAGCACAGACTGGTTCCAAGGCCATAAAAAAGACTCCAGTGGTCACTACTGCAAGTTCCTAAGAGAAGTCATGTGTATGTGCATGCATGTGAGCACATACGTGCCTGTGTGTGTGCACACACATGTGCTTGCACCTGCGCAGTTATGTGTGTGCATGCCTGTGTGTATGTGTGAAGCCACAGAAACCCAGCTCTCTTCCCTGCCTGTAGAACTCCCTGCTCTCTCATTGACCAAGATGGACAGCCACTGCCAGTCCATCTGGAACAGATTCTCCTCACCTCTTTCGGGTTGGCTGTGACAACAGCTGCAGTCAAACGTGTTTCCAATTGAGCGCACGTTTTCATCTTTTGTTTCGCTTATCAAACACTGACCCCTTTTGGCCATTACCTTTTGCTGCCTTTTACCATTTACTTCGATCTTGGGTGCTAACGAAAACTTCCGATTCAGTGACTCATCAAATGCCAGAGCTCAGAGAGCAGTAGGATTTCCTAAGCATTGCTGCTACTTCGAACTCTATTATTTCTTTTTCCCCTGTTCTGGTCCCCAACAAGGGGCTACTCCTACAGCAAAACTTTAGCAAAAGGAATGTTTGTTCGTAAAACAACTACCAGCGTTTTGCTTCTGAAAGTTTGCTCCCAAGAACTCCCAATTCTACCTTTCCACCCCTCTCCTTCTCTTCTTTCATTGAAATTTCAGGCTGATCAGTATGAAGCAAACAGTGGTGTTCTGGCTGTTACATTTTCAGGAATTTGGCAAGCTAGATGTCAAATACAGCAATTATTCAAATATAAATCATAATTGTACACATTAATCTATGTTAGAAACAAAGGTAAAATATACTCAAAACTCATCACTGCCTAATTATTTCATGACAATTTGGTATTATCTGTGCTCTTGAGTTTATGCATATATATCTGTATGGAATGAGGAAAATACTATCTAAAGAAGTGCTATTGGAGGCCGGGCACGGTGGCTCATGCCTGTAATTCCAGCACTTTGGGAGGCTGAGGCGGGTGGATCACGAGGTCAGGAGTTCGAGACCAGCCTGACCAGCATGGTGAAACCTCGTCTCGTCTAAAAATACAAAAATTAGACAGGCGTGGTGGCGCATGCCTGTAATCACAGCTACTCGCGAGGCTGAGGCAGGAGAAGCGCTTGAACAAGGGAAGCAAAGGTTGCAGTGAGCTGAGACTGTGCCACTGCATTCCAGCCTGGGCAACTGGGCAAGACTCTGTCTCAAAAGAAAAAAGGGGGAAAAAAAGGAAGTGCTATTGGATGTGTGCTCTCAGTTCCATATTCAGCGATGTCAGGTAGCCTGAAATGGGCTACGGTGACAGTATTTCATACCACAGAATTTGGCAACCCATATCAATCAAGGTCTTTTTCTTCTGGGAAGCAAGATGTTAAACACTGACCAGCACAGCCTGGTGAAGGGCTGGCTGCTGTGCTGTAAGGGGTGATCTACACAGAAAAATGTCCCCGGCATCTTGCATGGAAATTACTGCTTCGTTCCTATCAAATCATCGTTAGCCTGGGTGCATTGTCTATGCCTGCGGAGACTCCATCTGCACATCTCACCGCTCATCCCGCTCCCGCCCACTTTCTGCCTTTTTCAGTCCTACTCCATGTCCTAGGAGGCTGACCTCTAAAAATAGAACCACTCAGGATCCCTTCCCTTCTGGCTCCCAGGAAGTTTGGCCAAATACCAGACTGAAGGGTAGGAGGGGAGAAGTTTAAAAATGTCATCATTTTGCCATTATCATGCCTAACAAAATGTATAGTTTTCTAACATAAATATTTCCCTAATCATTTCAAAGATACTGTTTCTCTGTCACTGCTTTGAACCCATCAGAATCCACAGGGCTCACTTACAGCATTTGGTTATGTTCTTATATCTCCTTTATTTTTACTATTTTGTTATTGTTTGTCCTGCTCTGTCACCCAGGCTGGAGTGCAGTGGCATATTCTCGGCTCACTGCACCCTCCACCTCCCAGGTTCAAGCAATTCTCCTGCCTCAGCCTCTTGAGAAGCTGGGATTACAGGTGTGCACCACCACACCCGGCAAATTTTTGTGTGTTTTTAGTAGAGACGGGGTTTCACCATTTTGGTCAGGCTGGTCCCAAACTCCTGACCTCAGGTGATCCACCCGCCTTGGCCTCCCAAAGTGCCAGGATTACAGGCATGAGCCACCACGCCTGGCCCTTATATCTCTTTTATTCTATTACTAGAAAAAGAAGTGTCTCCCACGTTTTCATGAAACTGATAGTTTTTGAAATACTAAGTCACTTGTCTTATAGAATACCCATATTCTGGATTTGTGTCCTTGAATTGTCATTTAATTTTTTCTTGTATCCTTTGCATTTCTTTTAAACTGGTTGTTAGATCCAGACACATGAGAAGATCCAGATTTAATGTCTAGGCAAGAACGCTGGTGGGGGGTGCTCTGTGTTTGTTACCGCGTCACACACTGAGTCCTGATGGAGTCTACCCGTACCGCAACGTTTCATATCAAATATTTTTACATTAAAACATTTCTGAGATGAACAGTGTCATAAGTGAGTGTTATACAAGGCAAGGCGAGATGGTATCTGCCTGTTAGGAATACTGGTTGGGCACCAATTTGGAATGACTGTGAGGTGTACCATTCTGGAAAGGGTCAAAAGGCAAAGTGAATTTTTAGCCTTGGAACTAAAATCCCTGCCGAGTCCCAGCAGTTGACAGTAACTTTTCCTGAGCCGGGAAATCTGTCCGTCCAGCCCTGAATACACAGCTCTTCGGGGGTATGTTCACAGAGAGGTCCCAATCCCATCCTACTGTGAATTATCCACCCAAAGCACCATGGTGAGCCATGGTCTAAAGCAATGTTCTCGGGGTGGTCTGTGCTCCAGGAGACACTGAGCAGTGTCTGGAGGCATTTTTGGTGATCGTGAGTAGGAATGGGGGTAATACCGGTATTTAGTGGGTGGAGGCTGGCAGGGGATGTTGCTGAACAACCTACAATACACAGGACAGCTCCCTTCACCACCACACCAACCAAGAATTATCTGGCCCCAAATACCAACAGTACCGAGGCTGAGAAATTCTGTTCCAAGGCAGGGTAAGCAGAGCTCGGAAGAGTGAGTGTGGCAAGCAGGAGACACTGCTGTGTGATCACCAGAATAGCCCAGCCACGCTCACCAAAACACTGTCCAGGCATCGGCTGCCCTGAGATGATGCTGCTGCATCGGCTGCTCTGAGATGATGATGCTGTGAGCCTACATGAGCACGTGGTGAAGAATTTTTATGAGCTTGCCTTACCCATTTCAGAGTGTATACTAATTTACGTGTATACACGTAATTAGTGTATACTAATTAGGCACGATGCTAATTTAATTATGGGAGAATAAACTATCAGGAAGAGAGATCGTGCTGTGATCCAGGAGAGTTTCAAAGCAGAGCCCACATTGCACGAGGGCCCAAAATTCCACAGATGAGACTCCCCCAGTGATTTGGGTCTGGAGGCTGGCCAACAGAAGACAAAACCAAGTCTTTTCTTGCTGCCCTAACCCACCAGGTTCTTGTGGAAGTGGGGACGTCGCCCTGAAGTCAGTGCCCTGCTATGTTTGTGTGAGAATGTCCAATCATAACAACGACAGCAACAGCTGACATGTCTTATTAATATTGCTAGTATCAGCCAGGCTCTCTTCTGAGTGTGTTCCTTGAATTATTTTTTAAAAATGTCCTAGCAGCTTCATTGAGTAGATCCTTTTGCTATGCTTCTTTTTTTAAACAGATGAGAAAAAAAGAAACCACACACACAGAATGGTTAAGAAATGTGCTCAAGATCACATAGGGAGTAAACAGGAATGAGTGAGGGCTTGACCCATGCACTCTGACTACAGAGTTGGAACAATCCTAGGCAAGTGTTGGCTTGAAAATATTGCCCCTGACGCCATGCTTTTTTCCACTATGGTAGGGGAAATGGTATGGATGTAACACACACACACGCCCATACATGCACATTCACATACATGTACGTTCACATATACCAACACCCCACTGCTAACTTGACAGGAACCAGACTTCTCTTTGGTCAAGAATCACTGCTGCAACAGAATGTATTAATAGTAAAACCCCAAAAGGGCAAAAGAGCCCATCCATCAAATCCTTAATGGCTCCTTAAGTAACTTCTTACAGGTAAGTGCGGCTTCCTTGAAAAACTCAGTGGCCAGGCACTGAGGAGCTTTGGCAGGGGGAAGATGACTTCAGCACAGCTGCCCTATCAATATTGGATGAGGCTGACCTACTAACTAACCCCTGAAGGAGCCCTGGTCTCTCCCTAGTGCTGCTCTCCCCAGCAAGTAAGTAAAAACTCCTTCATAAAAAACAGCTAAGCATGAGATAATAGCACCGGGCTCCTGGCTGGAGGTGGCATTACATCCAGGCCACTTTCTTGACCCCACTCCCAGTGCCCCAGGAATTCATCTTTCTTTTGCTCTTATCATGTTGGGTTGCAATTCTGGACACAGTGACCATCCCTGGTTGTTTTCCAATTCTTGCACAAAGTTCCCTGAATTTCTTTCTTAACTGCAGCAGAATGTCCTCTGGAAGGTAACCAAGAGAGACTTCACGAGGGTGCATGGGCCGAAATGGATCTTCCTAGCTTGCCAGGGAGTCAGGCAGTGAGGTGCGGGGATTATAAGTGTGTGCTTTGAGGCCCACCTGCCTGGGCTCCCAGCTTGTCTCTGCCACTATCTAGGTGTTTTCTATTCTTGTTTATTCCTTAAGGCCCTGCATGATCTGTTCCCCATGCTATTGCTCCCATCTGCCTCTCTGGCCTCATTTTGCAGCCCTCATTCACAATAATCCAGTCCAGGCTCTGTCCTGCTGCTCCCACCTCTGAGCCTTGTTCTCACTGTTCCCTCCTCCAGAATGCCTTTCCCCCAGGTATCTGCATGGCTGGTGTCTTCACTCCCCTCCTTCTCCACTCAAATCCCACCTTAGAGAGACTCATCTAAAGTGGGATCTGCCTTATCTTCTCTATCCTTTATTTGACTTTATTTTTCTCCATAGCCTTTATTACCCTCTGACACATATAGTTAATACTTTTTGTTGATGTGCCTCCCCAGCTAAAATCTAAACTTCATCAGAGCAAGGATGCTATGGTCTGAATGTTTGTATCATCCCCAACTCATGTGTTGAAATCCTAACTCCCAAGGTGCTGGCTTTAGTAGGTAGGGCCTTTTGGGAGGTGATTAGGTCCTCAGGGTGGAGCCCTCATGAATGGGATGTACGCCCTTATAATAGAGGCTGAAGGAGGCTCATCCACTCCACCGTGTGAAGATACAGATAAGGCAGCACCTGCAAACCAGGAAGGTAGCTTCACCGGACACTAAAGCTGCAGGTGGCTTGATCTTGAACTTTCCAGTCTCCAGAACTCTGAGAAATTAAATTATGTTGTTTATAAGCCACCTAGCCTATGGTGTTTTCTTACAGCAGCCCTAAGGGACTAAGACAAAGGACTTTGCCTTCTTTGTCCATTGCCATATTTCTGGTATCTAGAACAGCTCCGGGCACATGGCACACACTCAAAATATTTGTTGGTTAATTTCAGTAACTCCTTACTTACCAGGCAACTGCCTTGTGACTGACCCTGAACTTGGTTTCTGAAATATGGAAATAAGGCCCAGAGTCATTCCTGCAGAAAGCGCATTCTGTGGCATTTATGTCTCTTTTCTGCTCCCAATGTGGTAGCCCGTGGAGGTCGCGCCATTGTCTGCCATCTGGGATTGTGATTTTTATAAGGCAGGGGTTATATGTATGTGGTTCTCCAGGTATGAAGACAAATTCAGGCCTCTTTGATGCCAGGGGCACTTTATGTGACATCAGCAGCCAACAGCACTGTTGCACCGAAGGCAGGCCAGGAGTCCCAGGTATTTCTCCAGAAGGCTAACACAGATCCCTGGGGCTAACAGCTCAGCTCATCATGTGTGAGCGCCCTCTCAGGAACCTGGGGCACAGAGAGGCTGAGTCACTTACAGCTTGACAGGGGTGAGGCCGATGGGCTCTAGAAGCTGCATTTTTAATTCTTGCATTGCAGTAGATCATATACCTCTCAGAAGGGCATGTGCGAGACTCAGATCAGCCTCATATGCCACTGACACAGAGCACATGTGAGCACTTGGTGTTACTATTAACAGTTTGGGCTTCAAAAGTCAGCTCAAGAGATGCTTTGAAAAGCAAGGCATTTAATTATTCCAAAGAACAAGATGTAAGGAGGTTGGCAGGTGTGGGGTTGGTCTCTCATTGTGTCAAGGGAGTTGCCATAGCTGTTAACATTATATTCTTTTACCACTATTCAAAGGAGAGAGAGAGAGAGAGAGACAGAGAGGTGCAAAGGATTTCTCTTCAAAGGGCTTTGCTCCTGAAACACACCGGAAAACTTCCCTTTATGTCTCCTGGGCCAGAAGACCACCCAAGCTAGAATGGAGGGCTTGGAAAGGCACTGCCTATCACAACCGATTGGAATTAGACCAATCATGATTCATCCTCCGAGACTCCAGGAAAGCCCACCTTCCTGAGACCAGGGCACCTCCACCTGCAATCGAACAGCATCGGGCTCCTCTTAGAGGGGCAGAAGGTGGCAGGCTACTGGGCATTGAGCCAGTCCTCTCAAGGGTCTGCCTCATCAGTTATCCCGGCAAGATCCTTCCAGATCAAGCATCAACAACTGCTACAGTGGGCAGTGACTAGGGAAGGACAGTCTCCTATCCCACTCCTCAGACAAGGGCATTTCCGTATTCACAGAGCACCCTGGGCAAAGCAGGGATAAGAAAGCACCAGGCAGGCATCATGGAAAATCATAGTTCTCGGCTGGGTGAGTGGACAGCTGGCATTGATACCCTAAGTCCGTCCACATCTTTACAGAGAACTGACAGGTTACCTACAGGGGAGACATGGCGTTTCCACCTGTGCCCTTTCTGTAAGTAAGAAAGGAAATGAGAGCAGAGAAACCCACCGGCCCCAAACCCTGCTTCAGAAGCACATTTCAACCCGGAATCTCACCGCAAGCTTCTCACGGTGGAATTTTAATGAGCAGGCTTGTTTTCTCCCAATTCACAAATTACTGTTTGTAGCTTCCTGTTTGATGAACTCTTCCCTGGAGTCTGCCTTCCAGGGTTAGAATTATATTCTTAGTTGGAAAAAAAGGTGAACAACAAGAGAAAGAAGTAATACCCAGGGCCATAAATGACAGCCTATCCATGAGCCGTGTAGGGCTAAAGCCAGCAGGGGAAGGGCTTTCTGCAGAAAAGCCAAGTGACGGCAAGGGACAGCTCTCGAGGCTTATTCCCATGAAACGGCTGCGTTTGGGTCCTGGTGAGACGGTTTATGCCACTGTTAATGTTCTGAATGCACATTCCCAATGCCCCCGTGTTACATGGTGACTAGGATTGTATGCTACACACTCCCCAATTTTTTCCAAAGGGTACCCCATAGATCAAGGATTCAGTTGCCCTGGACTCTACAATAGCTCTCTTCCCTTCTAATAACAGAATCCCACCTTAAGCCAAGGAACCCATTCTGTGTTGTTGTAGTACCGAGAAACCGGTATAACTCACAAGAATCACATCACTTTGGCCACAGCAATTGGTTCAGAAATGCGCCATGACTCAAGCTTTTTTTTTTTTTTTTTTCTGAGATGGGGTCTTGCTCTGTTGCCCAGGCTGGAGTGCAGTGGCATAATCCTGGCTCACTGCAGCCTCGACCTGCAGGGCTGAAGCAATCCTTTCATCTCAGTCTCCTGAGTGGCTGGGACTACAGGTGTGCGCCACCAACCTGGCTAATTTTTTTTATTATTTGTAGAGTCAGCGTCTCGTGTTTTCTTTTTTTTTCCCCTAGGCTTGTCTGTAACTCCTGGGCTCAAGCAATCCTCCTGCCTCAGTCTCTCAAAGTGCTGGGATTATAGATGTGAGCCATCATGCCAGGCTGAATCAGAGGTTTTATTTTGTTTATTTGTTTACAGATTTTTCTGACACGGTAATAGAGAAAGAACTTCCCTTTTCAAGGGTCATTAAACAAGGGGGTTGTGTGAGTCTATGCTGCTGGTGACATCTGGTCTACCTTGTGGAATATTCCTGAGAAATGGAGAGAAAGATAGACCCTTGGTAACACCATTCAAACTCCTGGGTCCGGCTCTGCTTGAATCCAGTTCTGTCTCCAGATTTTTCAGCTCAAAGAGAGAATTAGTTTTCTTTTTAAAAAACAAAGTGGTAAAATACACATAACGTAAAATTTAGCATCTTCAGCATTTTTAAGCAAACAGTTGAGTGGCATTAAGTATAGGCACAGTATTGCACGACCATCATCACCATCCATCTCCAGAATCATCTTCTCAAAATGAAACCCTGCACCCATTAAACACTAACAGTCCATTCTCCCCTCCTCCCATTCCTTGACAACCACCATTCTGTTTTCTGTCCCTATGAATTTGACTGCTGGAGAGATCTCATGGAAGTGGAACCCTGCAGTATTAGTTCTTGTGTGACTGACTTGTATTTCACTTATCACAGGGTTCACAGGGTTCATCCATGGTCCGAATTTCCTTCCTTTTCATGGCTGAATAATATTCCATTGTATATCTATGCCCCATCCGGCTTATCCATTCATCTGTTATAGGCACTTGGGTTGCTTTTCCTGTCTGACTATTGTAAACAGGGCAGCTATAAACATGGTTGTGTAACTATCTCTTTGAGTTCCTGCTTTCAATTCTTTTGTGTATATACCCAGAAGTGAAACTGACGGATCATTCAATTTCCTTTTGTTTTTTTCTTTAGCAGTCTGTAAAGGTTCTTCTGCCTGCAACCAAGAGTAGGCTATTTAATACCAAGGACACCTTCGGCTTCAATGCCAATAATAATACACACCAACTGTGTGGATGAAAATGGAACTGTGTGGCTCCTTGAATACCCACAGGCCTCCGAGGGTAGCACCTGAGTGCAGTGGCAGCTTGATGTGTGCGCTGCTAATTGTTTAGACAAGATGTTACAAGGGTACCTCCAAAATAGCTACAGGGAACATACACCCCAGCGTTCTTGAGATAGCATGGGGTTCGGAATTTCTCTGTTTTCTGGCCATGTGTCAAGGCATGGTGTCCCAAGTTTAGGTCTGGAAAATACAGTCCTCATAGTAGCGGCAACGTGCAGCTCAGCTCCAACTGGCGAATCACTGAACAAAGACCGCATGTATTTAGCTGCATGTGAGGACAATAATGAGACTAAGTGAATTATTTCTACAGTCATCTTTACCTCCCTGGCCATGCAACACAGGAGTGAAGCACATAATTTTGGAAAAGAAGCTGTTGATAGGGATTTTTACATAAAATATTATTATTCAAAATTTTTGTAAGGATTTTAAAAACATTGTGGAAAAACACAACAAAATGTATCTGAGCACCAGATTCCACTCTGGAGCTATCATTTGTGACTTCTGCCTTCTCAGGACAGGCTACAGAATTTCCATGAACAAGGGAAATCTAGCCAAGTTCATGTCAGTAATCTGGTAGGGTAGATATTGGTAGCTTTCTAACCAAATTAAGGATGGATTTGTCTCTAACATTGAGCATCTAGTTAGTCCTGTATAATCTGTTAAAATTATTGAGAATATATGTATATATTAGTTAGGGTATAGTAATCTACTATAACAAAGACATTCAAAAACACTTGCTTTAACAATATGTGTGTTCCCACCAGGGCCTGTTGAAAGGTGGGGGCCTGGGGGAGGGACAGCATTAGGAGATAAACCTAATGTAAATGACCAGTTGATGGGTGCAGCACACCAACATGACCTATGTATACCTATGTAACAAACTTGCACGTTGTGCACATGTACCCTAGAACTTAAAGTATATATATGTGTGTGTGTGCGTGTATGTGTGTGTGTATATATATATAACAATATGTGTGTTCCCTTCTGTCTGTTAGAACAGAGATAATCACTTTGAGGATGGTAGAGATGCTCTCCAACTCTCATACCAGTGGTTCTCAACAGGGGGGAATTCTATCTTGCAGTGAATATTTGGCAATGTTTGGAGATATTTTTGATGATCAATGTAAGAATTAAAGAGGAGAGAAACACGAAGGGTGGCTTGACAGTTAGCAGGTTTATTTTAAACCTGGGAGTACACCTTAATAAGCACATTCCTTTCAGGTGCACTAAGATCGGGGGGCTAAAGGCAGACTCGGGGGATGTTCCTGCAGCCACAAAAAAATGCATGGGAACAAACACACAACTCTGCCTCCCAGATAAGCAAAACAAAGAGACACAGAAGCAGTCCAAGCCTCTAATAAACTCTCCAAACCTAAATCCTTAAAAACTCTTAGTCTGTAAAAGAGTGCAGCTTCTGACCTACCTAGGTCAGAAGTTCCTCCCAGGTTTAAAATAAATCTGTTAAAGTGTCAAGCCACGCTTCGTGTTTCTCTCCTCTTTCTTTAATTTTTACGGTCACATCTGGGGAATATGCTACTTGCATTTAGTGGGTAGAGTCCACAGATGCTGCTGGATACCTGATGCACAGGACAGTCTCCTCCAACAAAGAATGATCTTGCTCTAAAATGTCAGTAGTGTTGAGGCTAAGAAATTCTGTGGTATACGTATCTTCCATCTCTGGGTCTAAGGTGGCTGCTGCAGTGACAGACATTACACCTGTCTCCCAGACAGTGGAAGGGTGAACCAAGTGTTCACATTTATACCTTTTCAGGACATACCCTGATAAAAGAAACACATCTCTTTTGCTCACATCCATTAAAAGGGAAACACAGTCTTTAGCCTGGGTAGTCCTGGGCCCAGCTAAAAATCCAAAAGCTCTGTATTGTCAAAGAAAGAAAGAAGAAAACGTTGGTAGACATCTACAGTCTCTGACACACTGACTGAGAGCCTGCGGGGGTGATATGTGGACTGCTGAGCAAGGGCTCTGAGATGGTCAGTGACTGGACGGGGGAGGGGAGGGGGAGAGAACAAAGGCGACTAAGATGGCGCATTTCCGGGTTCTTCATCACCAACTTTCCCGGGCCCGGGAAAAACACAGACCAACTGCGCAAGTGCAACACGAGGTCTGATCGAGGAAACCAAAACTTACCCGGCCACGCCTCCAGAGACGCCCATGGCATGCCCTTGTCCCACCCACTGCCCTCCCGCTTCTAAGCCCAGGACATAAAAGCCGCTCCCGGCAGAGGCGTGGCACGAGCTTCCTCGGCCCCTCCTCATATGCAGACCTAGGAACCTCGCCCAAGAACGCCAGAGCGACTTCCTCGGCCTCCACCGCAGGAGGCCGGTGAACCTCGCCCTTTCCCCTTCACATTGGCTGGCTAATAAAACTTTTGTACTTCCCCTACTGGCCTCATCGCTGGTACCTGCTCTGGGGTCGCATAAAACAAATCAGTCAGGAAGTGGTTTCTGAGATGGCATCTGTGCTTTTCAGAGCACCGAAGAGGGGAAAGGGTGTCTGGGGGAACAAAGCATGTGCCTTTGCAAGTCACTTTAAAGTTGGGTAGGGCAGAGGGTGACAGTCATTCCTCTGAGAGTTTAAACGGATCATGATCGAATTAAATGATATGAGAAGGGCTTAAATCCTAGAGATTTAATCATAAACAAAGTCTGAGACCAACAGGAAGAAAACCAACGAGCTTGAAATAACACGTGTTTTTTGTGGTTACTGAAAGTAACCAGGGGCAAGACATTGAGAACAAAGAGGGGCAGAGACCTAGCAGAAGTCAGGGCCGCGCAGGCAACGTCGGAGGAGGTTTCTGGACACTACAGTCGAGGCTTGGCAGGGCAGACTCTCGAGGAGTCTCACTAACTGCCAACCCCTCATTCTTCCTTCTCAATAGTCCCAGATTTTGTTCAAATTTTGACTGGCTAAGTACTTCAAGTGAGGCTGGCCTCTTTCCCCAGCCCTAGGGGAAAAAGTATTAATGAGAATACAACAGACTTGTAATTCCATTTCCCTTACCAGTGATGGATTTAGAAATAAACATGGATTTCAGTTTTGCCCAATAATAAGGAAGGCTTAGTCCGTGGGGCTGTAAGATTCTGGAAATAATTTCCTTGACCTTAAAGGACATAAGGAAGGGCCACTTTTTTTCTTTATCCTGGACACGTGCCTTATAAAGATTTGATGAATGCAGCTGTAGAAGCCACCTTAAGACTTTGAAGGGTCAAATATAGGGACAATGTCTAGCATAGCAGCCTTCATTGTAAGGATGAAAACTTGACGCAACTTATCATGGTTCATTCAGGACAGTCCTAGTTTATACCTGTGTCTTGGAATAATTATTACTAACACATTCTTTCACTCTGAAAAATTCCCACTTTGAATAATAAAATGTGGTCACCTTCCCGACAGGGAATGGTTACCTAAGCCATAGTTTGTCCATAGTCTGGAATTCTCTGCAGCAGTAAAGGAGAATGAGGTAGAAGAGGTATCTGTACTAATGTGGAAAGTTCTCCAGGATGTACTGATGAGGGGAAAATTAAGTATTGCAAAGTGATGTGAAATACTGTATCTTCTATGTTTAACACCCCCCACACAAATACTAAACATTCATCATTTTATGTGTAATATGTAAATGACACATAATAATATAAAATCCTTAAGAGTCCACACTCTCCATGCCAAACACCCTTCTAAGTTCTGTAAATATATTAACACATTTAATACTCATTCAAAGCTGGCGGTGGGGAGGGGGCAGTGGTACCATTATTCCCATATGACAGATAGAGAAATAGACACAAAGGGTTAGGTAAGTTGCCCAAGTTCCTGCATGGCTAGTAAGTGTCTAAGCTGGAATTCAAACCATGGAGTCTTTTGCCTTTTGCTTCTGAAATGATAAGGGTGTGGCCCTGTGTGCACATGTGCATGCGCGCGCGCACACACACACACAAACACACACACACACACATTCACACACCAATGGATAATTCAAGGGAATAGGGTAGGCAGTTTAGATTGGAGCTGAAGATCAAAAGAAGTATTACTTTTATATGGAATGCTTTTAAAAATTTACAAAAGGTATCTTCATGAAATTTTTGCATAATTAAAATACAGTAATTACTTTTTAGATCCAGTGAAAAGAGGAGGAAAGGTCTCATCGTGGACCCTACGTGTGGCATCAGGTCCCGTTCTGTTGTCCAGGCACCTTCCTCTTTCTGAACTACAACATCCCTCAGTCTCTAAGAACAAGGATGCCAAACCAGCAAGCCACAGGGCAAGTGATGCCAGCATGGACACCTGCGTTCCAAGGCCGCTGCCTGAACTTTCCATTTTCTCCTCTCTTCTGAAGTTATTATTGGTAAAACTCATGGGTTAATTGCAAAACAACTCCAGACAAAAATAAAAGACTCCTAGAATATATATCCAGGTGCTTTCTATTTCCATCTCATTAATTGTCAGCACATTATTTCATTTTCTGCGCAAATAAATCAGTGGCCCAGAAAATGCAAGCTTTATCCACCAGGGCCCAGAAAGCGCAGGGCCAAGCCCTAGAGCCTTCAGCATACATTTGTTTGTGCTACATAAGATGTCGATTCTAATAAAAGAGAAAAGGCTGGAGCTTAACCATGCTTTCCCCTAAGGGTGAGGACTTCTGCTACCTGAATTTCAATGCTCTTTGCTGAAACTTTCAATGCAACATAATCCTGAGGTTCCTGGCTTTACAGGTCTATTCTGGTCTTTGAGGCTAAGCTCATTTAGCAGCTGACATGCCCCCTTTTGGATCTGTCTGAGACCTTCCTGCCTGGCATTACACGAAGATTTGCATAAAGAACTCAATCCCATGAAGTGCAACTCCACCCTGGCTCATCTACGCTCCTACTTCCAAATCTCTTTTCCATCAAACTGCCTTCACCAAAGAAAGGATATGGCGGCTGGGTAGAGCATGGAGAATTTTACCAATAACAACTTCAGCAATGTTTACATTAATGATACCCCCAAACTTTACTGTGAAAAGTTCCAATACACAGAGAAGTTAAAACTATACAGTGAACACCCATAGATCCTCCACCTAGAGCCTATAATTAGCATTTTGTTATACTTGCTGTATTATATAGCTATTCACTTCTCCATCCACCTGTCCATCCATGGATCAATCTTATTCTTGGATGTATTTCAAAGTGTTAAAGTATAAATCACCCCTAAAGACTTTAACATGCAAATTATTAACTTGTTTGTTTTGTTTTGTTTTGCTGTTGTTGAGATGGTGTCTCACTCTGTCACCCAGGCTGAAGTGCAGTGGCGTGATCTCAGCTCACTGCAACCTTCATCTTCTAGGTTCAAGTGATTCCCCTGCCTCAGCCTCCCGAGTAGCTGGGATTACAGGCGTGTCACCCTGCCCGGCTAATTTTTTGTATATTTATTTATTTATTTACTGAGACAGAGTCTTGCTTTGTCACTCAGGTGGAGTGTAGTGGTGTGATCTCGTCTCACTGCAACCTCTGCCTCCTGGGTTCAAGTGATTCTCCTGCCTCAGACTCCTGAATAGCTGGGATTACAGGCACACACCACCATGCCTGGTTATTTATTTATTTTTTTTGTATTTTTAGTAGAGATCGGGTGTCACTGTGTTGACCAGGCTGGTCTCAAATTCCTGAGGTCAAGTGATCTGCCTGCCTCAGCCTCCAAAAGTGTTGGTATTACTGGCATGAGCCACCATGCCTGGCAAGTTCCATCTTTAAAAACTTTTTAGAGTCAGGGTCTTACTCTGTTGCCCAGGGTGGAGTGCAGTGGCAAGATCATAGCTCACTGTAACCTTGCCCCCTGAGTTGAAGCCATCTGCCTGCCTCAGTCTCCCAAATAGCTGGAACTACAGGAATGTACCACCACACCTCGCTCATTTAAAAATTTTTTTTGTAGAGACAGAATCTTGCTATGTTGTCCAGCCTGGTCTTGAACTTCTGGCCTCAAGCAATCCTCCTGCCTTGGCTTCCCAAAGTGTGGGGATTATAGGTGTGAGCCACCATGTCTGGCTCAATCTTTCTTTAAGGTTTTTTTTTTTTTTTCCTCCTTTGGAGGTAAAATTCGCATACAATAAAATATAAAAGTCATGACAGCACCCTAAACTCCTACCAAGGCACTGAACATAACCATCAGCCCAGAAAGCTCCCCCTTCCTTGCTTGCCAGTCCCTCCCAGCCCCAATCCTAGAGCCATCCTGTGTCCTGATGTTCTTCCACCATGAATTAAGTTGTCTGCTATGGAACGTCTTGGACGTGGAATCATACAGTACGCAGTCTTTGGTGCATGCCTGCTTGACTCAGCCTAACGCATGTGAGAGCTGCCATGTCATGCACGTGCCAATTGTTCCATCGGAAGAATGTTCCACAGGTTTATCCAGCCTGCTGTGGGTGGGCACTGTCATTGTGTCTCATGTTTAGCTCCCATGAATAAAGGTATTGTGAGCATTTTCCTCAAGTCTTTTTGTGGGTACTTAGTGTTTATTATTTTTAAAATCCAGTGAAAAGAAGAGGAAGGGTCTCAGTGCAGACCCTACATGTGGTATCAGGCCCCTTTCTGTCATCCAGGTTCCTCCTTCTTTCTGAACAGCAACACCACTCAGTTTCTAAATACAAGGACCTCAAACCAGCGAACCATAGGGCGGGTGATGCTGGCATAGACACAGGCCTAATGTTTCCGTGTATTATCCTATAATACATCCTGTGGATCCTATAATATACCATTACGTTATCCTCTAATACACATACACGTTGGGCTCTATTTCTTCTCAAAAATGTTATCGAAGATATTTTCAGCTGCAAATAAAAGAAAACAGAATTAATGGTGGCTAGAGCATTCACTTTTTGTTAAACAGAACCCCAAAGGTAGGTGATCCTACCATTAGTTCAGCTGCTTAGCATTTCAAGGACAGAGGTGCATCCAATTCTTGTGTTTGGCCATCCTCACTGGCTTTTGCACTTTGGCTTGAGTACTCATGCTCACAGAAAGGCTGCTGCAGTTCCTGCTATCACATCCTCCCATTATCACGGGTAAATGTAGGTAGCACGAGTGCAGACCTGTCAATGCAGGAGAGCTATCTGTGTGTACCTCTCTCTTTATGCATCTCTCAGAAGTCCCTGGCGTATTTGAATGGCCAGAAATGGGTTACACGGCTACCTCCAGCATGTAGGGGAGAACGTGATTCATGATGGCTGTTGGTTAACTGACCATTGAAGTCCACTATGAAAGATTATTCAATTTTAACCAGGAACTTGTCCAACATGCTAGGGATCAAGTTATCTTCATGGTAAGCCTTATACAACTTTGCTTTATCCATGTCCAGACTCTTAGCAGTGTAGACACCATGAGTTGTTCTGCCTCAAGTAAGTTCTTTACTGTGTTTTATTGTTCGGGGACTCAGGATCAACAGCCAGTAGTCCGCTCACTGTATTTTCAGGTTTCATTTATTTAATTTGTTTGTTGTCTGAGTTTCCTCACTAGTAGAGCTGGGAATGTTGTCTGCTGTGTTCACTATTACACCGCCAGTCTCCAGTGCCTAAGACAGTTCAGTAAATAAGTGTCAAACGAGTGGCAAATCCGTGTCATCTGTGGCCAAGGCACGGGGCTCACAGGGTGGCGAATGCCTCGTCTTTACAAGGGTGTAGAGGGAATTCTCATTCTTGGGTTCCATCACGGTCACCTCTTGCTGTTGACAGAGGTCTCCCTCAAAGCCGATATACAACGTATCAAGTTCTTCTTTAGGGCAAAGACTTTGCATCTGGGGTCAAATCACAACTTTGGAAGTCCCAAACACTGAACAAATTGCGTCGCCCCACCACCCCACCTGCCACCACCACCTCCACCACATTCCAGATATATGAACATCAAAATAAAAAGAGATAATGAAATAAATGTAAGGAAGTCCAGTCATCTGGCCTTGGGCAACTTACTCACTCTCTGTGATTCAATTTCTTTATTTTACAGTGGAGTGAATAACAGCACCTGTGTTGCAGCTGTGTTAGGAAGATTGAAGGAGACTGTACCGGGAAGGTGCTTAGCACAGAGTGAGAGCTCTCTGAGTGCTTGCTAAGCAGAAATAGAAACATGTATCCCCCCATGCTTACTGCTTTGAGTTCTTTTAAACTACCCACTTAAAAAATTCTTTCATAAATGTTTCTGGTGTTTGGGCTTCAGGGGTGCCGCCAACTTGGATTGTGATGCTTTCTTTGGCATTAGTAAGTACAGCACTTTTGTTCACAAGAAAGGGATTTGATTCCTTAGGGAGTTGGACAGGCTGTTGGGATTTCTGACTACCCTGCTGTGCAGTAATTCCACCTGGCAAGCATTGGAGCTTCAAAACACGAGGAATGGCAAAGCTAACTTAGACCAGCCAAGAGGTGATGCCACCTTCCCTACAGTCTGTCTTGTTGCAGGTTCAGCTGTTCTTGGAGGCTGGGGCTGCCTGTCCTTGGAACAGGCTTCATCGTGATCAGTTTTTGGTCAGCTGCAAGAAGGAGGTCGGGATAAGTCGGCATCCTGGACCATACCCTGCTGATCGCCCATACGAGGACTTCACCAGACACTTTGTCTGAAAGTATTTGTTCAATTAAAGGAAAAGTCCTCATAGCCCCTAGACAATTCTTCAGTAAAAAGAAATCTCTCTAGTGCCTACATCTCATTTTTATACCTGACATCTCTCCTAATCAGGTTTCCCCCTCTTCTCAAGGAACAAAATTTCCATTATAATTGGAGATGTCACAGTTAAGCCTGAAAGAGCCAGGATGCTTTCCCTCTCACCCAGATCTCACTGCTTGTTAACTAACTAAAAGATTGTGCAAGATGGGAGGGCCCCATGGCTAAGACTCTGCCAGAAGGCAAGAAGTGTCCCTGCAGAAAGCGTCCACTGTGGATTATTCTTTTCTCCCTGAGGAGGGCAGAGCAAAGGAATTAAGACTGGTTTCTGTGTTAGAGTACATAATGAGATTACATCTCGGCATATTAATCAAGGTGATTTTCATTCCTGGTGCAGCTTGTCTCCTGACTGTTCCCCTACACTTGGGAGCTGGAGGAGAGGGAAGCAGAGGAGATTATTCCATACTGAGACTCTCCAGCCATGGACCTTCCCACTTCAGGATGTTTCTGCTTGACGTTGCCCGAAGCAGCCCTTTACCTGTGAGCAGACAGCTCCCTCCCTTCCTTCAGGCAGATATCTGCATCATGTCCTGTCCCCATAGGGCCCACCCTGGCAACTGCTCACCTTTAACCCTGCTCACCTCTGCTTTCCTCTGTCTTCCCCTCTTCTGAGCTGCTTCTCCTCACAGCACCTCTCCCTCCGGCATACCATCCATCCAACCCGTGTCACGTGCTTCCCCCACCGGAAGGTCAGCCCTACACGGACAGGGGTGTTGCTGTACCCCCTGGCTGAGATCCGTGTTCCATACATATGTCTGTCGCGTGAACTCAGATTGAGAGCATGGGAAGTCACACGTTCTTGGCTTCAAATTTTCTTTTTTGTATGTGTGGCTTCAAATTTTCAAAAAGCAAGGTGTGGGAAATCCAAAAGTTGCACCAAACCCACCTTCTCGCTGTAGTGTGGGGAACAGGCTCTCTCTCATGTTGGTGGGTGCAGAACAGAGCCACCTCACAGCGGCAAATTCAACAAAGTCCTTCCAAATGACAGACAATTTTTCCCTGTGATCCAGCAGCTCTCCTTTGCTTACTTGCAGAGCTTTGAAGAATTTACCCCACATCTCTACCCACACCCAACAGCATATGCACAAGGGTATCTGCTGAAGCTTGTCTTCAAACATGTTTTTGAAGCATTCTTTTTAATAACAGACATTTGGGAAACCCCCAGGTTCTCTTGCCTGGTGAAATAGATTCTGGAAGCTCTACTCAGTGGAATACTATGTGGCATTGAAAAAGCTGAGAGAATGGATATACTGATATGGAAAAAGCTCTAGGACATATTGTTAGGGGGAAATGGAGCAAAACAGGACATACAGAGTGGTTACTTTTGCATGAGAAAAGAGGTAAAAATAAGAAAATATTATCATACTTGCTTATGTTTGTATAAAGAAAGATTAGAAGGAGATACAAGAAACAAATGCAAGTGGCTCTTCCAGGAGCAGGTGCATGGGGATGTGGGGGTAGGTGCTGAGACGGAGAGGCCCAGGAAGGGAGCAAGGCATCTCTTTGTCTATCCTTTTTAATTGTGGTGACTTTAGAGCTTTACTTTGCTTTCTAAGGAATAATGACATACTTTAAAAAGAAAAAAAAAAAAAAAACAGTAGCAGTGAGGTCTGAGAATGCCTGCGGCCAACGGGGGCAGAGCTCGAGGGGCCTTGGGTTGTGCTTGGACCAACACAGCAGCCCTGGGAGTGTTGGGCCAGACGGACTTGGCCTGAGGTGGTCTCGGCAGACACAAAAGTATGGGGACAGTGACCCAAAGGACAGGTGCACCAGCCTCCAGGCTCCTGAAAGGCAGCTCCGAGCCTGGCAGGAGTGTCTTTGTTCACCGGGCGCCCTGGGCCAGCCAGACCGTAGCAGTAGGATGCAGAGTGGGGCCTCTGTTCCTCACCAACAATGCACCTTGGGGTGGGGTGCAGGCCACACACTATCCACTCCACCTCCTGGGGCTGGGGACAGAGGTCAGCCATGTAGAATGTCCACCACAGTTACGCGATGGAGCCCCAGGAGAGACAAGCCCCTGAGGCTCAGGTGAGCATCTGGTTGCAATGCTCCAGGTGTGTTGTGACACAAGGCCAGGAAAGTGACACTGTCTGTGGCTCTACAGGGCAAGGCACATAGAAGACCTGCATTTGGTGTCATCTTGGACTCTGCCCCACACTCTTCTTCCCTCAGATGGCTTCAATCTACGTCCCTCCTAGTAAGGAACTGGAACCAGGGATACGACAGTTTTTGGTGAGTTCTGTGAATCCCTCTGTGGAGAACTGTCAAAACTAATGATGCTTTGGGACCTCCCTAAACTTGAAATGGTGTCAGAAGTGAGAGGGGTTTTGTAGATTGCTCCCTAACTTCTCACTCCTTCCCCAGAATGTCAGTTACCTGTGGCTTAATAAGTGTCTGGTTTATGGAAGGTGCTTTAAAATACCTGCTGGCCGAATGACAGCAGCTGCATTCATGGGTGGGGGCTGCAGCCAGTGCAGAGGCATACTCCAGACAGAGTTCCTACTTGGGAGTGCAACATGGCTGAATCCAGGCACTTTCTCGCCTCATCCACGAATCAACTGCAGAAATCCCTGGGCCCATCCAAATGCCAGGGCCAGCCCCACATGCTTGCTGTTTCCACAGTGCACCCAACCACTCCATGGCTGCCAGCTCACTGAGGGAGGAGGTCCTCCAGCAGGACCTGGAAGGGAACAGCTATTAGCCAGGAGAAATGTAACATGGAGCTACGGGAAAGCAGCGTGGACATTGGTGGGTGAGTGGTGCAGAGCATTGCATTGTGGGCCATCCAGTCTGGGAAGCAATGAGCAGCAGGAACAGGGCACTAAGAGAAGATTCCATCTGCCAGTCGCCAGGCAAGGCTGCCCTGCGCCCCATGTGTGATCCATGCCATCTGAGGTGCTTCCCCTCCCAGCATCCCAGAGCCTGCCAAGGGCCTTTGATCCTGGCTGGGGAAGCCCTCCAGGGAAAGTGAGACAATTTTGGCTTATTCCCTCTCTGGTAACTCAGTGGGAACTGCGGTTTACCAGGTTCATGTCCATCTGATGGAAGTGGGATGGAAGCCAGGGAGCTTTGCTTTTGCTGCCAACTGGCTCCAGCGATGCAGAAAATGTGAGGAGAGCCTTCTAGACGGCAGGCTACCGGAATTCACAAAAGGCAGGGGGCGAAGTCAAATGAGAACTGCCGTTCTAGGAGCGGGCTTGAGAGGCCTTAGCCCGGAAAGAGATGCAGGGCAGAGAGACAAGCAAACCTTGTTATTTACTTTTTTAAAAAAGCAAGAGAAAATCTTTCCTCTTGACAAATCCTTTCCCTAGCCTGCCAGCCTCCAGGGCCATTTATGATGGTGATCAATGTTCAAAGTTTCCTTTCCCAGTCACGGTGTTATTGGCCTGTTCCATCAACAGAAAGGAATCATAATTTAAAGGAAGAATAAGTCACAATATAAAAAGAAGCTGGCCTCCTCAAAGTAGATAAATATCAAAAGAAAGAGGAAAGCAGACCCAGGTCCCCAATCCTTCTCCTCACCGTAAACCCCTGGATAAGTTGGGACTGACTTTGTAAGTCCTTGACTCCAGGCAGGTGACCAGCCTCAGGAGTGTTGGTTAACATCCTAAGAATAATTTCTAACTTTTCTGCATCATAAACTCAGCCTTTTTTTTCCCTCCAGCATCTCCTACTCTGTAAAGACCAAGGCATGATGATAAAGTCACAATACCAGGAAAAGGGAGACAGCCTGTGGGATTAGCATTCAGTTTGACTCTCTGATAACAAAATAATACATTGTTTTCCCTTTTTAGCCACAAGATGTTCTCTGGCCTGTGACATGGTACAGAAAGCCTCACCGGCCTTATTTTCAAAAATGAATATCACCAAATCCTCCCCTGTCCACCAAGAGCCGACCTGGACTTATTCCCTCTGCAGAGGTCTAAGACCTTCTGGGATTTTCCCTAGTGCTGATGGCTGTGATACTCCAGTTCTCTAGCCGTCCCTGCCCCACACTCTCAGGCTGCTGGTCATAAAATGACTGAGTTCTCAGAGGGCTCCCTGTGGAAGGCAAATAGAATCTCAGGACCCCAAACTCAATATCCCAAAAGCAAAGTTAAGTTTGGGAAACAGAGTCATGCAAAAACTGCCTCCCTTTCATTACTAAAAAGCTGTGATTTCACCTGTTTGCTTTATCTCGTGTAAAATGCAGATTTACTGAGCACACTAAGAATGCATAGTTGACTGTTCCTCTATGCCCTCCTTTCACATGTAAAATGTGGATTTGGTGAGCCGCTAACCACAGCCTCCCAAGAAAGTGACCCCTGCCTCATTGCATACTCTTTTCCCTTTTTCTTTCCCTTCCTCCTTCCCCTCCTGCCTGCTCTTTCCCCTTTAAACACTGAGGTCCTCAAAACCCTCTTTGGGAAAAGCACATGTGCAAATCCTACTGTAACTCGTGTTTCCTTTTCGCAGGTACATCCTCAGCCTTGGCAAAATAAACCTCAACATCAATGGAGGTTTGACTTAGTCATTTGTTGCTTTGGTTTGGTTTGCATCGAGGACCTGCACATAGCCCAGGTCAGCCCACTGTCCTTTCCTTGCCCAACATCCTTCTGATTTCCACTCATTCACCCCAATAACATCTTCTGAGGCCCTGCACTGGGCCAGGCAGGACACTGGGGCCTGGGTTTACAGATGTGAACCAAACGGTCATAGGTACTCCTCTCCTAAAGCTCGGTCTTTGTTAGGAGATGAATAACTGTGCAAGTTAGCCACACTGGGGAGCAACATGACATGATATGATATGATATGATATGGTGACCCTCATGCCACTTTCACAGCTCCAGCCCAGGAAAACGAGCAGCTGGAGGGAGCATGGGTGTCAATAGCTGCAGATGGCACCAGGCTGACAAATAGGAAAATGAAGGGCAGCTCTCCTTAAGGAGGGGACACTGGAACAAGGGAGAGCCCAAGAGGGAGAAGGAGGATGGTTACAAATGAGCTCCACAGAAGGAGGCGCTGGTGGCATCCAGAGCCAGGGCCTCACTCCACACACAGGCTGGCAATGCAGGCAGCACTTGCTTGGAGACTGCAGGAAGTGGCTCTGCACACAGCTGGGGACGGGAGGCAAACCCCAGGAAGCCCAGGCAGCAGGACCCACGTCCCCGCTCCGCCTCCCTGCATCTGTCATTACAAGGAGAAACGGCTGTTGGCTCCTCATCTGGAGGGCCGTAGGGCAGGTGGACGCCCTTCGAATGGGTCACGCACTGATATGGTTTGGCTGTGTCCCCACCCAAATCTCATCTTGAATTGTTTTCCCGTAATTCCCAGGTGTTGTGGGAGAGACCCAGTGGGAGCGAATTGAATCATGGGGACGGTTTCCCCCATACTGTTCTCATGGTAGCGAAAAAGTCTTATGTGATCTGACGGTTTGATAAGGGGTTTCCGCTTTTGCCTCCGCCTCGTTCTCTCATCGCCTTCTGCCATGATTGGGAGGCCTCTCCAGCCACGTGGAACTGTGAGTCCATTAAACCTCTTTTCTTCCCAGTCTCAGGTACGTTTTTATCAACTGCGTGAAAACTGACTAATACACCCACAGACAAACCAAGGGTGTCAAGGTGACTCCGGACTGTCAGAGTTAGTGCAGCCACACCACGGTTAATATTCAGCAAGAATCCACACATCAGACAACGTGTTAGTACCTGGGTGAAAAACTGGTTAGAGCTCCACCTGAGTGGATTTTTCACCATCTCCTCACACAGCTTTTTAATCCCACTTTACAAAATAGTCCTCAGGTTCCCATGCCTCAGCCAGTTTCCTATCACCAAAATGATAAGATTACCCACAGAGAAGTCTGCGGAGCCTTGGAGGAGTCCCTTTCTCCTTCAAAACATGCTTCTGGGAGAGTCTGCTCGCTTCAACAAAAAGTTGTCAGTGGAAGAGTGCTTTCGCACCTTTCGAAACATATAAAACGTTTAAACGATTTGATGACTCAGGATTGCTGGCTGAGTTGGCAGCCCTGAAAACAGCCCCAGAAAAAACTCAAAGCAGCTCCCCGTCATATTGTGATACATGGAGATTCTTCAAAAATCTCTCATTGATGTTTCTGGAGCTTTTCCTACAAGGCAATCCAAGGAAATGAAGCACACAGACAATGCCTCAGGAGAAATCCTGTCCTTTGGATTTTCATCTGAAAGACTTAAGCTGCAGGGATGGCTTGGTCTTATTTAAAAAAACAAAAAAGAAAGAAAAAACAGCCTGGACAAACCTTTGCACACAATTACAAGGATTTCAGTTTCTTCTCTCTCTCGATCCTAAAACATCATTATCACATCCCTCTCTGCATGGTCCAGCATCTCTCAAGTACAATTAGGTCTCCAGGTGAAGTATGCAGTAATGGAATAAAAAATAAACAGGAATCGCAGTGACCCAGGGTGTGGGACAGCCTGGGTTTGTTGGGAATTTTTTGATTGTAATCAGCAGAAACCCAACTCAGACTGATTTAAGGAAAAAATGGTGGATCCCATTTGTCAATTTTGGCTTTTGTTGCCATTGCTTTTAGTATTTTAGACATGAAGTCCTTGCCCATACCTATGTCCTAAAGCGTACTGCCTAAGTTTTCTTCTAGGGTTTTTATGGTTTTAGGTCTAACATTTAAGTCTCTAATCCATCTTGAATTAATTTTTGTATAAGGTGTAAGGAAGGGATCCAGTTTCAGCTTTCTACACATGGCTAGCCACTTTTGCCAGCACCATTTAATTAAACTAAAGAGCTTCTGCACGGCAAAAGAAACTGCCATCAGAGTGAACAGGCAACCTACAGAATGGGAGAAAATTTTTGCAATCTATTCATCTGACAAGGAGCTGATATCCAGAACCTACAAAGAACTCAAACAAATTCACAAGAAAAAAACAAACAACCCCATCAAAAAGTGGGCAAAGGATATGAACAGACACTTCTCAAAAGAAGACATTTTTGCAGCCAACAGACACGTGAAAAAATGCTAACCATCACTGGCCATCAGAGAAATGCAAATCAAAACCACAATGAGATACCATCTCATGCCAGTTAGAATGGCAATCATTAAAAAGTCAGGAAACAAAAAGTGCTGGAGAGGATGTGGAGAAATAGGAACACTTTTTCACTGTTGGTGAGACTGTAAACTAGCTCAATCATTGTGGAAGACAGTGTGGCGATTCCTAAAGGATCTAGAACTAGAAATACCATTTGACCCAGCCATCCCATTACTGGGTATATACCAAAAGGATTATAAATCATGCTGCTATAAAGACACATGCACACGTACGTTTATTGTGGCACTATTCACAATAGCAAAGACTTGGAACCAACCAAAATGTCCATCAAGGACAGACTGGATTAAGCAAATGTGGCACATATACACCATGGAATACTATGCAGCCACAAGAAAGGAGGAGTTCATGTCCTTTGTAGGAACATGGATGCAGCTGGAAACCATCATTTTCAGCAAACTGTCGCAAGAACAGAAAACCAAACACTGCAAGTGGTCACTCATAGGTGGGAATTGAACAATGAGAACACCTGGACACAGGAAGGGGGACATCACATACCGGGTCCTGTCATGGTGTGGGGGGAGGGGGAGGGATAGCATTAGGAGATATACCTAATGTAAATGATGAGTTGATGGGTACAGCACACCAACACGGCACATGTATACATATGTAAGAAACCTGCACGTTGTGCACATGTACCCTAGAACTTAAAGTATAATAAAAAAAAATTAAAAATAAAATCACCAAAAAAATTGGTGGAAAACAGAAAACCAAACATTTTAAATTAATCTAGGGGCCCCAAAGCCAGGCGAACCAGGACTTTCTTTTTCCCTGGGATCTGCTTTTCACTGTATGGGCTTCCTTTTCAGGGCATGCTCTCCTGGGGTGGTAGCAAAAGTGGCCACCACTAGTTCACAATGCTGAAGAAAGAGGGTGCCTTTTCCCATCAGCTACAGCAAAGTCCCAGAACTGAGTCTGAGGTCGTGGTCACACCGCCCAGCACTCACTGTGACCCTGTCTGTTCCTGCTAAGGGCATCAGCCCACTCTGGAGGCAGACAATGTGGCCAATGGAGATGAACATTCCGATTCGCCACATCTACTTCATGTGCCCAACCTTGGAATCTGGTGGTGAGGACGGGAGCATGGGAGCCACCGGGATGGTGCGTGGTGAGGCTGGGCATTACCAACAGAAGCAGAGAGCAGCATATTCAGAGGAAGGGAGATGGAAGCCAGGCAGGTTAAGGCAACAGATCTCCACGAAAGCAACCCACAGTGGCCTCGGGTAATGTTACCCTTACCCCAGTGTAAGCTGGATGACCCACCTACCACTTCTGCATCCTCCTCAAATAGCTCCCACCAGAGCCCCCTCCTATGTCCAAGTCTTGGAGAAGAGGAAACCTCGGAGATCTTGAGGCAGCCGTGCAGCCATGGCAGATCTACTCCTCCACGTCTTTGGTCTAGAACTCTGCAAGGAAAACCCAAACATCTCCCACATGTGGACTTGAGCACCTGCCTCTTTTTGGAAGGAAACTTGTGTTTTTCTGGTTCATAGGGTTTTGCTCTTTGAGATGCTCACTGGAAAGCAGACCTGAAGGAGACCCATGTAATGCAGACGATGCTGAGGCTGGCTGCCCCCAGCCATTCCCCACTGCTTTCTCCTGCACCCGGAGAGCTGGCATGATGTCTAGAGGCATGTTCCGCTAGCTGCCAACCATGGGCATAAAAACCGCACATTAATGACGGAGAGGCTGGGTCCTGCGGAACAAGTCGGGATGCTGGCTGTGCCATGAACTGCTTATATCCAGGCTTGTTACAGAAGAACAAAACCAGAGCCAACAAAACCCAAAATGCTCCATATTTATGCCACCATGGTCTGGTTTCCATTTACATGCAGCAGAATGCAGCCCGTTCTGATGGAGGAGGCTCTAAAACATGGGGACTGGGGGCCTCTGTGGAATGTCAAGTGCCACCCCAAATCCCATGGGTCTGACCACTCCTCAGCTCCCTGACCTCCCTCCTCAGAGCTGTCGTCAAGGAGGGAGGCCAAGCCCTGAGATGAGTCTTTGTGTCCTCTATCTGGAGAATTTGAATGTCATTCATTCATCCAGTTCATCACTCAATTGACATTGAGCAGTCCCCACATTTGCAGGGCAAGGTCCAGACACACACTGAGCAGAGGAGCGGTCAAACACATTGATTATAATTTTTAATAATGGGCAATGATTATTGAGGGCATCCTAGGTGTCAGGCATCAGATTTGGCATGTTTTACATATCATGCTATTTTTACAACAGCCCTATAATATGAGGAACACTTGTCAGTTTTTTTGGTTGCTATATATTTCTCCTCTGTAGAGGGGGGTACCAGGGACCCAGTTTCATCCTGGAAGAACTTGGAATAATTAGCTCCCTCACAGACTCCTTTGATTGCAATCTTGGCAGAACTGTCTTTCAAGGTGCGGTACTAGCCATGAGCTAGTTCAGCAGGTAACTCACACTGACACTAGAGACGCCTGCTAGGATTTTGGAAGTTGAGCAGAAGGATGTAGGAGGAAAGAGAATCATGCTGGAAATAATCTATCCTGTCTCTGGCGCCCTCTCAAGACTGTTGATTGGCCACCAGCACCTTGATCTATCTGTTCTCATCCCTTTCCCTGACTGCATTCCATCAGGTCATTTAGTTCTGGGAGCCAACTATCTCCTTCCCAGTGAGCCCTGATTTTGTTTAATCCAGCCAGTGTTGATTTCTGTTGCTTGCAACCAAAGGACTCTAATTGAAACGTGCTCACTAGGGGCTCTCTAACATTGAGAAGGGTGCCAGGGCTGTGAGATATTCAGTGATTTGTTCATATTTACATAGTAAGTAATCTAGCTGATTCCCAAAATTGTATATTGTTTTCTTTTCTCTTTTTCTATCATACTAGCCATTTTTTTCTGTAAGTGCAGTAAAGCATATAAGACTTTGCAGTTAGAAATTATTATGGGCTGAATTGTGTTTCTGCTCCCACCACCCCTCCCCACCCACCTAAATTCATGTAATTTAAGCCCTAACCCTCAATGTGACTGCACTGGAGACAGGGCCTATAAAGAGGTAATGAAGATTAACTGAGGCTGTGCAGTGGGGCCCTCATCCAATAGGACTGGTGTACTTATTAGAAGAGGGAGAGATGCCAGGGACCTCTCTCCTTTTACTCTCACACAGAGAAAAGGCCATGTGAAGACACAGGGAGCAAGTGGCCATCTGCAAGTCAAGGAGAGAGTCCTCAGGAGAAAAGAACCTTGCTGGCTCCTTAGTCTTGGACTTCCAGCCTCCAGAAATGAATAAATTCCTGACGGTTAAGCTGCCTACACTATGGTATCATCTTATGGTAGCCCGAGCTGATGAATACAGATATTGCGGAAGACTGTAATTTCCAAAGGTTGCCCAACAATGCCTTTCATTATACACATTCCTCTTAAAATGCGACCCTGACATTCTTTCCATTGATACCTGGAATGTGTGTTCCATCCCTTTGAAACTGGGTGGGATTCTGGGACTCTTTTGGCCAAAAGAGCACATTGGCACAACTTCAAGTGTGTTGTGTGACTTCTGGGGCTAGCAGGCTGGGTCATCAATGGTTATTCAGGTTCTGATCTGGGTGGTGGATTCGCTTGCTCTTGGAGACCCTAAGCTGCCACATGAACAGCTTGGGGCTGTCCTGAGACCACCATGCTGTCAGGAAGCCCAGCTAGCTCTCACGGAGCCACCACCTGGAAAGGCCCTGAGATGATGTGAGAGGGAGGGAGAGGGGGAGAGAGGAAAGAAGAAAGCCCAGACAGCTCTCTGCTTCTCTCCTTCTCACTCCAGCCACTGACTGTCTGTTCACAACTGCAAAAGGGGTCATGGGCCAGAACCATGTAGCAAAGTCCTTCCCAAGTTCTTGATCCCCATAAACCATGAGAGATAATAAAATAATAGTTGTTATGAGCCACCGGGTTTTGGGGGTGTTTTGCTGAATAGCACCAGAGAGGCTGACCATACTGAGGGTTGACAGTCAGGCCCGGGTTTGCAGCCAGTTCTGACACTTGCCAGCTGTGTGATCTTGAGCAAGATACTGAGCCGGTCTGCACTTCCATTTCCTTATCTGTGTAACAGAGAGAACGATAGAACCTTCCTCATGACATTGATGATGGGATTAAAGGAAAGGATACAGACAGCACATGGTAACCATTCTGTAAGCATTAGCTATTGCTATAACAGTATTTGTGTTGTTTTTGTGAACCAATTTAAGAAGATTATGCCAATAGGAAAAAGTCAGAAACACTGAAGTTCAGAAACAGAAGAATGTTAGAAGTCCAGCCCAATCCCCCACTTTATAGACAGATATACTGAGACCCAAAGACTTACATTAGGTGTCCACTGGAAGAAAAAGAGGGCTGCAGACTGAGGAGGAAGAATCCAGCACAGAAAGCTGTCACCAGGGCATTTCCAACAAGACCAGAAACCTCAGCTCCTCGCCTGCACTTAAAACTCCTCATTTTTGAATCCAAAGTGGGAGAATTTTCTTGACTCTGAAAACCGCACATCAAGCTTTCATCAGATGAACTCCGAAAGCCCCATACATAGATAATGCATCTCCAGACGTGACAGACTCTGCTGTATGGAGGTCAATGATAGCCTTCAACTTTTCTTTACTTCCTTTAAAAGAAATTATTATTTAAAGGTGGAGAGCATGGGAAGTAAGGCCTCGAGAGTTAATGGGACCATTTTGGCTAGATGCCATTGCTCTGAGAACTTGAATAATGAGACGCATTTTAGCCTTCATGTTTCAACAATGCTCAAGGTAATGGCACAGCTATTATCCCAGCCTCCGATTGACACAGCCTTGTAAAGTGCTTTGTGACTGGTTAAATGGGACTGAATGAGAAATACTTGAGAGATCAGAGCAGATGGAACGTTCTATCTACATGTATTTTCTGTTCAAAGAAGGACAGCATCCCAGCCCAAACTGGGAGCTGCCAAGGCCTCCGCCACAATTTGTAGGGTCTTAGGGTAGGCACATTCCACTGGGGCCATTAGAGTCTCTGGTGAGGGAGTGTCCTGAAGAGGGCAAGGTTATTCATGATGCACCTTGAACCTGTTGCCTTGACCAGGTCAAGACAAACCAAGAGGCTGCCAATCGCCGATGTCTTCACTTCTGTGAATCTTCCTCTCCATCCTGAGGTACAGCACAGCCGGTCAGGGACGCTAGCCTTGGAACCACTCTGGTGTAGATGACCACGGGGCTGGCTGCACCATACCACTTACCTACATAGGATCTGCCCTTCAGGGTGAAAAAGGTGATGACTTCTGCCAATGTGTTCTTCCAATAGAGCCAGGAGATCAAATCGTAACCAAGTTAAAGAAATTAGAGCTATAAGCCCTGAAAGAGCTTCCATTATTATCCAAATGGCCCCTTTAGAAGCCCCGGAATCACCTTGTTCTCCCAAGGCTCTTCCCTATGTCTCCATGGAGAACTGCACACACACATCTCCCTATGCCTGGCTCGCAGCACTTCGAGGACATCCATCGCACAGACCACTGTTTGTTCATGTGTTTGTCTCTCCCTCGGGGCTGCAAGTTCCTCAGGAACAGGGCAGCCTCTGTCACTTCTGCATCCAAAGCACGACTTGGGTGGACCCATGGTTGTTGGATTCAATCCGTCATCTAGTCAGTGCCAACCCTGGCTGCACATTGCAACCATTGGGGAGATTTCCTTTTGTTTATTTCATCTGTAGGTATTTGGCATGTGGCTAAAAAATAGAACGACTTTCTTCTAAAATGTAGCCATCATCACCTTGCACACAGAAAACAGCCAATGACTTCAGGCAGAAATTTAGAGGATTGGTGCTCAGGACCCTCCCCAGACCTACTGCCTGAGGCTATCCAAGGGTGGCTCTCAGGATGTCGGGTTTTTCAAATTGCTGCAGACACAAAGGTTTGGCATGCAATGGTTGAGAATCATGGCCTAAGGTTTAACAGGTTTCTTTCCACCCACATGTAACCGACTTGGGCCTTACAGAAAGTTCTTCTGGATACACAGATGCTGCTGCTCTTAGGTTTAAGGACTCATTCTTCTATTTTTATCTTGTGGGTTCAGATTATCATTGTGGTTCATGGTTGAATCATCTGATTTCTCTCCAAGACACAACACCCAACTCCAAGTATTGAAGCCAGGGCATAATTGAAGCCCTGGCCTTCCAGAAACTTCTGGTAGAGCACATCACAGCCCATGTTCACACCCTCCTATTGGTCCATGAGAGGAGAATGTACGTTTAGATGCTTCTTCTCAGCACACAATGGTTTCCATGGTCTCAAGCTGTAAGGATTGTAAGGATGACAACCCTGCACCAGTCACTTAGTTAGGAGCTATGATGAATTTGGATTATTGGCTGACATTTTGAGTCACATAGGGATGCAGGTGGATGGGAAAAGAGAAAGAAAGGTAACATCAAAGTGATGATGAGGTTTTAATAAGAGTCTCCTCATGTGCATCAATATTTCAAAATTGACCACCAGCCTGCATTCCAGATTGACTATCTGGAGTTGTCTAAGGATGCTGAAGACAAGAATGGCTGCATCCGTCTTGGTTCCATCAGGGGAGATGAGCCACCTATGGTACCATGGAATAGGGTCTTCGTTACAGGAGTACCACAGATATGGGGGAGAGCTACGTAAGTGAAGGTATGCAAAGGGAAGGTGAGGAATTATACAATATTTTGTCTTCTGTGTCTGGCTTCTTTCACGTAGCATGTTTTTGAGATGTGTCCATATTGTAGCAGGAATCAATGCTTTATTATTTTTACGGCGGAATAACAGTCTATAGTATGGCTATTCCAAATTTTGCTTATTGATTCTTCTGTTGATAGACATTTGGGTTGTTTCTACATTTTGGCTGTTATAAGAAAACATTACCTTGAATATTCATGTACAAATTTTGGTATAGATATATAGTTTCAACCCTCTTGCATATATATATGTAGAACTACTAAATCGTGTAATAATTCTACGTTTAACTTCCTGAGAAACTGACAAATTGCTTTACAAAGCATCTTGTACCATGTTACATTCTCATCTTCAATGTATGAGTGTTTCAGTTTCTTCACATCCTTGCCAATGTCTGTGGTCTTTTGGTTATTGCCATAATAATGGGTGTGAAGTGGTATCTCCTGGTGGTTTTGCTCTGTACTTCCCTAATGACTAATGATGTTGGGCACCATTTTGTGTGCATACTGGACATTTGTGTATCTTCTTTGGAGAAATGTCTACTCATATCCATTTCTCATTTTAAAATGGAATTATTTGACTTTTTGTCATTGAGTTGTAATAACACTTTATATGTTCTAGATACTAGGTGCTTATCGGATAATGATTGGTAAACATTTTTTCCATTCTGTAGGTTGTCTCTTCACTTTCTTGACAGGGTTCTTGGAAGAACAATTTTTATCTATTTTATCTTTTATTGCTTGGGCTTTTACACCTGTATGTAAGAAACCATTGTCTAATCCAAGGTAATAAAAATTTACACAGCCATCTGTTTTATTCTAGGAGTTCAAGTGTTAGTTCTTCCAAGTAGATTCTGCATTAATTTTTGAGGATGGCATGAAGTAGAGTTGCAGCTGGGTTGTTTTGCCTGAGGATAACCAGTTGTCTCAGAACCACCTGTTGAGAAGTCTATTGTTTTCCCCACAGAATTGTCTTGACACTCACTCTTATGGCTTTTATCCAAAGGACAGGCAACATGAATGCTAGTGAGGATGCTGAGAAAGGGAACCTTCGTCCACTGTTGGTGGGAATGTAAACTAGTGCAGCTGCTACAGAGAACAGTATGGAGGTTCCTCAAAAAAACCAAAAATAGGCCGGGTGCGGTGGCTCAAGCCTGTAATCCCAGCACTTTGGGAGGCCGAGACGGGCGGATCACAAGGTCAGGAGATCGAGACCATCCTGGCTAACACGGTGAAACCCCGTCTCTACTAAAAAATACAAAAAACTAGCCAGGCGAGGTGGCGGGCGCCTGTAGTCCCAGCTACTCGGGAGGCTGAGGCAGGAGAATGGCGTAAACCCGGGAGGCGGAGCTTGCAGTGAGCTGAGATCCGGTCACTGCACTGCAGTCCGGGCGACAGAGTGAGACTCTGCCTCGGGGGAAAAAAAAAAACAACAAAAAACTAAAAATAGAACAATTATATGATCTAGCAATCCCACTCCTGGGTATATACCCAAAAGAAAAAATCAGCATATGGAAGAGAAATCTGCATCCCATGTTTACTGCAGTAGTATTCATAGTAAATAAAATAGGTAATCAGCTTAAGTGCCCATCAATGGATGCATAAATTTTTAAAATGTGGTAAAGATACACAATGGAGTATTATTCAGCCATAAAAAAGAATGGAATCTTGTCGCTTGCACCAAGATGGATGAAACTGGAGGACATTATGTTCAGTGAAATAAGTCAGGCACAGAAAGACAAATATTGCATGTTCTCATCCATATGTGGAAGCTTAAAAATGAACTTATAGAGACAGAGAGTAGAATGATGGTTGTCAGAGGCTAAGAAGGGTAGTGGGGAGAGGGTAATAAAGTGGGGATGGTTAATGTGTACAAAATACAGGTTGATAGAATGAATAAGATCTAGTATGCAGTAGCACAGTAGGGTGACTCCAGTTAACAACAATTTATTATATATTTTAAAAAAACTAAAAGGGTGGAATTGGAATATTCTTAACATAAAGAAATGCTAAATGCTTGAGGTGATGGATACCCCAACTATCCTAATTTGATCATTACACACCGTATGCCCACATGAAAACATCACATGTATCTCATAAGTATGTACACTATTACATATCCAGAATAATTAAAAACTTACAAAAATTTAAAACAGAAAATCAATTGACCATTAATTGGTGTTTATTTCTGGACTTTCAATTCTATTCCATTTATCCATGTGTCTATTTATATGCCAGTACCATACAGTTTTGATGACTGTAGCATTGTAATAAGCTTTGAAATCAGAAAGTGTGAGCTCTCCAAATTTGCTCTTTTTGAAGATGATTTTGGCTATTCTGGGTCCCCTGTATTTCTCCATAAATTTTCAGTTTCTGCAAAAATGGCAGCTGGGATTTTGATAGTAATTGCATTGAATTGGTGATCACTTTGGAGAGTAATATTACCATCTTGATAATATTAAGTCTAAGTCTGCCAATCGCAAAACCTGGGATGTTTTTACATTTATTCAGATCTTCTTTTATTTCTTTCACAGTATTTTTTAGTTTTCAGAGTATAAGTCTTACGTTTCTTTTGTTACATTTATTCTAAGGAGTAAATCTTATTCTTTTTGATGCTACTATAAATCAAAATTTTTTTAAATTTCGTTTTCAGATGTGCACTCTGCATAGAAATGCAATGTTTGCAGCTGCATCCATGGCCCTACAAAGGACACGAACTCATCCTTTTTTATGGCTGCATAGTATTCCATCGTGTGTACATGCCCCATCATTCTCAGCACACTATGGCAAGAACAGAAAACCAAACATCGCATGTTCTCACTCACAGGTGGGAATTGAACAATGAGATCACTTGGACACAGGAAGGGGAACATCACATACCGGGGCCTGTTGTGGGGTGGGGGGAGGGGAGAGGGATAGCATTAGGAGATATACCTAATGTAAATGACAAGTTAATGGGTGCAGCACACCAACACGGCACATGTATACATATGTAACAAACCTGCACGTTGTGCACATGTACAATAGAACTTAAAGTATAATAAGAATAAAAAAAGACATCAATAAAATATACATAAAATGGTAAAAAAAAATGCAATATTGGTTTCTTTATAGATTCTTTTTTTTTTTTTTTTGAGATGGAGTCCTGTTGCCCAGGCTGGAGTACAGTGGCATGATCCCAGCTTGCTGCAACATCCATCTCCCAGGTTCAAGCAATTCTCCTACCTCAGCCTCCTGAGTAGCTGGGATTACAGGCATGAGCCACCATACACAGCTAATTTTGTATTTTTAGTAGAGATAGGGTTTCACCATGTTAGCCAGGATGGCCTAGAACTCCCGACCTCAAGTAATCCACCTGCCTCAGCCTCTCAAAGTGCTGGGTTACAGGTGTGAGCCACTGCACCCGGCCTTCTTAAGGTTTTTTTTTTTTTTTTAAATATAGAACATCATGTCACTGGCACATAGAGACAGTTTTACTTCGTCCTTTACAGTCTGGATGCCTTTTATTTATTTTTTCCTGCCTGATGTCTTGGCTGGAACCTCAGGTACAATATTGAATAGAAACTATAACAGCGGCCACACCTGTCCCATTTTTGATCATCCAAATTCTATCTTGTGGATAGTGGTGGGCAATGCATTCCAAGAGTCTCCTTTATGGAGAAGATAATTAAATAAGGGGATCACTCCATCAAAATAAAACCAAAAATATTTAGATCCTCAAAGAACTTTAAAGATCCTAATGAGCCTGCCCAAACATGGAAGGGGGATCGAGGAAGATTGTGAGCCAGTGGTCCAAAGAATCCATTTGAAGCTTCTCTCATAAAGAACTGGTACAGCCAAAAAGGTTGCTGGCAAGTGGTCCATAAGAAGAGAGCAGGGTAAGCAGACTGCTGGAAGCAACCTGAAGTTGGGAGCTGGTGCAGCTGAGAGCCGGTACAACCTCATCCTTGAGAAAGAACCAAGGAGCGGTAGCCAAGCAGGAATGCTGTGGGTCAGCACCAGGTCCGCAAGCTCCCGGCAGAGGCATGCAGGTCAGTGTTAGCATATCAGGGACAGAGTAGGAGCGGGATTCAGCTGAGGACATGCTGAAAAAGCCCTGAGTGGTTTTAAAAAGTTTTTCGAGTGCTTGAAGCTCTCAGGGAATCCATTGGGCTGTTTGCAATTTTTATTCCAGCCAAAGAGACATCACAGGAAAGGTGTAGGGACTAATCTCCAACTGGCTCTCGCTCCACTGGGCACAAGCAGCCCACTGACATTGCTGAGATGTATGTGCTGCTCTGTGCTGACCAAGGCAGGGCCGCCTGAAGCAAAATTCATGGACAGAGTCAATGGGATTGAGATGCCCAAATTGCTCACTTGCAGCCAAATCCATCAACCTCGACGTTGTTGTATTTCTAGAAAAATGGAGGCTCCAGGCAGCAAGTTGGTGAAATTCATCTGACCCCTTTTTGTCTCTAGCTAGAGTTCCTGCTCCTTATCAATGATAACAGATGTCCCTGCAGTGGTGCAATTTGTTCTGTTTGTCTGCAGAGTACCTTGCCTGTCACCTTCCGTTTGGCCACAACAGGGCTACATTACGATCAAGGGTTTGGTCTTTGGAGCCAGACAACGCTGGGCTGAAATCTCAACTCCACTCCTTACTCACTCTGCACCTTGAATGAGTCTTACTTAAAAGTAAGCCTTGGTTCCCTTGTCTGAAAAATTGGTATTATAACTGCGAGTGCTCCTGCGGCCATGAATTAAATGAGATAAGGCGGTGAGGGCTTAGTACAGTGCCTGATAGAGGGTAATCACTAAAGAAAGGCTGAAGAGTGCGATTAATGAATCATCCCATGGGACAGAAAAGACAATCACTAGTCTCTTTATGAAACCAATGCAGATCTGGCATTTAGAACTTGGGGACTTTTCTAGAACTGCCTCTTGATACAGGACCAGAGCTAGTTCTTAAACTCTATTCTCCTGATTTATCATCAATATCCTTCCCACTCCACTCTTCAGGACTTGGCTTTGTGATTGGCTTGTTATTCAGCACTGATCAGTAGGTATGCCAACACTAACCCAACCACAAAGGCTCTCTATAAGGAGCTTCTGCTATGATAAAATATATCATTCAATGTGGCAGTTGCAGAATGCATCATTATGCACTGGCTTAGGTCTTCAGGAGTCTCCCATCCCTCACTGAATGCAATGAGGTGCCAGGCCCCACCCACAAAGTCATTCCTCTGAATACATTGCCGGGGCAATGAAGGTGTGGAAGGGGGGAATTTGCTTCACATCGTCTAGGAGCCATTGTGGTGGCCAGGTGTTCTCTTTCAGGGCAAGGTGAGGGAAAGAAAGCCCACTGGTGCTCCTGACCACTGAAGGGCCAGGCAAGCTCCTATGACAAAAGCCAGGCACAAGTATTGCCTAGAAGAACCACATCCATGACCAAAGCTGGTCATGGATGGTTCCTGGATCAGAGCAAAACTCTTGGCTCAAAACCCAGTCTCTTTCACAGACATTCAGCGAAGGGAACTGAGTGCTCACCAAGATAGGGCGACATAAGGGCCTCCTTCCCCAAATCACCTCCCTTGCCAGCCTCCCACGCATGCTTCCTCATCCATACTTAGTCCCCTCAGTTGGAATTCAATTGGGATTATATCTTGAAGGAATGGCTGAAATGTGAATGTCCAAGCTACACTATAAGCCTGTGGCTTCTCAGGCTTATTTTGGGGTCCATGACATGTTTACAAACACAACGATTTTGGTGGCATACACATGGATGAAAGGGAATGTCCAGGTTCTTTTGTTTGTCGGCTTGAAAAGTATATTTCAGGATGTTGCAAAAAAAAATCCCGGTTACTGTACTGTTCAGTTGGTGGCTCTTTAATAGAAGGATGCTAATGAAACAAAGATTTCACATGCCCTCATAGATATAGATACAGATATGAGTCTGAGTGAGGCAAGAAAATTTCTGAGTGAGGCATGCGAAGCTTTTTATATCTCTATTCCTATATATATATATATCTATATGTCAGAGTGAGGTGAGAAGGCACTGGGGAGTTCTGAGCAGGGGAGTAGCATCATCAGACCTAAAGGTTTAAACAAGCACTGTCACTTCTGTGTGGTGGACAGAATATATACATATGAACATATAGAAATATATATTTATAATGGGGGGGCATCAGCTTGCCTTTAAATCTCACAAGTAGTCTGCTCTGCACTCCTTCTCATGCTCTCTCAGTTCAACCTCCACCTCACAGACATCATGGTAACATGGCAGCAAGCCCTTAAAGGCTTTGTGCTACAGCAGCTAAGAGAGTATGTTTTTTTTTTCAGCTTTTATTCTCGTCTCCTTTTTCCCCTCATCCTCTTCCTCTGAGATGAGCATGGTGGGCGAGAAGAAAGTCAAGGCGAGTTAGAAGAAAGAACCACGTCTCATCACCTGTAACACCGCTTAGCAGTTGGCATCCTGGTGTGAATACCTGCCCTTCCATCCTCGTCTAGCAGGAGAATGCCCCAGTAAGTACTGACTGGGGTGGACGGGGGAGACAAAACAGCTGGAGAACATGTGGACGAGAAGGAACGGAGACAGAGGCACCTGCTGCCCACTGTCCGGGGACCAGTCCTGCTGCTCTGCATCCTTGGTCTTTAATTATGTGATTTGGGACTCTCTAAGGCACCCCAGGAGGAACAGCCTTGAAAGGATCCTCCATATGTATGTATGGATAAAAACTTTGTTTTTGGCATGAAGAATCGCAACCTTCATCAACCTGGGTAGGACAAACAGCACTGAGATATGAACTGAAAAGAGAAAACTTTATTTATACAAGCTTTTCTGTTGATGGAGTTTTTCTTTTGTTTGGAAACACTCAACTTGTTTTCATTCAATAAGTAATTATTAAGAGCCCTTTATATCCTAGTTATTGCAAAGAAAGTTTTTGACATTTGAAGAAAGTCGGTTTCTTGTTGAAGGAACAGAAACACACAAGTATATATAACATTAATATACAATATTTAGTATTATAATATTTTTAATATCTCTCTGTACATATATTTTTGAGATGGAGTCATGCTCTGTCACCCATGCTGGAGTGTAGTGGCATGATCTCTGCTTACAGCAACCTCTGCCTCCCAGATCAAGCAATTCTCCTGCCTCAGCCTCCCCAGTAGCTGGGATTACAGACCTGCACCACCATGTCTGGCTAATTTTTGTATTTTTAGTAGAGACAGGGTTTCACCATGTTGACCAGGCTGGTCTTGAACTCCCGAGCTCAAGTGATCCACCTGCCTTGGTCTCCCAAAGTGCTGGGATCACAGGCGTGAGCCATCACACCTGGCCAATAACATCAATATTTTTAAATACTAAGTATTGTATGTATAATGTTAATTTGCCAGGTAATAACAAATGGCAAAATCAGTCAATCGAACAAAGTAAACATTCAGAGCACTGCTCTCCAACAGAACTGGCTGAGTTGAGAGAAATGTTCTACAATCCACACTGTTCATGTTAACAACTAGCCACATGCCATGCAGTGGTAGGCTGGAGTCAATAGGTTAAATCTGATAAATTTTCCAAGCCAGTTGGTAAACGCAGCCATCTTAGAAACCAGCTATGGTGTGAGTATTTACACCATGGAATTGGCAAGTGCTACAGATTAGAACTTTGCTCTTCCCCATTAGAGAGCCAGTTGCTAAATACGGATCAGCACACCACTGAGTGTGAGGTCACTGGCCACTTGGAATGTGGCTATTGCAACAGAAGAACTGTGGCTAGTGAGTACTTCACTGACAGCGCAGATCTAGAGAATGAGGCCAGTGGCAGACTGTATGATCCTGTGGGTACGAAATTCCAGGACTGGCAACACTGACCTACGGAGAGGGAGAGGCTGTCCCTTGACTATGAAGGGGCCCCAGGGAGCTTCCAAGAGTGACTGGAACACTCGATGTCTTGATGAGCAGTCGTTGAATCTGATTACATGGGGCACGTAAGATCTACGCCTTTCGTGTGTGTGTGTGTGTGTATACATGCATGCATATATATATATATATTTATATATATACACACACACACCACTGAAACTGATTACATGGGGCACTAAGATCTATGCCTTTCATGTGTGTCTGCCTGTGTATACATGCACATATACATGCACACATATATATATATAATTTATATATACACACACACACACACCATTGAAACTGATTACACGGGGCACTTAAGATCTATGCCTTTCATGTGTGTGTGCCTGTGTATATATGCACATATACATGCATGCATACACACACACACACACACACACACAATTTATATGTATAAAAGACTATACTGAATTCAGGCCAGAGAGAGACCGAAGTAGCTCATTTTTGGGTAGTTGGTGTAAAATTGCTAAGAATGGTTAGCGTGTTAGATTATGGTCAAGTTCTTCATTTGAGAGCTAGAACAACATAGTGAAGTTGGTTGGGGAAGAGGGTGAGCAAATGCCAGCTAAACAGTTGCTTGAAGGGGCTGATTAGAACAGGGAGGACGGGTGAGGTGATTAGAACAAGGAGGATGGGGGAGGTGATTAGAACAAGGAGGATGGGTGAGGTGATTAGAACAAGGAGGAAGAGTGAGGAAGAGGAGGAAGCAAACTTCACCGAGCTTCCCAGAACCAGATACCGGCCCCGTGTGGGGGACTCTGCCATAGCATAGCAGGGAGCTATTGAATGAGCAATACCACGCAAGATCTGTGCACAGCCGGTCACTCCAGAAAGTCCCTTGGTCGGTGGCTGGGTTTCCGGAATACCCTGGCACCACTTTCTCCACCGTGGCTCTCAAATGAACTTAACTAGTAAGTTTCTAGAACAGAGTAGCAATTTACAGCCTTAGGATCATTACAATTTCCTGACATTGTTTCTTTCTTGGATTTCACACTAGTGCTAGCACTAAAAGTGCTGAATTGCATGTGTGTGTGTGTGTTTGCATGCACACGTTTAGAAGCATCTAAAAACACATTCTTAAAGATCTGCAGTTATTTCCGCAACTGTTGCAAATTCTCTGCCAAGATTCAGTTCAGGTGACGTTGGCAATGAGCTATAATGGTCACCAGAACTTCCCCAGACTGCCCAAGGGTTGAGAGGCTGTGCCTGTCAAAATCTCTCCTCTCCCAGGGTAATTTGTTTGTCATTGTTTCTTCAAAGATGGTGAGAATATAAAACAGGCAAGTGAAAAATAAAGAGAGAACGCATGTTGTCAAGGAAACAGCATTTTTCCAGAAGCAGTAAGTCTTTTCAAAGTCTTAGCGACCCACACTTTCCACAGGGCAGGGCTTTGAAAAAGTCCCTGAGGCTGACTGTCTGAGGAGGAGGGTCTACTGGGTGGGCCAGTCCTTTACCTCTTAGCTTGTAGACTCTCCTTGGGCTAATTTCCTCCCAATCCATTTTCATTTCTGTGCCCAGTTTTGTGTGTTCCCTTAATTACTTTTCTTGTTACTGAGAAAGGATAGATTCCCCCAGCTCTTGCCTCACTCACCACATGTCCATCTTGGAAACAGGAATGTCCAGAGAATGCTGTCACTTCTCCAAGTTAAAGTCACCAAGGGCTCTGAATAAAGATGGCAAGCATCTTCAAAATAGCAATACTTCAATGTAAGATGGAAAATGCAACAACCAAATGCGCCTACGAACATGTCCCTACCCAGCCAAGTGGACTGTGTTCTACATCCAGAAGATGTCGCCGAGTAGACTACAACGCTTTGGCTCTGTCTCCATGAATTATTGCATTGTCGCGTTTCTAAAATAAAATGAACTCACAACGTGTCAGTCCCCATCTCCTAAATATGAACAGAAATCTCCAACTATCCATGGAGAAGCCATTTTTTATGGACTCGACACCTCAGAGTCTAACTTTGAAGCGTTACGTGCTGTAAACATGACATACAGCTGCGGCAAAAGGAAAAGTGGATGCAAATTAGAGGAGGAGGAGGAAGAAGGGAAAGGCGCTTTGCTGTCCCTCAGAAACCTCCATGCCCTCCGTCAGCTCAATATTCGCATCCAGCGGGATGGCTGGAACGGGGAGGAGCAATACGCTTACGCATCATCTTATTACAGCCTGAGACTGGAGGTTCATTGCATCCCAGAGCAGGGTTTCTCAACCTCGGCACTACTGACGTTGGGGATGGATGAATTTTTGCTGGGGGGGGGTGCTGTCCTGTGTTTTTTGGGGTGTTTTGCAGTATCCTGGCCTCCACCCACTAGATGACAGTAGCATCCCCACTCCCCAGTAGTGGCAACCAAAAATGTCTCCAGACACTGCCACATTCCCTTGGGCAAGGGTTAGGGGAAAGATCCCCTCCAAATTAAGAACCACTTAAGAGTTAAATGAGAGGCCGGGTGCGGTGGCTCATGCCTGTAATCACAGCACTTTGGGAGGCCAAGGTGGCTGAATCATCTGAGGTCAGGAGTTCAAGACCAGCCTGCCCAACATGGTGAAACCCTGTCTGTAATAAAAATACAAAAATTAGCTGGGCATGGTGGCAGGTGCTTGCAATCCCAACTACTCGGGAAGCTGAGGCAGAAGAATTGCTTGAACCTGCGAGGCAGAGGTTGCAGTGAGCAGAAATCACACTACTGTACTCCAGCCTGGGCAACAGAGTGAGAATTCATCTAAAAAATATATATATATAAAGGAGCCTTCGTTCAATATTACTCTTGAAGCCGGTGTCCCTTTCCCAGCATCCCTTCAGATGGGCAACAGGCTCTGTTCACACTTTTTAAAGACATCTTTATTTTTGAGAAAGCCTGTTTCTTGGGGTGCTCACCTTTAGCTGCTAAGAATTCCTTCCTTCCCTCCTTCCCTCCTTCCTTCCTTCCTTCTTTCCCTTCCCTCCCTCCCTCCCTCCCTCTCTCCATGCCTCTCTCTTCTTCTTTTTTCTTTTTTTTGATGCAGGGTCTCACTCTGTCACACAGGCTGGAGTTCAGGCATGATCACAGCTCACTGCAGCCTCGAACTCCTGGGCTCAAGCGATCCTCCTGCCTCAGCCTCCCAAGTAGCTGGGACTACAGGCATGCATGACAATGCTTAGCTAGTTTTTAAAATTTTTTTGTAGAGATGGAGTCTCACTATGTTGCCCTGGTTGATCATGAACTCCTGGGCTCAAGCAATCTCTCTGCCTTGGCCTCCCAAAGTGCTGGGATTACAGGCATGAGTTGCCACACTGCCAAAAAGTCTTTCTCTAGTTCAACTGAACTCTTCTTCCTAGGAATGTTTCCCCATGGCTGTTTTCCTTCCTGCATAATGGCCCTTTTAATATGTGAGCATAGCCATTCTTTCTCCCACTAGAAGAGACATAGCAATGAAAAGTAAGATGTTTATAGGAGGCAGAAGTCTTGGAGGGAGATCTGGCCAGAACGCAGAAATGTACATAACATCATACATGGAACATGGAAGGTCCCAGAGATTGCACCTGCCTATGATGTCATCATGCTCCTAGAAAATCCACAGTGCCCACTGGGCACCTGCTACCCTCCTTCCTCTCACTGCAGATCTTCCCTGGAGCTACAGGGAGCCCTTTCTCCTCCATGTTTCATTCTGCCCCATTCCAAATTCAAAACCTTGTCCAGTTCCGTGATCTGATAAAACCCCTCACTGCTTTTCAAGATGAAAGCAACTTAGAATGTCGTCCCGTAAGTATCTCTCCATTTTAAAGGGAATTACTTGAGACCAGTGATAGCTTCATCCTCGTGCACTGGCAAATATACAACAGCTCTCTGAAGGGTGGGAAAACCAAAGCCCGGCTTTACGATGTTTCCTAGTTTCCATGGTGCAAATGCTCTTCAGTCTAAGCTGCTGCAGGGGGATTCTGAACTGCAGTTGGAAGAGATTGGAGGAACATATCTGTAGTATTTTTTACCATTTAGATACAATAAACGTGAATGAACTCAGGAGCATAGATCACAGCAACGTACAGTGTAATCACCGGGAAGCGATGAGCTTCGAGGGTTTATTATCTTTGTTTTTAATGTTGTTTAAGTCTCTTTATGATTAAAGATATTTATTACTTTTGTTGATGTAATTTGTATTATATAGAAGTGCAATGACAATGAAACATGTTGTATTTGTATATAATAAAATCTCTAACGATGGCTGTGTTTCACGACCCCCTCACTCCATTCCTGGACAGTTTCCCATGGGACTCTGAAGAGCCAGTTCTACAGACGTCCGTATGCCATTGCTTTGGTTCACAGAAATGTATTCAACAAACACCTCCACAAAGTTTGCTATTGGCCAGGCTCTGATGTAAACACTTTATCCCAATCCTTACAGCAACTGCATTTTACAAGCAGGGATACTGAGGCCCAGAGAGGAAGGAAACCACCACCACAGAGGTATTGAATGGTGGAGCAAGAACACGAACCCAGAAAATCAGGTGGTGTGCAGTAACCATGTGGTGTGGGAGAATCTTCTGGAGCCCTGGAGCCCTCAGTGACTCACAAATGATTACCCAGGGGCTCCATGGCCCCTTTGGCTGCTTGTCTTGTGCCTCTTGAGCAAGCTTCTTCCCCTACCCTCTCCTCCTCTCTCCTCCCCTCCACTCCCCTTCCCTCCTTTGCCCTCCCCCCTCCTCTCCTTCTTTCTTGTTTTGAGACAGGCTCTTGCTCTATTGCCCAGGCTGGAGTGTAGTGGCATAATCACATCTCACTGCAACCTCAAACTCCTGGACCCAGGCAATTGTACGACCTCAGCCTCCCAAGTAGCTGGGACTATGGGTGTGTGCTACCATGCCCGGCTAATTTTTTAATTTCATTTTTAGTTTTAGCAGAGATGGGGTCTTGCTGTATTGCCCAGGCTGGTCTCCAACTCCTGCCCAGGATTGCTGGGCTCAAGCAATCCTCCAGCCTCAGCCTCCCAAAGCACTGGAATTACAAGCATGAGCCACCACGCCTGGCCAAGCAAGCATTCTTTATTTTATTTCTGGCTCTGCACCCAGGCCCTGTTCACGAACACACCCATCTGCCCAGTCATCCAGGGATGTGCTGGACTGTTGCTCTGTGCAGGGCTTGGTGCTGGGAGATGAGCATTGCGGGAGACTTATGGGTGGGAGGAGAGAGGGGACTCAGCGGCTGTCTCAAGGTGTGAAGCCGGGACTTTGGGAAGAGGGTGCTTGATACTGAAGAAGAAATGGATACACTCCCGGACACATACACCCTTCCAAGACTAAACCAGGAAGAAGTCGAATCCCCGAGTAGACTAATAAGTTCTGAAATTGAGGCAGCAATTAATAGCCTACCAACCAAAAAAAGCCCAGAACCAGATGGATTCACAGTCGAATTCTACCAGAGGCACAAAGAAGAGCTGGTACCACTTCTTCTGAAATTATTCCAAACAATAGAAAAAGAGGGACTTTTCCCTAACTCATTTTATGAGGCCAGCATCATCCTGATACCCAAACCTGGCAGAGACACAACAACAACAACAAAATTTCAGGTCAGTATCCCTAATGAACATCAATACAAAAATCCTCAATAAAATACTGGCAAGCCGAATCCAGTTATTCAATTATTCCTGAATAACTCCTGTATCATTAATCCCCTACTTAGAATCCCCCCAGTGCTTTCTTCCTCACTCAGGTGAGCATATCAAAAAGCTTATCCATCACGATCAAGTCAGTTTCATCCCTGGAATGCAAGGCTGGTTCAACATATGCAAATCAATAAACGTAATCCATCACACAGACAGAACTAACGACCAAAACCACGATTATCTCAATAGATGCAGAAAAGGCCTTCGACAAAATTCAACATCCCTTCATGCTAAAAACCCTCAATAAACTAGGCACTGGTGGAACGTATCTCAAAATAATATGAGCTATTTATGACAAGCCAATATCACACTGAAGGGGCAAAAGCATTCCCTTTGAAAACCAATACTGAAGAAGCAGAGGAATGAGACAAACGGCCCTCATGTGTGTAACCTTCCACATGCTCCAGCCTTCTGCAAAGGCTTCTCAGCACCTTTGCAAGGGCTGCTGTGGTCTTACATTCATTTCCTCATGAGGAAATAGGGTCCACCGGGTCAAGCAGAGTGCCTCCAGTGCTGCAGCTGGGAAGCCAGGGACGACCAAGCCCCCGTCCCCTTCCTCTGAAGGAGGCCAAGGTGGTTCAACACAGTTCTGCATCTGGCACCAAACCATGGATGCCAAGTTGAAGGCTCTGAGCGTCCCTTTTTGGGAGCAGGATTCAGAATCTGGTTCCAGAATCCGAATGCTGGGGTGGGACCTACGCTTTGACACCCACTCCCTGTACGGCTTGGAGCCGTGAACTGCACACCTGTCAGGCCTCAGCTTTCTCATCCATAGGGCAGGGAGTAACAAGTGTGCCTATGGCAATGAGGCAGATTCTAGGGGATGATGGTGGAAAAGCATGTGGCCGGGGGCCTGGGACGTGCAAGCGCTCTGGAAGGTTTCCTGCTCTCTGGACAGCAGAGAGGTGAAGAGCAGTGGCCCCAAAGCCATCCGGCCTGGTGGACATCCTATCTCCATTCCTGGTATATGTGCAACCTTGGACACACTTCACAATCCTGTGCCTTGTTTTCTACATCGAATACAAATCATTAGGGTTATTAAAGGATTAAATGACCTAATGCACACTGAGTGTTTGAGTCACAGCTAGCACCTGTTCACCCTTTCAAGATGTCACCTGCTGCTGCCATTACTAGGCTGGCGGACATACAGGCCCGACTCCAGCAATGACATATTCAGGCATCTGGATGTTTCATCACGACAAAAGCAGAACTGACCACACACGGGCCTGGACTCCATGAGCAACTCACCTGCACCTGTTCATTTGCACCTTCAGTTTACATTCATTAAACACCTCCTGTGAACCAAGGGAGCGTGCGAGATGCTGGAAACAGCGCAAGGAGCTGGACCGTGTGAGGAGCTGGGAAATAACACAGGCTCGGTCCCCGCCCTCTCTGAGCTGACAGGGAAAATCTATTCACAAACCCTTTCCAAGCGGCTGAATCCTTTTTGGTGAACGATGGGCTGGAAGATGATGTATGACTTTGTCCTCTTCCTGCTCACATAATGTGTAAGGAGCGCGGCAAGGTTTCCCCTCTGATGCTCTGTGTCCCCCTCACGCCAGCCTGGCCCAGGAGGAGGCTGTTCAGATCTCACAGTCACACTCCTGATTGGGGTGATAAATCTGTACCCTAAACGCTATAAGTGGGAAGCCCGGGAATTCCCAACATTCAGCTCTGACATGGTCCTCACAGAGGACAGCTGTTCTTTCCCTTCAGCCACAAGAAGGCCCCCGGGGTGCTGCAGTAACTGGGACTGCAGCCTCAGAAAAGGAGGTGCAGCCAGATGTCCCAGCTCCCGCATGGGCTGGCTCTGCCCGGGACTGGATGCTGTCACTAACTTGCAACCCTGCGGTAGCCGGCGGAGACCGCTGATGTAGATCTGTAACTATCTCAGACTTCTGGCACAAGCCTACCAGCTTACTGTCGTCTACCTCAGCTTAAGAAATAGAGGTTTCAGATTCAGTAAAGAAGGTCCATGCAGAATAATCACAGAAGCCAGATATATCAAATTGACCGGGCCCTACTGTCCATGAATTCAAGGAGAAAGGCCAAAGAGGAGAGTTCTTCTTTCTTTGTTGCCCAAGCTGGAGTGCAGTGGCACAAACATATCTCACTGCAGCCTTGGATTCCTGGCCTCAAACAATCTTTGCACCTCAGTTTCCAGAGTAGCTGGGACCACAGGAACGCACCACCCAGGCCCAGCTAGTTTTAAAAAATTTTTGTAGAGATGTGGTCGCACTACGTTGCCCAGGTTAGTCTCAAACTCCTGGTCTCAAGCAGTCTTCCCACATCAACCTCCCAAAGTGCTGAGATTACAGGCATGAGCCACCGTGCCTGGGCAAAAAGGAGACGTTTCCCCCATGATTTACTGGCAGAATTTTCCTCATTACTGAAAGAATCATTTTTACGTGTGAGGCACCGTTCTAAGCACTCAGTCTACATTAATTCTTCCCGTTCCCACAATATTCACATGAGATGGATACTATTATCATCACCACCACTCCCATCATCTGGAAGAGGAAACTGAGCTCAGTGAAGTTAAGAAGCTTGCTTAAGGTTACACTGCAAATAAGCAGCAGAGCTGGGGTCCGGATTCACCTTGGCCGGGGGTCAGCAGACAATTCCTCTAAAGGGCCAGATAGTAAATGGGTTTGATTTCTTGGGCCATGCAGTCTCTTGCGACTGCTCAACTCTGCCACTGGAGTGTGAAGGCAGCCATGGCCAAAATACAAACAAATGAACATGACTGGGACTGGGCTCCGAGAAAACTTTATCAATGGACACTGCAATGTGAATTTTGTATGATTTGCACTTATCACAAAATACATTTTTTTCCCCCTCAGTGGTTTTAAAATATAAAATCTACAGTCCATCTCCCTGGTTATGCAAAAGCAGCTGACCTGCCAGACCAGGCCTGTAGGCTGTAGTTTGCCAACCCCTGCTCTTTTATTTTTCTTAACTTTTACGTTTAGGGGTACAAGTGCAGGACTGTTACACAGGTAAACTTGTGTCATGAGGGTTTGTTCTACATAATATTTCATCACTCAGGTATTAAGCCTAGTATCCATTAGTTGTTTTTCCTGATCCTTTGCCTCGTCCCACCCTTCACCCTCTGAAAGGCCCCAGTATCTGCTCCTCCCCTCTAGGCGTGTTCTCATCATTTCATGATGAGAACTTATAAGTGACTTATAAGTTTTATTACTTATAAGTTTTATAAGTTTTATAAGTGACTTATAAGTTTTATAAGTCACTTATAATTTTATAAGTGACTTATAAGTTTCTCACTTATAAGTGAGAACATGTAGTATTTGGTTTTCTGTTCCTTCTAAGGATAATGGGCTCCAGCTCCATTCATGTCCTTGCAAAGGACAAGATGTTGTTCTTGCCAGCCCCTACTCTGAGGCCACTTAAGAGTATGCAGAGCCAGGATGATTTGGTTTGACTTGTCCAGCATTGTCCTAGGCCAGTCTTATGAGGTCTCTCTCTTCTTAACTTTTTATTATGAACATTCACAAATACACAGAAAGGTGGAGAGAACAGTACCATACATCCTTAACATACTGGCCCCCAACCATGACAGGCAGGCATCGTTGTGAGATCTCTTAGCATAAGTCGGGAATGCTGGGTAGACAGGATTAAGTGAGCAGATGCGTCTGAGTCCCTGTAGCATCTATCTGGTGTGCAAATAATTCAAGAGGCTTATGTGCCTTTGCTGTAACTCCAGTAATGTTGCACTGAAAGTGCTTGAAGCCAGGGACCTTGTCTGTTCACCTTCCGGTGAGCTATAAGATGGGACAGGTGTCATCTTAAAAGAACAAAATGCTTAAGTGCTTTACCAGTTCAATTAGAAGCAGAGGATGGGTAGGGTTTAAATACTCCCCACTCTACCCATTGGGATAAAGAGAAAGTCCAGGATAAGAGTCCAGACAATGAAATTTCTAGTGTTCTTTGGACCAACTCACCTGGAAGGAATTCCTCCCTGAAAGGAGGCCACCTTGACTTCCACTCCTTTGCTCAGCCTTGATGGCCTCCTGATGTTAAGAGGCAGAAGTGAGCCTTTGCTAGTTTGCCACAATGATTTATTTTGTTTAAGAACTATAAGCACTCAGAGATTGAAAAAAAACAACAATAACAACAACAACAATCAGTGTTTTTCAATAAACAGCTGATGGCTAAATTGAAGATGGAAATGCAGTCATCATCTCGAATGAGCATTCATCACGCGTCTATCTGCATGTGGTATGGGCTTTAAAGGAAATGATGCATTGACCTACTTTTTTCCAATAGAGATGCTTCACCTGTTTGGGTTTTGGCAGAGTTTGCAAACTGTTGCAACTTTAAAAGTAAGTACTCATAGCCTCAGGGACTTGAGCTTGTAGGACTACAGAATGGCTTGAAGTTCTAGTAAGAAAATGCCTTTGTCTTGTTATGTCATCATGTTCTTCTCTGGATAAACATACGTTCTCGCCCAATTTTCATCATGGAAAGACCAAGACCAAGTTTCATTCTACAAGGACTTACAATAAAACAGTGCCTGCCCTGCCGAGCGCAGTGGCTCATACCTGTAATCCCAGCACTTTGGGAGGCTGAGGCGGGTGGATCACCTGAGGTCAGGAGTTCAGGACCAGCCTGGCCAACATGGTGAAACCCCGTCTCTACTAAAAATATACAAAAATTAGCCAGGCGTGATGGCAGAGGCCTGTAACCCCAGCTACTCAGGAGGCTGAGGCAGGAGAATCGCTTGAACCCGAGCGGTGGAGCTTGCAGTGAGCTGAGATTGCGCCACTGCACTCCAGCCTGGGCAACAGAATGAGACTCTGTTTCAAACAACAACAACAACAAACAAACAAAAATGGTGCCTGCCCATCCTAATGTACTGTATCAGTTGTCTCAGTTCTTTATCCCATTCTGAGCCCTGAAAGGGGGTTTGCAGTGCCCTTCTAGTGGAGGGGGTGTCCAATTTCTCAACTCTGGGCTGAGCCACGGACTTATCTTTAGCTAATAGAACACACTGGAAATGATCCTTCTGCTTCCAAGCTGTGGCCTCATGCTGGGGAGACTTCTGCTTGTTCTTTTCTTCCCTGCTATTGCTACAAGGAAGACATTCCCAGGCTAGCTTGGTGGCCCAGGATGAAGCTGAGATATTTACAATGCAAGGTGCATCTACCCAACTGATGTGTGAGTGAGTCCAGCCAAGATTAGCAGCAAGATTAGCAGAATTCCCAGACCAGCCCACTCCAAATCGGCCACCTGTTTCCTTCTCCCAGGCAGCCCTCACGATAGACAGAAATCATAAATGAATGTTGTTTTAGGCCACTGAGTTTTGGGGGTGGCCTGTTACACAGTAGTAACTAATATGTCAACTCACTTCAAACTGAAGCAAAGCACAGGCAGAAAGCTAATTTTTCTGGAAAAAATAATTGTGATATATTTTAAATCCAAGTGAAAGTGAGATTTTATTTTATGTACTGATTTGGTTTATAAGTATTTATGTGGATAATTGAGACTTTCCTACAGAATGCGGGAAGTATAATAAAATTCCTTGCTTAGGGAATAGAGTAGGCAAATATAAATATCAAATGCTGCTCAAATCTAGCTGTGCAATACATTTATCTGAAGATCCGTCACCTGGGCCCAGCTGCCACAGATAAACATTTACTGGTCAGGGAGTGAGGCCCAAGTATTTTCTGCAAAACTCCCTAAATGACTGCTTGTATTGGGCAGCTAAGGCTGAGAAACACTAGGCTTAATGATGCTGTGATAGAAATAGTTAAAATGCAGTAGAGATTTTAGCAAATTCCGTGTTTTTTTTTTTTTTTTTTTCCTAACACTAAATGCATTTTCCAGTCCCCATCAATATCAGATCAGACAGGAGGCTTTTTTCTAGATGACTTTATGATGTAGACAGGAAATGCTCTACTTTCAGGCTGGAGGCAGCTGCAAGCCACGTCAGAAATGTTCTTTTCTTCACCCTTTCTCTCCCATTACAATCTCCCAGAGTCATTAAGCTTCATTCTGTGGCCTTGCTTTATTCTGCATTGTACAGGTTTTGAAATGTGACGACGTCTCCCCAACCTTTCTCTCCGTACTGCCATGTGCACGCTGCAACCCTCTCCTCAGGTTGCCAGGAAGGATACCAACTCCGAGAAGCTGCTGAATCCCTATCTTGTGGACACAGGCATCAGACATTGCTGTTTTCATTTCAAGCGAATTAATCCAATGAACAGCCTTTTCTAGTGGTGCCCTCCCAGTCACAGGTGACTCAGAGGAGAATGCAGGGATGATCAGAGACTGACTCTAAAGGGAAATCTGCCTTTAGCTGCCCATCAGGAGAAAAGCAGGAACTCAGTTTCTAGCTCACGTCCTGGAGCCCAGAAGCTGGCTTGATTTAATGTCTGGACAGAGTCAGAGCAAAAGTCACTGGTAGGGCAGACATTTCCGTAGGTTCCTGAGCCACTGGTGGAAGTGGATGGGGGACAGGGAACCACCTACCTCCCTTGGTCCATCCCAACCCGGTCACTTGCTAGCTGTGCGGTCCCGGGCAGGCAGGGCGTCAGCTTCCTCATCTGTCAAAGGGGTGGCCCAGGGTCTACCTTGTACAGGATTGCTGGGAGGCTTCTGTGAAGTTACACATGGAACCCTGACGCCAGTGTTTCCATGGTGCTCACTCTGCTCAGATTAAGGGACCAGCAAATATTGAGATACATATTTGAAAGAACTGAAACGAAATTCAACGACAAAAGAGACGGGACTTGGCTGCCTGGTTTCCCTTTTCCCCCTACTTCTTGCCCTTCCCTGAAGAAAGTTGTCTTCAGTATAAATTTAAATTTGTTGAGATATAATTCACATACCATGTAATTCACCATTTAAAAGCATATTCCGTGTGAATTCATACATTCACAAAGTTGTGCAACCATCTCTACTATTTAATCCCAGAACATTTTTTATCACCCCACGTGCAACCGCATGCCAGTTTGCAGTCCCTCCCCATTTCTTCCCCTACCAGCACCTGCAACTGCTCATCTCTTCTCTGGTTCTGAAGACTTGACTATTCTGGACATTTTATATAAACGAAATTATGTATAAATGGAATGGAAATAAGTACAATATGTGACCTTTTGTGGGTAAGCCTGAGTCATTTTATAGAAGAAAAAAAATTGCAGGTAACTTCCTAAATGCCTAAGAAATAACATTTCAACTTGGGGGCGGGGTCTTATCTTCCGGCTGTAACCTGATCTCCCCACTTGCTAGAGGTGCTTGCTTGGAATTCTGGAAATGGGGCTCCTGGAGTTGAAGCCCTGCTGTGCCCCCACCCACAGCCCTCCTGCAGAATCGCTGCCACATCCTCACATCCCTGCCCCATTCCCTTCCACATGTAGCCTTGGTACTGGTTCCTGTGCTCTGCAGGGAGAAGTCATTGGGTAAGTCATTGTCCCAGGCAAAGAAGTATTCCAAAGTGGGCACTGTCGGGAATGTCTGACAACTGCTCATACAGAAAAACCGAGACACAGATCATTCCCGTGGCTTTACTCCAAGCGGCGGCTTTTAAGAAAGGGGCAGGTTGTTTCCGAGACATATTATGTGGTACCAATTTGTGCAGCTTGCCACTGTGAAGTTTTCAGCAGACCACTGCTCAAAGGAGAGACATATTCATAACTCCAGAATTCATAACAAAAATAAGGGATTGCACGGAGTGGCACAAACGGGCTATATTGTAATTTCTTCTCCCGGGATGTCAGAATTTTCTCCACTTCAATGAACGTTCTCATCGGGCATTCTAATTACTATGACAAACATCAAAATATTACCTCTGTTGTTGCTGCAATCTTACCTGTGGAAATGTGTCTGGATGTAAAACATGGTGTTCTGCTGCTTTGCTGCAAGATAAATTGTGTCTCTATTGAAGTTGCCCCATCTGGCATTTGGGAAACGGTTTCTATGGACCAACGACATCCCTAGATGTGATGTTTTCTGGAGTTTCAGTGTGTGCTAAGGGCAGTGAGGTCTTTGAGCAACAATCGAGGGAGCTGGGGTACTGCATGTACAGGAACATAGACTTCCTGCAAATGCTGGGCCCTGCATGCTTGTGATTCCCCTCCTGAAGAAAACCTGCCAGACCAGACGTTCTCAAAGTGCTTTCTGGACCAGCAGCATCTGCATGACCAGGGATTTCTTAAAAATGCAGATTCCCAGGTTTCACCATAGACTTGCCAAACCAGATGCTCTGGGGTGGGACTCAGCAATCTGTGTTTCAGCCCTGGGCATATTAAGCCCTTCAGAAGATGTGGATATTTCCTCGAGTTTAAGAACCATGGTTCTAAAATTTTACAACAGGATGATTCATCAATGCAAGGAATTAGTGTAACAGGGACCCGAGATGACAATAAGATAGTTTGTTATCAAGAGCATTAGACATTTTCAAGACAACATGGCCTGCAGTGGGTGACTGGTGATCCCCAAAAGATACATCAACATCCTGGAAACTGTCAATGTGACCTTCTTTGGAGAAATGATTTTTGCAGATGTAAGTAAGTTAGGCATCCTGTGATGAGATCATCACAGACTTTCTAGGTGGGTCCTTAATCCAGTAACAATTGTCCTCATTGGAGACACAAAGGAGAGGCTGGGAGCAGAAGACACGTGAAGATGAAGACAGAGGCTAGAGTGAAGATGAAAACTGAGGCTGGAGTGAAGATGAAGATGGAGCTGGAGTGAAGATGAAGATAAGGCAGGAATGAAGATGAAGATGGATGCTGGAATGAAGATGAAGATGGATGGTGGTGTGAAGATGAGATGGAGGCTGGAGTGAGGATGAAGATAGAAGCTGGAGTGCAGACAAAGATGGAGGCTGGTGTGAGGAAAAAGATAGAGGCTGGAATGAAGATGAAGATGGAGGCAGGAGTGAGGATGAAGATGGAGGCTGGAGTGAAGACGAAGATGGGGGTGGAGTGAGGATGAAGATAGAGGCTTGAATGAGGATGAAGACAGCCGCTGGAGTAAGGATGAAGACAGAGGTTGGAGTGGAGGTGAAGATAGAGGATGGAGTGAGAATAAAGACAGAGGCTGGAGTGAAGATGAAGATGGAGGCTGGAGTGAGGATAAAGATGGAGGCTGGCATGAAGATGAAGATAGGGGCTGGAGTGAGGATGAAGATAGAGGCTGGAGTGAGGATGAAGACAGAGGCTGGAGTAAGGATGAAGATGGAAGCTGGAGTAAGGATGAAGATGGAGGCTGAGGTAAGGATGAAGAGAGAGGCTGGAGTGAAGATGAAGACAGAGGTTGAACTGAAGATGAAGATAGAGACTGGAGTGAAGATGAAGATGGAGGCTGGAGTGAAGATGAAGATAGAGACTGGAGTGAAGATGAAGATGGAGGCTGGAGTGAAGATGAAGATAGGGGCTGGAGTGAAGATGAAGATGGAAGTTGGAGTGAAGATGAAGATGGAGGCTGGAGTGAAGATGAAGATAGAGACTGGAGTGAAGATGAAGATGGAGGCTGGAGTGAAGATGAAGATAGGGGCTGGAGTGAAGATGAAGATGGAAGTTGGAGTGAAGATGAAGATAGGGGCTGGAGTGAGGCTGAAGACAGAGGCTGGAGTGAGGATGAAGAGAGAGGCTGGAGTAAGGATGAAGACGGAGGCTAGAGTGAAGATGAAGATAGAGGCTGGAGTGAAGATGAAGAAAGAGGCTGGGATGAAGATGAAGATAGAGGCTGGAGTGAGAATGAAGATGGAGGCTGGAGTGAAGATGATGACAGAGACTGGACTAAGGATGAAGATAGAGGCTGGTGTGAAGATGAAGATAGTGGCTGGAGTGAAGATGAAGATGGAGGCTGGAGTGATGATGAAGACAGAGTCTGGAGTGATGCTGCCATAAGCTAAGGGACACCTAAAACCAGAAAGTGCCAGAAAAGGCAGCAGATCCTTCACTAGATCCTCCAGAAGGAACCAACCCTATAGCATCTCACAGTCCTGGAGTCCAGATGCCCCAAATCAACATTTCTGTTGTTTTAAGCCACCACATTTTGGATAATTTGTTACAGTAGTTCCAGGAAATTAATGCACTGCCAGATTTTGTATATATGTGGGCTGCTGGTCATGTAAGCCTCAAGAATGGCTACACCATCAGGTACCATTTTATAACTAACAGCGAAGGGGATGAAAAACACTGTTTCCAGGGTCACTGTATGCAAAGGAGCCTGCACAACTACTCTCAAATAAATCCAGGCCAGAGCTGACCCCCAGATGTTTGAGGTCCTTTGCCGCAGAGTACCTGACCCAGGTGTCAGCCCATAGAGCTTCCTGATTCCAACAGGGATATCATCTCCCCTTGGGATTCTCAGCAATCATTAGCACAGCAAACATGATATGGAAAGGTCTGCCTTGATATCATCCAAGCTTCTGTTACCATGGTAGTATTTCCCAACCACTCCATGCATACCTGTTCCCTGGAAGGTAGGGAACAGATTGGACCTGGAGCCCCCTTAGGCTCCCAGTGCATAATGGCCTACTAAGGCTCCCTGGATTTTTGCCATAAAGAATTCTATTTCCCTTTGACTAACTTAATATTTCCCAATCTTGCATGGGATAGGATCTCTGACCCAAAACTGCTAGCATCTCACAAGACAGGAAGGTTCTCTGGAACACAGAGAAGTGGGGAGATTATACTGCTTGTTTATAATTGGCCACACAGGTGAAAAGATGCATGGGGCTGCAGAGAGTGTCTTTACTATTGTATCATTTCATGGTGTCAAACATCAATACAGAAACCCGAGTTATTATGTAGCCCAGAAGTTTGCGGGAGCACAGAGCCCCACCCCACTCCTGAACCATCTATGTCAAGAGGCACTGGGTATGTGCAGGTTCTATCCGCAGGACTTACCTGCAGGTCTCTTGGGGAAGCACCATGGGTGTGAGGAGTGGTTATTTCATCCGCATAACCCTAAACTACCCCCAGACTACAGCCAGCGAGAGCGGTTTGATTTTCAGGGAACCGAGAAGACTGCTCATCACACCCAACTAAATATTTCCAAATTTCCTACTTGAACATTCCTGCAAATTTGACTTCAGAATATCCTTTTTTTGGTTAGCTTTTATTTTATTTATATTATTCAACAAGCACTTATAGAGTGTTGACTTCAGGCCAGCCACCATCTACATAGGTTGGGATATCAATTCATTCAATCTTCCACATCACCCTAGCAGGTAGGAATTAACATTATTCACATTTTCCAGAAGACTAAAGCATAGAGAAGTCAAGTGACTTGCCCAAGGTCACACAGCCAGGAAGTATTAAAGTCTGTGTTACACCCAAGCAGTCTCACCCCAGGATCTGTGCACCCAAGCATGATGCCATGTAATGCTGCTTCTCGCTTAGAGGCTGCCTGCCATTTTAATTCCCTCTAGCAAAGATAACTTCTTAAACTCTATCTTATATATTCTCATCTGTTTTCATAGCTATGCCTAGGGCCAGGGGCAGAGCTTGACAACCCACTTCCATTTTGTTCAGGAGAAGGAGGATCAAGATTCAGGTCATGGGCCATAACTGATTCTTTGAGCAGCAACCAGGGGCCATCTGTGCTTCCACCTCCCTAAATTAATGCCTTAAGATCTCCGCCAAAGAGACCAAACACACAAATACACCAGGAAGGAAAACAATGGCAAGAATTTAAAATGTGAGTTGTCCGCTGAGGGTGATTTTCCTCCAACCCCACCTGGAAGGCAATTTGGCACTGCCTGGAGACATTTTTGGTTGTCACAGATCGAAGCGGGGATACTTCTGGCATTTAGTGGATAGAGACCAGAGATGCTGGCAAACATCCTACAATACACAGGAGAGCACCCCACCACAAAGAGTCATTTGATTCAAAATACCAATAGTGCCAAGGTTGAGAAACCCTGGTTCAAAGATTTCTTGCAACATGATCTATGACAGAAGAGTGAAAGTACAGAAAACACGTATGGTTCAGGGCAGGAGTAGGCACATTATAATTCATGGGCCAAAAGCAGCCTGCTGATTATGTGTGTAAATAAAGTTTTATTGGCACACAGCACACTCACTTTGAATGTATTGTCTTAGGCAGAGTTGAGTAGCTGCAAGAAAGGCCACCTGGTCTGCAGAGATGGAAATATTTACTATTTTGCTCTTTATACTAAGAAAAAGTGTGCAGACGTCTGACATAAGAGCCCACCAAAACTTGAACACATTTCTCTTGCATAGTAAATCTGACTGAACAGAATCCAGTTATTCTCCATATGTGCAGCTGAGTGTAGTTCATGTATCAATGGGATGTGATTGGCTCTTTAGTGTGTATGCAATTGATCCATGCTGGTTTTATGAACTGGATTATTTCCTTACGTCCTCTCCTCCACCGGCCTGTCCTGCATATTTTCCTCCCAAATTAGCAATGGTTGGAAAATTGGCTCCTGCCAAGACTGAGAGGTAGCAGAGGAGACCACAGAGAAGCAGGTGATTAGCAAGGATGAGAAGATCCTTCTGCCACTGCCTGAGCTACAGAACCAAAGGGAAGTCAACTCAGCCATGCTGAAAACTGGTCTAGAAATGACAGGAAATTCAGAAAGCACACAACAAAGAGTTCCAGCTGGTGAACTCTTTGCTGTCAGAGTTCACCAGCTGGAAATCGTCTATCATAAGCAAGACTGGATGGTAAGTCAACCAGGTACTTTTTCTGCCTCAGCAGCTGACCCTTCCAGTCTTATCACCCTGCAAAAATGAAATGAGGGCCACCAGGTCCTGCCATCCACGTTCCACTCTGGCTTTTCAGAAGCTGGTCCACTTGGAACAGGAAACTTCAAATGAGGGTGTTCAAATAGAGGTCATAAGCTATCTGGAATCAGATTAGTGGGTGTCATGCAATCTTTTGTAAGTCACGATGGAGAACAGAGAAGCATCAGTTTGTCACATAAAGCAAAAGCAAATATTGTTTTCTGAAACTGCATTTCAGATATAAATGTACACACATATGTATATATATATGTGTGTGTATTTATGTGTGTGTATATATGTGCATTTATGTGTGTGTATATGTGTATATATGCATTTATGTGTGTGTGTATATACGCATAAATGCATATATATACACACATACACACACAAACACACACACATAATGCACACAAGCATACAAAAGTACATGTTGTGGCCAGGTGTGGTGGCTCATGGCTGTAATTCCAGGACTTTGAGAGGCCAAGCTGGGTGTATCTCTCAAGTTCAGGAGTTTGAGATCAGCCTGGGCAATATAGCAAAACCCTGTCTCTATCCAAAACACAAAAAATTAGCTGGGTGTGGTGGTGCATGCCTGTAGTCCCAGCTACTCGGGAGGCTGAGGTGAGAGGATCACCTGAACCCAGGAGGTCGAGGCTGCAGTGAGCCATGATCGCACCACTGCACTCCAGCCTGGGCAACAGAGTGAGATCCTGTCAAAAAA
>NW_012112586.1:4943668-4943996 GCF_000951035.1 Colobus angolensis palliatus
TAAGTCCAACGTTTCCCACACTGAGCCTCGTTCATGATTTTTGTTAGAACCATGACCCATATACTATTATTTAATATTTTAAACTAATTTTTTAAAAGTTGTCTTAAGTAGTAATATCCGTACCATGGCACATTTGATGTGACAGTGTTTTCTGTTTTTCTAATACATATTCAACTAAGTACATTATTATATAAATAAAAAAGTTAATGTACCTCCTAACATTAGTGGTATACATGAGACATTTTGAGAAATTCTGACTTTGCCAAAACTTCTTATGTTATTCTCCACCTTGGCAGTCAGAGAGATTTTTTTTTTAAAGAGTAAATTT
>NW_012112586.1:4944351-5048211 GCF_000951035.1 Colobus angolensis palliatus
AAAAAAAAAAAAAAAAAGGAAATGTCCCTTCCCCACAGCTTCCTTGTGCTTTTAGGGAAAGTCTAAGCCCCCCGCCCTCCCTACATCCCCCTCACTGGGACTTCAGGCTGTGCTTCTAACTCCCATCATCCTTGTCACCCCAGGGTTGGTATTCCCTCTGGACCACTAGCCCTGCACAATTAACGCCTTCCCTCTGCTCAACATGCATTCACTGAGGCCAACACCTGCTGACCTTCAGCACTGCGTCAGATATCGCATCATCACCAGATACGTCTCTGCCCTCTACTCCCTGCCGTGCCGGATTCCCCATCACCTCCGAGTGATTTCCTTGCACACTGCATCACAGACCCCATGTTTATCACAGATTCACATGCTTGTATGACCGTCTGATTGATGTCCCTCTCCTCCACTGGACTGTAAACCTCATGAGGGCGAGGAGCATCCTGGTCTAACACACGATGGGCACACACCAAATGTTTGCTGAATGAATGAATGCATAGACGGATGGACAGATGCTTGTGCCTGTTTTGCAGATGGGGAACTAGAATGCTGAGAAGAACAGAGGGAGGCTTGCTCCAGATACAGCTGATTGGAAGCTGAGTATTAGAGCTCAAGTCTGGACTCTTCATCCTGCTCCCTCTGCCATGCTCCATTCTGGCAGAAACCTACAGCACATTTAGCCATATAATCCCGGAAGATATTCCAAATGAGCTCCATGCCAGTGCTGGGGTCCCTGCTTCCTTTATCACTGCTGTGTTAGGATCCAAAATCTGGACCTGACTCCTGCTACTGAGAGATCGAGAGGCAAGGGTAGAGCAGATTTGTTCCAATTCATGGAATCACAACAACAAATGGAATGAAAAGAAAACACAACGAAACTTAACTCAGTTGGCTCACAATCATCCATAACAATCAGCTTATGATTAGCCACCTCATTAAAATATAAACTAATTTAATTCAATCATTTAAGCAACAGCCCAAGCCAGCACAGCCATTATCATCAAAAACTCCGTAATGCTCACCCTCTACAAGACATGACAATTTGGCATTTGTATTAAGAATATGAATTTCATGCTGGGATGGAGAAGATCTCTGGCAGCTGCCATTCTCCCATTGTGCCTGTGTGCCAATAGCATCTCTGTTAATTTCCCAAACAAAGCAGAGAAGAAACCACCCCAACACAGCCGGAGTCTGAGATGACAGTGCACATAAATAGTTCAGAAGGAGGATTTTCTATCAAATTAGCAACGTGTCTGATGCCTTCACTGTGAATGCCATGAGTTCTCAATTCCATGGGAGGTTTCAACAATCCACTGTCCCTGCCTGACCTTCCAGTTGCCTCACATCTTCTGACCTTCACCTGAAAGCCTCTCCTCCTTATCATGTTGAAATCCTACTCCTTCCGCAAGTGCTAGCTCAAAAGCTCGGCAAAAATCTGTATCAGGTACCAGGATGAAGAAATACCTCCCCTCAGCACATTTGCAGCTTTACCTCTTCCCCTATGAAACCAAGCATCAGGGCTCCAGACGTGAATGTCCAGGGGGACTAGAACAGGTCATGTAACGACGTGTAGCTGGCCGGGCGGGGCGACTCACGCCTGTAATCCCAGCACTTTGGGAGGCCGAGGCGCGTGGATCACTTGACCCTGAGAGTTCAAGACCAGCCTGGACAACATGGTGAAACCCTATCTCTACAAACGAAAACAAAAATGAGCCAGGGGTTGTGGCACATACTCAGGAGGCAGAGGTTGGAGGATGGCTTAAGCCCTGAAGATGGAGGCTGCAGTGAGCTGGGATTGCATCACTACACTCCAGCCTGAGCTGCAAAAGACACAGTGAGACCTGGTCTCAAAAGAAGAAAAAAGTGCATCCCTCCAAGTGCAAGAAAGTCATGACCAACATATACACCATGGAATACTATGCAGCCATAAAAAACGATGAGTTCATGTCCTTTGTAGGGACATGGATGCAGCTGGAAACCATCATTCTCAGCAAACTATCGCAAGAAAATGAAACATCGCATGTTCTCACTCATAGGTGGGAATTGAACAATAAGAACACTTGGACACAGGAAGGGGAACATCACACACTGGGGCCTATTGTGGGGAGGGGGAAGAGGGGAGGGATAGCATTAGGAGATATACCTAATGTAAATGACGAGTTAATGGGTGCAGCACACCAACATGGCACATGTATACATATGTAACAAACCTGCACGTTGTGCACATGTACAATAGAACTTAAAGTATAATTAAAAAAAAGAAAGTCATGACCTGGCGGAACGATTGGGCTCCATTTGGCTCTAAGCAATCCGTTATTCTAAATTGCCATATGTAGTCAGAAAGTTGAATTTTCAAATGAAAAGTTTAAATGTTGGCCACAAAATTGGTAAAATGTAAACCTTATTTAAGTCAAACAAAGCATGCTTGCAGGTCAAACTGAGCCAATGGCTACCATTTTTCTTCCCTCTGTTCTAGGATTTTGCTGACTCTCCAGCGCTTCTCTTTAAGGACAACTTGGGTCCTTGGGTTTGTAGCTCCCAGAGGGAGGCTGCACTGGCCCCTTCATTCCTGTGTCCTCCTCTTCACACATGCTGGCTAGTTCCCCATTGCAGCCATGGCATCATTGTCTCAACTCTAGGCCCTTCTCTCACTTTGAATTCCACCTCCCCGCCCTGTTCTGCCTTTATTTAACATTTAGATATACGGTTCTGTATGGTTTTTTGGCATTAATTTTGATTTTTCAAAAATATTTTATTTTCATGCAACATTATCTTTACTCTGGAGTCTTTTGGAGGCCCCTTCAACCTCATGCCAGTGCTTCACCTCACCTTCCCCTATCCCCGGGCCTCCCCTCACCTGTGCACATCCTCCTTTCCGCAGACACACCGGGCCTCCCCTCACCTGTGCACATCCTCCTTTCCACAGACACACCCTCATCACAGCCCTGCTGCGAGCCAATCAGCAGCCGGCTAACTGAGCACCCCATGCCGCAGTACCACAGCTGAGAGCCTCACATGCATGTAGTTGGGTTCTGCACCTTAAAGCATGGCATGCTTACTACTACACTTGAGGGTGTTATTTTGGCCCTTGGGACCCTCACACCACACCCAAGCAGAGTCTCACTCCAGTGCTTGTGAAGGCAGGCCTGGGTTCAGGGTAGGATGGGACAGGAAACCCCAGGCAGGCCCTCACTGCGTGCCTAGTAGAACAGATTGTGCTGGTGTCACCTGGCGGACGCCTGGCTGTGGACAGTGCTGGGCATGTCAAGTGTGCTCAAGAGTATCTCTCATGTGAATAAAGAAATGAAGAGGCCGTGGCAGTGGCTCATGCCTGTAACCCCAGCACTTTGGGAGGTCGAGGCGGGTGGTCAGGAGTTCGAAACCAGCCCGGCCAACATGGTGAAAACCCCATCTCTACTAAAAATACAAAAAATTAGCTGGGCGTGGTGGTGGGGCGTCTTTAATCTCAGCTATTCGCGAGGCTGAGTCAGGAGAATGGCTTGAACCTGGGAGGCGGAGTTTGCAGTGAGCCGAGATCGCGCCACTGCACTCCAGCCTGGGTGGGTGACAGAGTGAGACACTGTCTCAAAGAAAAAAAAAAAAAGAGAAATGAAGAATGATCAGGATGATGAACAGCTTATCTGTGTGGGTGTCTCCTTACCAGGGGTTTAAAGAAGGAGACATTTAGACAGAAGACACAGAAATCTGACCCTGCTTACGGACTGACAAGCATGGGAGGACGTCTCAAGGGAGGCTTTGGGCAGAAAGCACGCCCAAGCCTCGGGAAAACGGGAAATTCCTCCTGGATCTACTCTCCTCCTTCTCTCCCCTCTCTGTGTCTGCTTCTGTCCTCCTCTCTCTCATCTCCATTCACTCACCGGCATGTGCACCCCTCACCGTTGTCCCTAAGTGGTGCCTGAGGTCCTTACGCTCACACAGCTTTGCAGGTCTGCTCTTCTCATCTGTGTTATGTTTTGTGTTCTATTTATTTTCTTCCTTTCTTCCTTCCTTCTCCTTCCTTCCTTCCTTCCTTCCTTCCTTCCTTCCTTCCTTCCTTCCTCCCTCCCTTCCTTCCTTCCTCCCTTCCTTCCTCTCTTTCTCTCTTCCCAGACAGGGTCTTGCTCTGCTGCCCAGGCAACAGTGCAGTAGCACAGTCATAACCCATTGAAGTCCCAAACCCCTGGATTTGAGAGATCCTCCCGTCTCAGCCTCCTGAGTAGCTGAGACCACAGACATGTGCCACCATGTCTGACTAATTATTTACTTATTTATTCATTTTTTTTATAGAGATGGGGGTCTCGATATTTTTCCCAGGCTGGTCTCAAACCATCTTCCTGGCCTCAAGTGATCCTCCTGCCTCAGCCTCCCAAAGCCCTGGGATTACAGGTGTGAGCCACATGCTACATTCTATTTTCAAATGCCCTAAGAGGAGACAGGGTCAGCCCAGTCTGGGTGAGATCACCTGCTCCTGGTCCATCAGCTAAGGTCCGGGGATCCGGCTCATGCTGAATATCATGTAACCCCCCACCAGGATGTGGGCAGGGCCAACTGTAGTGCATTCAGGAGAAAAGGGGATGTCCGTCCAAGGCAGTCCTTGCCTCGCTGGTGTATCAGCCCTGAAGAGTGTTACCCTTGGAAGCACCATTGGACGCATGGGCTCCCTTTGCTCGTGAACGGTGTTCTCCAAGGCTGACGGTGGAGGAAAGATCAAAGAAACTAATGACTCACAACGGAAGTGGAGAAGTGTTGCCTGAAGTGACATCAGGAGATTAGGTGTCTAGACAGAACTTAGCATGGGGAACACTGTTGGCCAACCACTAAACATGGTTTCTGGTCTCCTCCCTTGTCTGTTGAAATAGCTGTGTTATTTAGGGGCGGGTCAGCTGCCGGGAAAAGCAAATGCCAGAGTGTCAGTGGTTTAACACGATACAGGTTTATTTATGACTCACACACGAATCCAAGGTGGGCCCATGGCTGGAGGGCTGGTTTCCTGCACATGGCCGTTCAGCCTGCATCTTGGAGTTTGCCCACTCCCTAGGGCCTCAGTGTCCTCTGTATCCAGCCACAGATAAGGAGGGAGGGAGTAGGGAAGGCACACAAATGGGGCACAGAAGCAATACAGGCCAGCTCTGCTCACATTAGATGGACAAGAGCCTGTGTGAAAATAAGCTCTGGCCAGGCAAGCCCTTCCAGGGACATGCTTCAATAAGAACAGGGAAGCATGGGCCGGGTATGGTGGGTCATACCTGTAATCTCAGCACTTTGGGAGACTGAGGCGGGTGGATCACCTGAGGTCAGGAGTTCGAGACCAGCCTGGTCAACATGGGGAAACCCCATTTCTACCAAAAATACAAAAATTAGCCAGGTGTGGTGGTGCATGCCTGTCATCCCAGCTACTTGGGAGGCTGAGGCAGGAGAATCATTTGAACCCAGGAGGTGGAGGTTGCAGTGAGCTGAGATCATGCCGTTGCACTCCAGCCTGGGCAACAAGAGAGAAACTCCATCTCAAAAAAAAAAAAAAAAAGAAAAAGAAAAAGAAAAAGAGAAGCATGAGTTTTTTGGTAAACCACCATCATAGATGCTGAAAGAAGAAAGTACCAACTTCCCCAGAGTCCACAGCAAGCAGATGAGGCTGTCTGATATAATTGCGGTAGGTTATATATAAAGATGAGGCCATGTGATATAATTGCAGTTGGTTATATATAATTGGATGTGGCCGGAAGACCTCAGGCTAACTTTTGCTTTTCTGATAAGAAGGAAAGTCATAGCTTCAGCCAGGATGTCTCCTTTCCTCCTGCTCGTCTGGAGCAGCCACCTGCAGCCACGAGACAGAGACCAAGTGCATGGCAGATTCAAGAATCAAAGCATGGACGAGGCTGGGCTGCTCAGCTGGGGCTACCTACCTCCAGGTGTATTGATCCATGAGAAAAACAACCCACTATTTGTTTAAGCTGCCATTATTGGGGAGTTCTGGTACTTGCAGCCCAAAGCATTCCTAACTGTGGCACCCACACTGGGGCTCTCATCTTCTTTCTCTTCCTCCAAAATAGGTATTACAGACCTTCGTCAAGGTTATAAGCATTCCTCTTTGTGGCTTATGCATATATGGGCCTGTGGACAGTTTTGCTCCCTGCTACTGATTTAGGGACTTTTACAAGTTTCTAAATGAAATAAAAGAAAAAAAATGAAACAAGAAGAGATCAAAGAGTCAGAGTGTGGCTTTCCTTCTGGAGGAAGAGCTCCGCAGAATGCCAGATCCTTTCACGTCTTCACCGTGGTGAAGTTTCATTTCTATAAAAATATTTAGCTTTTCTATTTCACATTACAAACAATTTTGGGAAAACCAGCAGTAAATACACAAGAACTGCAAGGGAAAACCATGAACGCTCAAATAGGGAAATAAAAAGTCTGACAGCAGTGTTTTTTCTCTGGGGATCGTTTCAACTGCCTGCTGCACATTGTTTTTTCTTTCTCAGGTCTGCTGATACCTCCACTGTCTCCCCGTTGGAATACCGCCTTTACTCTGGGAGGCCAAGGCCGGCAGATTACCTGAGATTGGGAGTTCAAGACCTGCCTGACCAACAAGGAGAAACCCCATCTATACTAAAAAATACAAAAATTAGCAGGGTGTGGTGGGTGGCGCTTGTAATCCCAGCTATTCAAGAGGCTTAGGCAGGGAGAATTGCTTGAATCCAGGAGGTGGAGGTTGCAGTGAGCCGATATTGCACCAGTGCACTCCAGCCTGGGTAACAGAGCAAGACTCCGTCTCAAACAAACAAACAATCAAACAAACAAAACAGATGCAAAATGGAAGCTGTATATATTCCCAGAGCTCCAAGGAGGCTGGATTGCAGAGTGAAGAAGGCACCCACCTTCTGCTGAACACACAGAAAATGAGGCAGCTGCTCCAATCCGATTGTGTTTGCAACAGAAGCCTTTGCGGTTAGAATGAGGTGTTATCCAAACAGCACTGAACTCTGCCTGAGAAGCGTTTTTATGAGCAGGTCCTAGGTTAGGAACTCCACCACCCCTGGAGAACGGAGTTCCAGAAGGTGGGGCTTGGGAATTAAAGCGAAATAAAGGTAGAGGCCTTTGCCGGGGGCTTTGATAGAGAACCACACACCACTATCACCACTATCATATACACTGACTTTGAATGAATGACTCAAAAAATTTCCCTGGGGGCACAGGGCCTATGAAATTCTGACCTGGTGAACAACGGGGTGGACTGGACATCAGCACCCATCATTCCCTCAATGGAGCCTGCTGGACCAGTGAACAACCTGTACAACTGTGCATAATAGTCCTGGGCCATGAGGAAGGAGCTCCCGGAAATGAGGAATAATTAAAACTTTGCTTCATTTTTAAGGGTCTACCACTGACAGTCTTCAGGCCAAGTCCCTTTCTCAGACTGTTTACTTTTCGTTTGTTTTTGTGGGTGGGGTGGGGTGGGGGGTGATAGACACAGTTTCAGAATAACTCAGAGTATTTGAAAATGTCTTCAGAGGGGCCTGTGTGCACTTATCAATTGTCCATAGGCCTCCCCCACCGATTGCTCCTTGTTCCTGATGCTCCCCGCAGTGCACAGTTCTATGTCCCTTGTCTGGGCTCGTGCGGCACCTGATTCAAGAGAATCAGAACATGTAGATTTTAAAATGCCAACTGCCTCTTCTTCCCCTCTTTGAATTAATAGCTGCCAGGAGCAAACTTTGAGGTGCAAGTTACACACACAGAAGATAAATGGCTTTTTAATTTGGGTCACTGACAAGGTCAGTAATAGAACTCTGTTATTGTTACTTTTTTTCTTTTTTCGCAAACATGCCTTCATTAACTTTCTTTTAAAAAACAACGCAAAGAAGTCCCAGGCTTTTGATGAACATACATCCTCTCCCTAGCTACTCATTTTCAAATTAAGTCACCGTGGCAGGCCCGAGTCCTGGGAAGCCATGGGCTGTCTCTGGTTTGCTGCCCTTGTTTCTTGGTAAGGTCTCCATCAAGTATGCCCCCCACCCAGCCGCTGAGCTGGGAAAAGCTCCAATGGCAAAAACCCAAACCTACTGATGGTTGAATACGCCAAGAGTGCAGTCCAGTGGGTTAGGACAAGAGCGTGCATGAATCTCCCTGGTTGAATACGGCCACATGGAAAGCAGCTGCCCCTCCCTGCAAACTTGCACTCATTGACCAACATCTGTAGCTTTGGCTTGTCCAACACCCATTCTCCCTTTTTCTGGTGACAACTTTTATTTTCTTTTGGGTAGCCATGGCTATTCAGTGGGGTGGCAATGAGTGGCACTGCCTGGGGCACTGGGACTGACCCATGCTCCAGCTCTCGGGGTGAGTACAATACTCAAGCCAGGCCAAGTGATTCACAGGACTGGGTTCAGGAACAGCCACATGGACTAATAAGACCCACTAAGAAGCAGCTCCAAGACTTTGGCTGGAACAAGTGAACTTACTAAGTTGAAAAGACATAGGTCTGGATTTGCTGGTGGCCACATGGCTACCCTGTGAGGAGAGGCTGCCTGAGAATGAAGCCATCAGAGAAGCAAGCAGGGGTGAGAGATGGGTCTAAAGGCAGTCCCAATGACACTGTCATTGGCCCTGATCCAGCCATGCCTGAAGTTTGTTCTACCAGAGTTTTTATTTAGATGGCCCACTATTTCCCCCTTCTTCTCCCCTAAGCCAGCTTGATTTGGGTTTCTGTCACTTATAAGTGAAATCATTCTAGCTAGTTATTCTATCTCCAGTTCTCTTCTGCAGAATTCACTGGGAAATTCTGACTAGTAATCTCCAAATTTGTTAACTACTAATATGAACCTTTGTTACTTTTCAATCTGAGACTCCAGACTCTGCCCTCCCTGAACCATCAGGCCTTATTTTTAACACTTGCTGGATAGCACTTGGAGGTGCCAAGAGAATCTCAAATTCAAATAAATGTAAGAGAGCATTCTTTTTTCCCATTTTTTTTTTTTTGAGACAGAGTCTTGCTCTGTCACCAGGCTGTAAGCTCTGCCTCCCAGGTTCAAGCGATTCCCCTGCCTCAGCCTCCCGAGTAGCTAGGATTACAGGCACTCACCACCACACCCAGCTAATTTTTGTATTTTTAGTAGAGACAGTTTCACCATCTTGGCCAGGCTGGTCTTGAACTCCTGACCTCGTGATCCAACCACCTTGGCCTCCCAAAGTGCTGGGATTACAGGCATGAGCCACCATGCCTGGCCCAAGAGGGCATTCATTACCTTCCCCTCAAAACTTGGTCTTTTGTCTGTTTTTCTTATTTTCACCAATGACACCACTATCATCCAGGAGAGAGACTTCAGAGTCGTGCTCTATCTTCTAACTCCTTTTAGCCCTGACATCCTATCACCAACTTCTAGCAACCAACAACCAAATCCTGGAGTTTCTCAAACTCAGGTCCTCTACTCTACCCCAGCTACAGTGACCTCATTCAGGCCCTCCTGATCTCTCAGCATGGTTACCAGGCTCCTGAGGGAGGCTTTCATATGGCCAGCAGTGCAGAACAAAGACTTTGGTTCACATTCATGGAACTTAGATCCTTACTAAGTGTGTGATTCAGGGCTCTCAATGGCTGGATTCTCTCATCAGTCAAACATGGAAATTAGAGGTATGCAGAGAATGCTTACCTCCGCCCCCACTATTCCCCATTCTCTCCGAAGTGGCTGCTGGTCCAGTCTTCCCCTTCCATACCTCCTCCAAGGCTGCAGTGGGACCTTCTAAATCCAGTTGTAATAACCTGATACTCCCCTGTCTAAAACCTCTGGTACTGCAGACTTCCAGTGGTCTCAATGATTTACTCTCCATTTCTTCTATAAGAAAAGAACCTTCAGTTTGTAGCTGGGCCACCTGGCCACTGGACTTAATGTCAATGAAAAACTACGTTCCCCAGCCTCCCTTGCAGACAGGTGTCTAATTCCGGAGATGTCAGTGGAAGTGAAAGAGGCAATGCGTGGATGGAGCTCTTAAAACAGGGACTTGCCAGAGCAGAGAAGCCCAGCCTGCACTGTGAGTGTCTCTTCCGGACTCCATATTCAGTTTACTTGGTGTTGGTAGCTTGAAATTGGCGATGGTGGGAATATTTACACCATGGAAACTGGCAAAAGCAACCAATCAACCTCCCCTGTCCCCCAGCAGAGATCTGGTTGTTAAACACTTACTGGCACACCATGAGTTTTACATGAAGGGGTGAGCCCTTCCTGTCCCATTTCTCCTCCTTCCCCATGATGGGAAAAGGTGCCTGGTGGTAGTCAATGGGCAAAGGAGACCATGTTCCAGGGACAATGGAGCAAGAATGTGAGGAATCCTGCATCCCCAACACCACAAAGTGATTACACAACCCAAAACAGCTCACGGCTGGATGGTAAGTGAGCAAGAAAGAAGGAAATAAAATTAAGAAAATAAATTGTATTTTGTCCAACTCATTAATATTTTGGGTTTCTATTATAGCAGTATTTATAATATATACTATAATAAATATATAATACATAAATTTAATATTATAATTATATAACTATAATACTAAATATTCTTATACTATAATACTATCACTACATGATATATTATAATTATATAATAACACTAAAATATAAATGTGAGATATTCTAATTATATATAAGATACAGAAAATGAATTACAATATATAATCAATCTACTAACTGTAATATCTCCCTATTGTGTACGACAGATATTTTTCAAAATGGGGTTCACTGCCAGGCTTTGTCTGGCTTATTGAGCATATAAAAACAAACTGTTGAACTAAAATTTACATACTGCATTTTAAACATATGGATTTCTGGCTTTTTAGGAGAAACTGAAAGATTTGACAACTCCCATGGTCATGTGGCCGGCAGTGCAGAACAGGGATGCTGGTCCACATTCGTTGAACTTAGATCGTTACTAACTGCGTGATCCAGGGCTCTCAATGGCTGGATTCTCTCATCAGTTGAATATGAAAATTAGAGGGATGCAGAAAATGCTCATCTCCATCCCACTATTCCCCATTTTCTTAAACGTGGCCCATTTCTCTTGGACCTTTGAAGTGTGAATCCCAGTTCATGGGACAATGGCCGTGAATGAGTAACAGCCTCTCTGTGCCCAGCATTAACCTCAGTAAACTCTGCATAGCACCAGTGCCCAGCATCAACCTCAGTAAACTCTGCGTAGCACTAGTGCCCACTTCATAGGTTGGCTTTGAGAGCTAAATAAAATAGATACCGTTAGGCACCACTAGAGTGCCTAATTTTTTTTTTTTTTTTTTTTTTTACAGACTGAGAATCTCAAATTTTGATGACAGAATGCTGTAATCAAAACTCTCAAACAATGTTGGTGGTACTGCCAAGTGGTATAACCACTTTGAAAAACTGGCAGTTTCTTAAAAAGCAAAAAAATGCTTGCTTACCCTATGAGCAGCAATTTCACTCCATGATATATGAAAACATGTATCCACACAAAAACATGCATATAAATATTCATAGCAGCTTTATGCATCGTAGCCCAAACTGGAGGCCACCAGATGAATGATAAGCAAACTGCAGTGTATTTGTACAAGGAAGTGAGCTCTGCAATAAAGGAATGATATACTCATACAGGTAACAACACGGATGAATCCCAAAGACATGTGGAGCTAAAGAAGCCAGCAAAAATAGTATATTATGTAAGAATCCACTTATATGAAGTTAAAGAAGAGGAAAAACTCATCCATGGTGATAGAAATCAGGACAGTGGGTGCTTCGGCATGGGTCAAATGGGGTTATCTGGCAGGGAGCATGGAGAGATTTACTGGAATAATGAAATTGTTCTATGTTTTCTTAGAGGTATGGGTTACATGGGTGTATGCTTTTGTCAAAAGTAACCAGAGGCCAGGTGTGGTAGCTCACGTTTGTAATCCCTGTACTTTGAAAGGCCAATGTGGCAAATCACTTGAGCACAAGAGTTTGCAACCAGCCTGGGTAACATGGTGAAATCTTCTCTCTACCAAAAATACAAAAAATTAGCAGGGCACGATGGCAGGCACCTGTGGTCCCAGCTACTTGGGAGGCTGAGCTGGGAGAATCACTTGAGCCTGGGACATTGAGGCTGCAGTGAGCCAATATCGAGCCACTGAACTCCAGCCTGGGTGACAGAGCAAGACCTTTGCTTAAAAAAAAAAAAAAAGGCCGGGCGCGGTGGCTCAAGCCTGTAATCCCAGCACTTTGGGAGGCCGAGACGGGCGGATCACGAGGTCAGGAGATCGAGACCATCCTGGCTAACACGGTGAAACCCCGTCTCTACTAAAAAATACAAAAAAAAACTAGCCGAGGCGCCTGTAGTCCCAGCTACTTGGGAGGCTGAGGCAGGAGAATGGCATAAACCCGGGAGGCGGAGCTTGCAGTGAGCTGAGATCCGGCCACTGCACTCCAGCCGGGGCGACAGAGCAAGACTTCGTCTAAAAAAAAAAAAGAAAAAAAAAACCTAATCAGACCATAGAATGAAGATCTGTGCATTTTAATGCAGTACATTATGTCAATAAAAATAAGGAAAAATATGGGACAAGAAAAGTCCATGCAAATCAAGCAAACATCTCTGAAGACAGCACTGGGTCTCAGATTTAGTCTTTGTATGTCTGCTGTCAAGATTCTGTTGCCTGAAACGAAGAGAGCTGGTTCCTGAAAGAGCCCACGTGGTGTGTAGGCTGCCATTCTCCCTCTGGGGCCGGGCAGACATCAACAACCAACGTCCTCCTCTCTCCTTCACTCAGGCATGGCCTCAGAATCCTCCGCAACACATAATCCCAAGCCTTTCCTGCAAATGGAGCCAAGCTGACGTACTTGCCATCTGGTAGTAGAAACGTGAGCTTCCAGAGTACAAGACTGAAATCTCATTTATCTTTGTTTTATAAACACTCAGCACAAGATATGACACAGATGTTTTCTGAATCCATGCTTCAGTGAACTTCCTCTCCTTGCTGCTGGGGCCACAGTCTGAGCTCACAGGAGCCAATCTATCCCCAGGCTCCCCCATAGCCCCTAAGTCAGCCTGGATTGCTGTGCCCTGGCCCACACCTGTTTTGTCTTTGTTTTCTTGACTTTTCTCTCCTAGGGTTAGGAGCACGCAACCTGTCATCTATAAACACCAATACAATGGATGTCATGTTTACTTCTCACCCACAGAACAAGAGCATACGTTTCTATTATAATATGTTTCTATTCATGATCAAAATGACTTGTAGTGGAAAATGTGCTTTCCCCAGCAATGGGAGTAAGGCACACTGTCCACTGAACATGTTTACCACCACATACATGTCTCAGTGGAAGAAAGGGTGTTTCTCTCACAATGAATAAGACTGCTCAGCTCCATCCTGCTTACTGGTTCCTTTGTTATCTTTCAGGACCACAATACAGCTTCAGCAGGCCACATATTCCCCTCCTGAACCTGAGCACAGACGGCCGGGCTGCAAAGCATACGCTTGCTTCCAACCTTCCCACTTCTGTTTCAGAAATTAACCGCCTCCTCTCTGTGGGGAGAGCCTGGTCTCAAGTAAAACTGAATTCAGGTGGTAGACCCAGTCGCTGCAGACCCACTTAATTGGATTTGGCAGCCACGATTTATTTACCTGGCAGCTCTTTGCTTCAAGTTGTAATCACACCTAAGACTCATCTTCTCTTGAGCTTGCTTGGAGTATCAAAAATTCAGATTTTTCTTGACACTCTGTAGTCACAGCAGAAAAGGGAAGGGCAAGGAAGAAATCACGAAGGACTTAAAAACACTTAGTTATATGCCCTCAAGTTTCTACCTTTCACACTTGATTTGGCTGATTTTGTGGACATGAGGAGGAAGAAAATCAGTGTGCAGTATCCGAACCCCGCCACTGCCCGCAGGCAAGTCAACCCCACCTGCTCTGTGCCTCTCGGGCAATTGTAACAGGGGACAGGATCAATTGCCTTCTTCAGGGAGACTGCAGGCCCCTGTCTCCATGACAACCCGTCCTCAGGACCAGGGCAGGTGAGACACCAGAACTCAAGCATGTGTCGGAAGCCACAGTACCTTTGAATATCTGTTTGCACGCAAACCTCTTCTTGAATCTGTCTGCTATCTTTGCTTTGATTCTCCTGTTTTGGGCTTGGATCACACATGGTGGACAGTCCAGCTCAGCATTCAGCCAAGAGTCAGCATCAACTCCAAGCCACATGAGTGCTCCATCCTGGAGGTCCCACCCAGGGGGTCTCTCAGGAAACCTCAGCCCCGGCGAACACCTCTGCATCCTCCCTCATGGGAGACCCCAAGTGAGAACTGCCCAGCTGAGCCTTGCCCCACAAAAGTTAGGGGCAAAACCAAAGGGTCATTTTAAGCTTCTATATTTCTGAGTAATTTGTACACAACAATAGGAATCAGAAAACCAATCACATCAACTTCTGGAGCTGGGGGTGAAATTCACGTTTCCTGAAGTACAGGGATAGGTGAGAAAGAGTAAATCTGTGGACCTGAACTTCACTAGGATTCTGTTAAGATGAAGGAAGTGGATGCTGGGTAGGCCACCAGCAGTATTTTCTATAACTTTGAAAAATTCAATGCATTAACCTCCTGTGAATTAATATGTACAAAGCATTAACACAGTGCCAAGCATATAATAAGAACTTGATAAATGATAGTTATTTCTATTATTATTATTCGATGTGTGAATGTGCTTAAGAGTTTCTTATATACCTTCCCAAGGAGCTCACGAGTACAATTCGGTTATCTTGTCTAGATCCTTGTGAATCTAGATGGGCAAATACATGCAGAAGGAAAGAAGTATAAATCTTCCTTTCAAATCAAAAGGGCCCCCTTCGCTAGATCTTTTTCACATTAGGTCTTTTGTCTCCTTCTGACCTGTGGTCTCCACACGTCTCCTTCACATGTCACAGCTGTCTCTCCCCATACTGGGATTGTTTTTTAATCAAACGTAAGTGTTGAGGTGTTGAGGCTTGTCGTACAAAACGTATCATCTTTCTTGGCTTTCTATAGATGGCCAAAGAGGCAATTCTTCTCCCCTTCCTTCTTACTCTGAAACTGCCCCAGCCTCTGAGGGCTGCTGCCTCACCCCACAACACACACACAACCAGCCAGAGTCATCCACTTTTTCTGTACGCTTCCAATCTGTATGTGCTGGTTTGCTCCCAGCTCCAGAAGGTGAGCCATGGTAGATTTTTACCAAAGATGGCTGCAGCCCTCTTTCCCACCCTTCTTGTCTGATTGCAACATGACTTTGTCACTGCTCCCATCCAGAGTCAAATGTCCCTTTCCTTGATTCTGGGCTGGCCCAGTGACTTTGAACCCGGCAGTGTCTACATTTGTTCTCCTGGAACGCTGTGCTGCCAGGTCAAGAAGCCTAGGTACAGAGCTGGTGAGACACAGGAAGGGAGAAACTAGAGAGGTTGAAAGACCACAAAGGGAGAAGCCCAGCAGTCCAGCCACCCCCGTGGGAGACCAGACAGGGTGAGGCCATCTGAAATCCTTCACCTTAAATTGCAGCTGCATGAGAAAGTCCAGCCTACGCCACATGGAGCAGAGGCAAGGCTGCCAGGTGAGCCCTGCCTGGCCAACCCAGAGAATCAAGAGCCGGTGAAGCAGCTGCTTGTTGAAGCCACTGTGTTCTGGAGTGGCTGCCATGCAGTGCTAGAAAACAGAGACAGGCAAACCACCGTCGTACGAACACTCCGTCACACTGCAGTCATTAAAGAATCAACAAGGTCTTGTCTGCCATTTCCTTCTTCAGTTACTACTTTTGGAATAGAAGGCAGGTATTAGAAGCTCCCTGGAAGAGCCACGTGTGCATCCCCATCTTTCTACATCCGTATACTACCATTTCTATAGTTTACGTAATGTTTTTCTTTGCAGTTTGCCTTTTTAACTTACACATTTGCTACAAAATAAAACTTCATAGTATGTTCATAAATGAAAAACTCATGCTACTTGATAAAAAATGAAAGGCCACCCTCATGACACATATGTAATTATGACCATTTAATTATTAAATGGTATATTTATAATTAATATCATTTAAAGATCTGGATCGGTGGACAGCCAGAAATGCACAAATCACATTCTGGAAACATCGCCTTAAGTTTGTTTTTGTTTTTTTTTTGAGATGGAGTCTCACTCTGTTGCCCAGGCTGGAGTGCAGTGGTGCGATCTCAGCTCACTGAAACCTCCGCCTCCCGGGTTCAAGCGAGTCTCCTACCTCAGGCCCCCGAGAGTAGCTGCGATTACAGGCGTACCACCATGCCTGGCTAATTTTTGTATTTTTAGTAGAGACGGGGTTTCACCATGTTGGCCAGGCTGGCTTCGAAGTCCCAGCCTCAAGTGATCCACCCACCTCGGCCTCCCAAAGTGTTGGGATTACAGGTGTGAGCCACCATGCCCAGCCCACATTGCCTTAAGTATTAACACACTTGCGAAAATCGCGACGAGGCGTGGTGGCTCACACCTGTAATCCCAGCACTTTGGGAGGCCGAGGACGGAGAATTGCTTGAGTCCAGGCTTTCTATAGATCAGCCTGGGCAACACGGCAAAACCCTGTCTCTAAAAAAAATACAAAAATTAGCTGGGTGTGGTGGCGCATGGCTGTCGTTCCAGCTACTACTCGGGAGGCTGAGGTGGGAGGATCGCTTGAGCCAGGGAAGGGAAGGATGTAGTGAGCTGTGATTGTACCACTGCACTCCAGCCAGTGACAGAGTGAGAAAAACCCTGTATCAAAAATAATCATAATAATAATTGCATCTTTTATTTAGAAAAAAAAGAAAATTGCTTGACCTTCTGCATTTTGACTTCCTTCTCTTTTTCAAATTATTTCTGGATATAAGACTTGGTAAATAATACTTAAAATTTAATTTCTGTTCTTTGCACTTATCACTGTAGTTTTAAGTGACTTTATTTTGTTGTCTGATGGTTGTCCACTTACCCATAAAGTGTAAGCTCCATTGGGTCCCTTTTTTTGTCTGTTCTGCTCACTCTTGACTGCCCAAGGTGGAGAGCTAACACTTAGTAGCTGCTTAATAAATATGTATTGACTAAAGGAATGAATGAATAAATTAATGACTTGTGGCGCAAAGCCTCAAACTCACCCCACCCATCAGGAGGAAACTTGTCTGATTTTTAAAGACTCTCCTGGGAATTTCTTTTTCATAAATCAATATTGCTTGTACAGCCCCAAAGTGCAATGCTTACTCCCCTTCATATTTTAGTCACTGTCGCAATACATTTTTGATGGTGTATTTATTTTCTGCCAAGTAACAATAGGTCTCATGAAAAATGAGTGGCCCTGCACATTGGAATGTGCGAGGAAGAATAATGGGTTGATTAATGAACCTCACAAAATATGCAGCACGCTTTCCTGCCGGGGGTAGCAGGCGGAGACTCACACAAATTAAAAAGGATGAAGAGGATCAATTTTCTAGAAATTGGAAAGCAAAGGAAGCCTGGGGAAAATCAAAGGCACATTTTTAGCCATAGATGCTTGTGTCTTTTTCTTTCTCTTAAACTTAGGACAAACAGGAAAAACAATATTTCTCCCTTTTTACATTTATTATTTTATCTTGTCTTCCCCTGATGCTCAAAGATAGAAAAGGGCAGTCTAGAAACGTAAAACTGGTTTATTTTTGTATTTGTTTTTCTAAAAGAGACTAACACCTTAGTAGCCAAACATCTATATTTTTTAGCAAAAGTAAACAGCAAATAACCCAAATCTCTGATACCAATCTTTCAATGGGGCTTTTACTCTCTGGCTAGAGAGCCCCAAACAAAAAACTTTGAATCTATTTTTGTTTTCAATAAAAATCTTGTTTAACAGCATCATGAATATTCATGCTTTCGGCTTACTTCCAAATAAAAACAAGAGAAGCCAAATGAAACAAGAAAAAAAGAAAAAGTAGTTCACTCAGCTGCACAAAGGTTTGAAGGACAAGATTTTATATTTTGAGGCATGTGCATCAAGTAATAAAAAAGAAAAATAAGGAAAAAAAAACTCGCAATAATCAGAGCACAAAGAGTGCCAGCATCCACAGCAGAATTCCTTGAATTTCGGTAATTGCCTTATTCATTTTGCAATTATTTGCTATATTTGAGAACCAACTATCTCATTATTTATATATTTTTCTGTAAATTGAATTCAACCAAAATCACTTTTAAAACGTGTAGCCTCAGTTCCTTCTATGCCATCAATACATTTGATAAAAAAATTATATTTTTTCTTATACATATGAATACAAATCATAATGAGTAAATAAAAGAGGTGTAACTAAAATTTGGTATCTCACCAGTGGCATGCCTACCATGTTTTTAGAATTATTTACCATAGCCTAGGGCATTTTATTGGTCTTTAATCATTTAACAGTCATATGGGTGACCCTCATCTGCTAAGGGAATTGGAAATAAAACAGTGAGAAACATAAGGTTCCTGATCTCAAAGCCTCTCTCTTTGGTGCAACTCCAACTCTAAGATGAGTGGGTCTCATTCTATCATTTATTTTTGACCTTGAACACCCAGAAGTCAGGAGTTCAAGGTAAGGCTTCTTAATGTTCCCTGCTATCCAATATGATAGCCAGTAGCCACAAGTGACTCTTAAATTTAAATTAATTAAAATTAAATAAAATTAAAAATTTAGTTCCTCCATCAAATGAGCCATCTCAAATGCTCAATAACCACCTGCAGCAAGTGGCTGCTTATACCGGGCAGCACTGATATAGACTATTACACCACCACACAAAGTTCAACTGGGTAGCTTTGCTCCAGAAAGCACAGTGTCTTCCTTTCACACCACTCAGTTACTTTTAGTAACTCACTTGTGAAACTCAGGGCCCCACATCTCTCTCTAGGTGGGCTGGGATCGTCCAATCTTCACAGGCATTGTGGACATTTCCCTAGAAAATTCTAGCATCTATTACATATTAAATGTGATTCCACTTCCTAGTAAGTTGCCTCGTTTCTGCTTCTGTGTGTCAAACGCACTTCCTCCCCTGGCAAAGAGTTCCTACATGGAAACGTCTAGTCACCTTCCTGGGAAGCAGAAGCTTTATTTACTTTAGTCACTGCATAGCTAAGGAGACACCTGTCAAAAAACCACTGCTATTTTTGAGACAGTGGGATTATTTACAGCATGATTGGGTTGTGCTCTGATGGGTGACACTGTAACACAGTCACGGCCAAGCCCAGTGAGATTGCATCTTCGCGCCTCGCCTATTGGAAAACTGTCACGGCATCCCCCGTAATGGAATCGTGATAACATCAGACAAGGATGAGGTTTCATTCTGGCTTCAGTCCAAATGGAGAAGTCATCCGAATAAACTGTCAACAGACCCAGGGCATGAACTAATGAGAAGTTATCTGGTCGACTTGTTTCTAGCAGTGGAGTAGGTTAACACAATTACCTTAATGAAGACGAAGACCTAGGCACTGAAATACTATAGTAGACACTGTAAACAAAAATGCCTCCGGGGACCAGGAAAGTAATTTCAGTAAATGAGCAGGCCTGGGAGGCACTCTAGGGAGTGGCTGGAGCCATGATAGTGTGGAGAGCACACACCCCCCAGAGCAGCCATGCTCGTCTCCAGACGCTTGGAGCAGAAAAATGGGCTCAGTTTTCAGACCTTCCGATTTTTAAGAGAAAACAGGAAAACAGCTTCTAAATAAAATTTCTTAATTTTTAAAATATGGCACAGGCCCAATAAAACACTCTTACAAGCCACCAGACTCTAACCCATGTGCTAAGCAAAGTTAACACAAATTGGTTAATATGTAAGAAACAAAGAGTATAACTGCATGTTCAGGTAATCCCTTATGGTAGATTATAAAAAAGGGCATATTTTTCCTTCCCTGTATCCCAAAGTCCCTTAGCAGTTTGACTCTGAAGCTCCTCCTATTAAGAAGTGGGATCTGTGTCCCCATTCCATAAACATGGGAGGGACTTGTGATTTGTTGTGGCCGAAAGAAGGTGGCAAAAGCAGTGTTATACCAGTTCCAATCCAGGGCATTGGCTCGACTTTCTCTTGGAGCTCTGGGACTTCCAAGTAAAAAAGCCCAGGCTGGCCTGCTAGATTATGACACACAGACAGCCCTGAGGCCCCCATCATCCCAGATGATAGCCAGTTACCCCCAACAAGCAGAGCTGCCTAGCTGACTGGCAGCTGACCTCAGACAAATGAGTGAGCCTGTTCAACAGCAGAAGACCTGCCCAGCTGAGCACAGCACAAATGACAGACACAGAATTGCAAGGTAAAGAAATAGTGGTTGCTCTAAGTCATTTGGTTTTCAGAGTGGTTTGTGACACAAAAAGCTGTGTAACAGATCAGTAGCTAGATCATTAGGGTTCAAATCCCAGCTCTACCAACTACTAGCTTACGTGATTTTGAAACAGTGACGTAACCTTCAGTGTCTCCCATCAATTTTCACCAGTGACAACTAAAAAATAAACTGTCTTACTTTTACCAAATCTAACACTCAGCAGGTTGTTTCAGAAATGGGAGAACGTGGTGGGCTTGTTTTAGGAATTATATTACCATGCTTTTTTAAAAAAGTGCTTGAAATAATATCATACAGCTAGGAATGCGGTGACTCTGACTTTTCCTTGCTTACGAAGGCCATATGTTAAATCAGAAATTCAGTGAGCCAGTTGGCAATTTGAAATTAATCATAGTGGGAGTATTTACAGCTGAGAAATGGGCAAATGCTACATATAAGGGTTTCTATTTTCCCCTCCCTGAGGAGCTGGTTGTTAAATATTGATCAGAAAACCTCTATATGCATTCCTTATACACTAATCAAGGCAACAGGTATAGCCTCTTCTTTCATAAATGTTTGTTTTAGAACCTCAGCATTCATTTCCTTTCCTGACGGCACCAAATTATTTTCAGGGAATTACCTCTTGCCTGTTGTATAAAGTCTTGACAAGACAGTAATTTTAAAGGACTGGAGGTGGAAAGAGCCATATTCTCTCTCTCCCTGCCACAGGACAGCCACAGAGTGGTATGTGGCCAAACTCAGCCAATCATGCTTCTTCCCTGGGAGCATGATGCTTATGTAAGTGGACACAGGTACAGGAGGGACGGGGCGATCACTGGTCACAATAGCTGCAAGCAATTTTTGAGCCCTAGCTTTCCAACACTGCCCTGAGAGCTGTTTCCAGTCCTTCCACACACTGCCCAATATGCTCCGCAAAAGTCTCCTTTTCCTTAGCACACGTGTACCAATTGCTGTTGCTTGCAATCCACAACCACGAGACCTCAAAACTGAATTTGGAGACATTTCCCTTACGTCACTCTAGGTCTAGCTCCTTGGACTTTTGCATCCCACAGGCTCTGCACTCATTTATGCATTTTGTATCTGTCTATGCAGCAATGAAACCACTTCTTAGGAAAGAGCAGTGCAATCAGTCCCCAGAGGCAAAGTATGATGGCATTATCAGGTCATTTCATATTACATTGCTGCTTCAGTAAGGACTGAATGCAGGTTGGAGTGGCTGAATTACCCTAGCCCTTCTGAAGCATGGGGTCTCATGCCTGTTATAATGGGAGATGCAAAAGCAATAAAGGACAAAGATAGCCTCAGAATTTAGAGGTCTGCAAAGCTAATCTACTTAAAGTGCAAACCCATGCTGCTTTCTTTTAAGGTTACTATTGACTCCAGTCAATAGGTGTTTGCTAAATAGTTGATTAAAGGACTGAGATGGAGAAATTTAAATACCTTCGGGAAAAATGGGAGAATGGGCGTCTTATGATCGGGAAAGTTTCGTATTTGCAAATGTGTGGTCACCAGAGTCAGGAGTTAGATTTCTGATGGAAGAAGCTTGGCGTTTGCAGGCTCAGGGACACCCTACATCCCGTCTGAGCCCTAGCAATTGTCTGCAGCTCACTCCACCAAAAGGTTGGTGCACCTGTCTGTGTCCCTCATGGCGCAGCATCTAGAACTTCTTAGCTCTGAGACTTGAGCCCAGCATATAAGAACGACCTCAGAAGGAGGTCGCCCTTCCCCACTGCCACTGCCCTGCGAGTCTAACTCCTTTGAAGTCGCTGCTGATTTCACCTGGTCATGGGGAAAATCAGGCACTCAGTCTATTGAACACGGGGCCTCCTTACAGCATCTGAGAAGGCAAATAATTTCGGCTGAAGATACACGTCCAAACACTGACAAACCTCACGCCATCCCCCTTGGCTTTTTTCTTTTCATAGCATAAGTGGAGAAAAGGACATAAAGGAAAATGCCGCATTATAAAGTTGTCAGAGGCTTTGTAGACGACAGAGATTAATTATCTCACATTCATTATGACTCAATTATTGTGGTTCTCTGGTGTTTTGTGGCCTCTGCTTTCATGTTCTACAAACAGGGGCTTGGCTGCCTGTCTGAAGATAGAGCATTCTAGAAGCAGTGTGAAGTCCCCAGGGTTGCAGGGTGGGGGGCTTTTAAATCACCATTTACTCTATTATGGAGAGTTCATTCTTATTCCACGTAGACTTTTCAGCAAGTGCCAGGGCACTGAGAGAGATGCTCCCTGGAGGTCTGTAAACACCAGGCACTCAGAGTGAACCCTTCATGAACAAGCCTGGAAAGTGTCTCCAGCAGCAGCCACCTGGGTGCTCAGCAGAGAGACTGCGGATGGTCCGCAGAGCTGAAGAGGAAGGAGCTCATCTCCCACAGCGGACAGGCAGTTTCCCAGGGCTCCTGGGTTCTTCGCTGGACACATGGGTACCCCAGGACCAAGGCATAGCACCTCCAATAGTGACAACTCCTGACCCATCATACACGGGCCGGCTCTGCCTAATGTTTATCCAGGGCTTTGAAAGTGCCTCGCAAAAAAACAAAAAGAGCAGCAGGAGCCAAGAGTACACAACCACAGGAGAGGCAACTGGAAAAGAGGCCACCGAAATCTTCTAAATAGCACCCTCTCTTTTAATGTTGCTTTGTTCAATTCAGTTCGAATGTGCATGCCGCTGGACTCTTTAAATTAGATGGCCAAATGATAGCAATCTGGAGGGAAAAGAGTTGTAGTTTTTTTTTTTTTTTAATGTAACATTTTAACTTTTTCTATGCAAAAGAAAAAAAGTCGACAATTTCCATAGCAACAGGGCTGTTCTCTGCTTTTTTGGGAGACAGTTCAAGAATTAATTTCAGAATTTTGTATGAGGCTTTTCCAGATACAGGTAACTCTTAAATCTTTTTTTGAGTAATGCTCTTAGTGGCTTCAATTAACCCCAGTGGAGGGAGAGCCTGATATATTTGCCTTTAAACTTCTGTACAAGGTTCAAACACCTTCCTTTTAGTCTTGCCTATCTCTGTCAGATTGAAAAATATAATTTCTTAATGAGTTATGTGGTCTTGACTTAAGTCCACTTCCTAATGGTCGTTCCTCACAGAGTTAATTGCAGAAACAGCATTCAAGTGCAATCAGAGAGGGAACAGAGAGAGAAACCCCATCAAATGCCGCCCGCGCCAAGGACGTGGGACCAAGCAAGACTTGCTGAGTCTTCGCTCAGAACAAACAGGGAAGATATTTATTGCCACAATCTTTCGCCAAAGAAGACTGGAGTTTGTTTCTTCTTGCAGTCAGTTGCCTGAACGTGGCCCGACTTGAAAACCAGAGTTTAAGGTTCTTCCCGCATTTGCTACACACATCCCTTCCCAAGTATTTCCCCGTGTGACTGTCATCAACAGGCCAATGAGAAGAGAATCTGAAAATGCACTTAATTCACCACCAGTCTGCTCCCTCCCTGCCTGCAAACATCAAGGGCATCTTTACAAAAAGTTCCCCATGTGGTCACAGCGCCCCTCTGGAGGCAGACCTTTGCTGCCCACTCATCCGGAGCCTTCCACCTGGAGAGAAGCACCTTGAGATGCTGTGGGGAATGAAAAGGCACAGCTACGGCTGGAAATGAAGCACAGAGGGGGCATTTCCACATTCACAAATCCATGGTGCAAAGATAGTAAACGACAAAAGGTTGGTCCAAAGAGAACGCTACGGAGAACTTGAAGGAGGTGAGATCAGGCTGGGCATGGTGGCTCCCTCCAGCAATCCCAGCACTTTGGGAGGCTGAGGCGGGAGGATCGCTTGAGCCCAAGAGTTCAAAACCAGTCTGGGCAACACAGCAAAGCCCTCTCTCTACAAAAAAATTTAATTAGCTGGGTGTGGTAGTGCATGCCTGTAGTTTCAGGTACCTATGAGGCTAGGGGAGGAGAATCACTTGAGTCCAGGAGTTTGAGGCTGCAGTGTGCTATGACTGGTACCACCGCACTCCAGCCTGGGTGAAAGAGTGAGATTCCAGCTTAACATAAAAAGGTGAGTTCATACCTGGTTGCAGAAAGGGGAAGAGGGATGAGAACCAGTAGGAGGCAAGTCCTGAACGGCAGGAAGAAGCCCACTTTGTGAAGACAGAGGACCGAGCATTCCGAGCAGCCGGAACAGCAATGCAAAGGCCCCCAGGTAGGAATAAACTCTGTGTATTGCAGCAGGAGACAACAAGCCTTTAGGACTAGCGGTGTGGGAAAGAGGGGTGAAAAGCAAGGCTGTAGATGGAGGCTGGCCTCAGGCTGTGGGTTTTAGCCTTGTCTGTTCATCAGAGCTATGGAGAGAGACTTTAAAATACAAATAGGCCGGGCGCGGTGGCTCAAGCCTGTAATCCCAGCACTTTGGGAGGCCGAGACGGGCGGATCACGAGGTCAGGAGATCGAGACCATCCTGGCTAACACGGTGAAACGCCATCTCTACTAAAAAATACAAAAAACTAGCCAGGCGCGGTGGCGGGCACCTGTTGTCCCAGCTACTCAGGAGGCTGAGGCAGGAGAATGGCGTAAACCCAGGAGGCGGAGCTTGCAGTGAGCTGAGATCCGGCCACTGCACTCCAGCCTGGGCGGCAGAGGGAGACTCTGTCTCAAAAAAAAAAAAACAAAAAAAACCAAATAATATCCGGGTGGATCCCAGAGATTCTGATTTCACTGGATTAGGGCAAGGTTCAGCCATTGCTGTTCTCAATTTTTCAAAAAATATTATAACACTATAGAAAAATTAGAAGAATAGTATCATAAATGCGTCCAGCTAAATTTGAAAACTTAAAAAATGTTTAAATGTATGCCTTAACATTTTTTTATTAATTTTTGTTTCTGTAGCTTTTGGGGTACAGGTGGTTTTTGGTTTCATGGATAAGTTCTTCAGTGGTGATTTCTGAGATTTCAGTGCACCTGTGACCTGAGCAGCGTACCCTGTACCCAATATGCAGTCTTTTGTCCCTCACCTACCTCCCAGCCTTCCCTCTCCAAGTCCCCAATGTCCATTTTATCATTTTTATGCCTTTGCATCCTCTAGCTTAGCTCCCACTTGTGAGAACATATGATTAAATGTTTTCCTTTTGCTTCTCTCTCTCTCTCTATATATATTATATATATATATATACACACACACACACATAATGTATATCCATTTTTTTTAATGAGCCGTTTGAAAGTAACACACAGACACCATGACACTTCACTCCTAAACACTCTACATGCATCTCCTGAGAAGAACAACAAACTTCTTCTATGACAGCAATGACCTAATCGTACTCAAGGCAGTTTTTATTGATTCAAAAATATCACTTAATATACAGTTTATAGTCAAATTTCTCCAATTGCCAGGAACTGGGGGTAGAAACAGGTGGGGAGTGGTTGTTTAATAGGAATGGAGTTTCTTTTTGGGGTGATGAAAACGTTCTGAAACTATTAATAGAGACAGTAGTGGCACAACATTGTGAATACACTAAGTGCCACTGAAGTGATCACTTTAAAATGGTGAATTTTATGTCACGTGAATTTCACTTTAATTTTTAAAATCCCAAATTCTTCAAAAAATACCCGTTGCAGCATGATTTTCCCCCAGTGTTTGAATCCAGGATCCTGAATTACACTTGTCACCATTCTTCTTTTGTTTCTGTCCCTCACCATTTTTTTAAAAAACAAAACAAAACAAAACAAAATTGACATTACGAAAAGTCTAGGCCAGACCAAATTAAAATTCTTGTGATTTTTTAACAGTTTTATACCTAAAAGTGAACAAAAATGCCAATGCCTGAACCTCACCCTAATCCAATTAAATCAGTGTCTCGGGGTCTGCCTGGAAATTACTGGGATTTCACAATCTCTCTCCAGGTGGTTCTAATGAACAGTCAGGGTGAGGCCCATGGCCCCAGGTTTACCAGCATCTCCAAACTGCATGTGCATATGCCCTGGAGAATAACCCACACTCTGGATCTGTCTTATTTGACTCAAGTTAAACATTTTTGGCAAGAACAGAAGCCACATGAAGGAGAAATCAATCAGAAACCAATAGCAGTTCTTACTTCTGGAGGGGAGAGGGTGAGTGATGGTGGGGCTAAACAGACAGGGAAGGGACTGTGGTTTCAGGATCTTGAAGCCGGATTCCTTTTTCACAGAAGAAAAGATTGAAGCACAGGAGGCATGACTCCTCAGAACGGCCTAAGATCGCAGAGCTGAGCCGGGGTGAGCCCTGCATAGTGCCATTGTTTAATTTTTTAATTTTAAGTTTAATTAATTAATTAATCTGAGATGGAGTCTTGCTCTGTCACCCAGGCTGAGTGCAGTGGTGCGATCCCGGCTCACTGCAACCTCCGCCTCTCGGGTTCAAGTGATTCTCCTGCCTCAACCTCCTGAGTAGCTGGGATTACAGGCACCCACCACCACACCTGGCTAATTTTTTTTCTTTTTTTTTGTATTTTTAGTAGAGATGGGTTTTCACCATGTTGGCAAGCTGGTCTTGAACTCCTGATCTCAAGTGATCTGCCCGCCTCGGTCTGCCAAAGTGCCTGGTGCCATTTAAATCACAGAGAAGGCAAGAGCAGGAACATAGGCTGTTCAGGTTGAGCCTCCAACACCAGTTTCTGGAAATATTCCCTCCGCTGTCACCAAGTGTCTGGTGTTTCACAGACATTGAGAATAAGCTACCTGTCTGACTCACCTGTCTGCAGGTGACTGCAGGGGACACGAAGTATCTTGGCATGCAACTGAGTCTCCCATATGTGTGAGGAGCCAAAGTCCCTTTGCTGGAAGCATATCTTTGGATGCTATTTCAGCCGAAGCTACAGGTTTGGAAGCAGCTATGCTTTTAGCAGTGGAACCAACTGTTTACCAAGCCATCACCTTGCAGCAAGCCATGTATGACTTGAGGGGAAGTGAAGAAATGCCAGTAGGTAGGCAGCAGCCAGAATCTGGGCTCACAAGATAGGCCCACAGAGGGTCAGGTGGGTACTGTGTGAGTGAAGTGGACTGAGAGTATTCAGTGAACTGGATGCATGTGCCCTGTCTGATGAGGTTGACTGTGGCTCTGCTCCTTGCACTCATCGCTGTGCAGAACTGCTGACCTGGTACTGCCAGACCTCAGTTTTCAAGAAGAGCTGAATGCCTGACTTTCTTTGTGAAATCTCTTGGGTTTTTAGAAAAGTATTAGCAACTAGGGTAGACATTGTTCTTGTTTTTTGTTTTTATTGTTTGCTTGCTTGTTTGTTTTGTTTTGAGATGGAGTTTCACTCTTGTCACCCAGACTGGAGAGCAGTGGCGCGATCTCAGCTCACTGCAACCTTTGCCTCCAGATTCAAATGATTTTCCTGCCTCAGCCACCCAAGTAGCTGGGACTACAGGCGTGTGCCACCACACCTGGATAATTTTTGTATTTTTGGTAGAGATGGGGTTTCACTATGTTGGCCAGGCTTGTCTTGAACTCTTGATCTCAAGTTTTCTGCCCACCTCAGCCTCCCAAAGTGCTGGGATTACAGGTGTGAGCCAATGCGCCTGGCTGTTCTTGCTTTTTGTATACCCACCATCGTATCAGGAGAATGGTCCCCATTATCATCTTCACAAAACAGAAGCCAGAAACTCACTTTCTCAGACTCCTTTGCCACTAGCAAGAAGTCACGTGACCAGGTCTCACCCCGTCAGATCTGGCCATGTGATATACTGATTTAGAAGAGAATAAAAAGATGTATTCCTTGGCAAGAGGGGATGATTTTGGAGGGCAGTAGAGATGTGGTCCCAGTATTTAGTGTTGGTAGTGACAGCTGCAAGGTCTCATTCAGGGGCCGTGGCAGCAGACCCTTTCCTGGAGATGTCCCCATGGAGAGATTTGGTGGGTCCTAATCTTGACTCTGTTTCTCATGAAGATTTTGTGAGCTACCTACCATTCTTTTCTACATTCATTTTCTGTCTAACCCAGCTAGAGTGGATTCTGTTGTTTGCAATTGAGAACTACAACTAAAAGAGCAACTAATTCATCTTATGTTTAAAGCCTTGCAGAGACAAAATAAAACACAATTGTGAGACTGATATAGCCAGAAGCCACAAGTTGTGACCTCTGAGTTGGAGTTAGCACCTGACCCCAACATGGATAGCCCCAGACAGGAGAATGGGAGGAATATCCTTTGAGAAAATTCTTTCAAATTGTGGTTATTCATAAGGACATCAGAAAGAGCTATAAACAGACATTTCCTCCCTTCAAATGACACCTCCAAACAGAAAGAGAAAAGTAAAAGCTTTCACGTTGTTTTGCAATACATGGTACAACATACCCTATGAAGCAGCCAGACATTCCCTCCAGGAGGCTGAATGGGAAATGGTCCCTCAAGGGTGCAATCCCATATGACCGTTCTCTAAGGAGGCTCCCAGACTGCTGGGAGCACCATCAGAATCACTCATTCAGCTGCTGCATCATCTGCTGCTCATGCGCCTGCTGCCTGCCTTTCCCTTACTGTAGGGGATGCTGTCAAATCCAATCGTGCCCTCCCTTTGACCCCTTCCCCACTACGGTCAGCTACAGAGAGTAAAGATAAAAATACTGCTTAGGAGAGAGGGCCTCTGGGTCTCCAGATGGCCTTGTGTAGGGTGTGCTGAAAACTGGCAGCTGAATCATTGCTTCATCCTGCTGAGAAAAGAAAGGTTCTTCTTCACAAATTTTCTGGAAGTTCCTAAGGTATAAAGTATTGAATGAAATAGCTCCAGATAGTATCTCTACTGAAAACACTGTCAAACACTAGGCAATTTCTTTTTCTTGGATAGTAAGTCTAACACGCACAGATCTCATTCTACAAACTCAGAGTTTGTACCCCCATACCTCCATAATTGAACTAATTTTTCTTTTCGGCCATTATTTCAAAAGCTGATAAAACTGAGCCTCAAGGAGTTGGCAATATCCTGTATTCAAGAGACATCCCTCGGCTTTCTGGCTAAGTGGACCCTAGTGTTGTCTGGGCAGCATGTACCCAGGCTTAAAAGATGCATAAGAAATAACTTACATTTTTTTTTTCATGGTGTTGTGGAGGCAAATAGATGCTTCAAGGTAAAGATGGGCAGCTCCTTCCTAGCCATTGGCTGACAGAAACTCATTGAAGTGGATGAATGACAACTTTGTACCTCTACTTTGGACCATATACTTAGGAGAAGCACATGGTCACAGAAGTTGCTGTTGACATTCTGGGTGAAATATGAAAAGGTCCTAGGGTCTGAGTCTATGATAACAACTAATAAGTCTTCTCCATAAAGCAGGGTATCTTGACCTTGCCCACCTGCTACTGAATGAGGAGCACTCCTATTACAGCAGACCCAGCAGAACTGGGGGGAAAATAAGAGAAAGTCTGCTCAGGCTTGCATTGGCTTGCATAGAGCCAAATCTGAGTGTTCTCAACTTGATTATTGAAAAAAAAATGAAGTGGAGAGAAATGCAAAATAGGAAACCCAGAGACAGAAAGCAGACTGGTGGCTTCCAGAGGCTTTGGGGAGACAGGAGGGATGAGTAACTACTTAGGGTATGAGATTTCCTTATGGGATGACAAAAACGCTTTGGGACTAGATAGAAATGACGATCGTACAGAATTGTGAATGTACTAAATGCCACCGTATTTTTCACTTTAAAATGGTTAATTTATGTTGTGAGAATTTTACCTGCAATTTCTTTTTTTTTTTTTTTTTGAGACGGAGTCTCACTCTGTCGCCCAGGCTGGAGTGCAGTGGCCGGATCTCAGCTCATTGCAAGCTCCGCCTCCCAGGTTTATGACATTCTCCTGCCTCAGCCTCCCGAGTAGCTGGGACTACAGGTGCCTGCCACCTCGCCTGGCTAGTTTTTTTGTATTTTTTAGTAGAGACGGGGTTTCACTGTGTTAGCCAGGCTGGTCTCGATCTCCTGACCTTGTGATCTGCCTGTCTCGGCCTCCCAAAATGCTAGGATTACAGGCTTGAGCCACCGCGCTCAGCCTTACCTGAATTTTAAAAGTGGGTGTCCTTAGTCCATTTTGTGTTGCTATAACAGAATACCTGAGACTGGGTAGTTTATAAAGAAAAGGTTTATTTGGCTCACAATCCTGATGGCTGGAAAGTTCAGGATTGGGTATCTGAATCGGGTGAGGACCTCAGGCTGCTTTCACGCATGTGGAAGGTGAAGAGGAGCCAGTGTGTGCAGAGATCACATGGCAGGGGAGGAAGCATGAGAGAATGAAGTATGGAGGAGGTGCCAGGCTCTTTTAAACAACCAGCTCTCATAGTAACTAAGAGAGCAAGCACTCACTCCCACCCCACCCTGAACATTCATCTATTCATGATGAATCTACCCCCATGACCCAAACACCCCCCATTAGGCCCCAACCCCAACACTGGGGTTCAAATATCAACATGAGGTTTGGAGAAGACAAACACTCAAACCACGGTAGGGGTTTTAAGAAGGAATTTTTTTGGACTGGTATTACTGTGCCTTGTCACCTAAGGACTAAAAGAGCTAACAGAATCTGCAAACTTTCAGTCACCCCAAAGACGACGATTTCCACCAGTACTTTTTGAGAAAGGCCCTGAACACAGAAGATAAGAAACCAAGGACCGAAACTCCCAAGATTCAGTGTTTTATTACTCCACGTTTCCTAGAACACAATGTCAATGTATTGCTCCGAAGACACAATGCACTAAGAAAAGCACAAAGAGATCACAGAGTACCCTAAGCTTCTGACCGAGAGAATAAAACAGGGTCAAAGAAAAATATCAGAAACAGATTGCCAAGAGATGGGGCCTGTCCTCTCTGAGAGTTTCTACTCCGAGTCTAGTCAGAAAAAAGATTTTCTAAGGGAAACAAATAAATAAGATCAAACACTTAAGAAAAGATATAACTTACGATGGCATAACCTCCCTTCCCTTCTGCTGGAGATGGTATAAATATGCTCACATAACCAGTTCTAGTCAATGTAATGTAATAGGAAGTCTGCTGCCAGGCTTGTGGGCAAGATTTTCCTCCCTGAAAAGGCAGAGACATACAAGTACACAGCGCTTTATTTTCCATATTTGCCCCCTTCTTTCCTGCATGGACCACTCACAGTTGGTGAGTTTATCTTGGTGGTGGTGGTGGCCATCTTGTGGGCCCTGAGGCATCATGGGTAAGTACTGAAGAAGGCAGTGGAGCATGATGGGAAGATCCTGAGTTCATGACAGCATGGAGCTGCTGAACTCATGCCCAGCGTCCTTGTTCAGTAAGCAATTAATGTCCTTATATTTATAAGCCAGTGGTGTGTTTTTTTTTTTTTTGTATTATACTTTAAGTTCTAGGGTACATGTGCACAAAGTGCAGGTTTGTTACATATGTATACATGTGCCATGTTGGTTTGCTGCACCCATTAACTTGTCATTTACATTAGGTATTTCTCCTAATGCTATCCCTCCCCCATCCCCCACCGCATGACGTGCCCCAGTGTGTGATATTCCCCATCCTGTGTCCAAGTGTTCTCATTGTTCAATTCCCACCTATGAGTGTGAACATGCGGTGTTTGGTTTTCTGTCCTTGTGATAGTTTGCTCAGAATGATGGTTTCCAGCTGCATCCATGTCCCTACAAAGGACAAGAACTCATCCTTTTTTATGGCTGCACAGTATTCCATGATGTATATGTGCCACATTTTCTTAATCCAGTCTATCATTGATGGATATTTGGGTTGGTTCCAAGACTTTACTATTGTGAATAGTCCTGCAATAAACATACGTGTGCATGTGTCGTTATAGTAGCATGATATATAATCCTTTGGGTATATACCCAGTAACGGGATCACAGGGTCAAATGGTATTTCTAGTTCCAGATCCTTGAGGAATCGCCACACTGTCTTCCACAATGATTGAACTAGTTTACACTCCCACCAACAGTGTAAAAGCATTCCTATTTCTCCACGTCCTCTCCAGCACCTGTTGTTTCCTGACTTTTTAATGATCACCATTCTAACTGGTGTGAGATGGTATCGCATTGTGGTTTTGATTTGCATTTCTCTGATGACCAGTGATGATGAGCATTTTTCATGTGTCTGTTGGCTGCGTAAATGTCTTCTTTTGAGAAGTGTCTGTTCATATCCTTTGTCCACTTTTTGATGGAGTTGATTTTTTCTTGTAAAATTTGTTTGAGTTCTTTGTAGATTCTGGATATTAGCCGTTTGCCAGATGGGAAGATTGCGAAAATTTTTTCCCATTCTGTAGGTTGCTTGTTCATGCTGATGGTAGTTTCTTTTGCTATGCAGAAGCTGTTTAGTTTAATTAGATCCCATTTGTCAATTCTGGCTTTTGTTGCCATTGTTTTTGGTGTTTTAGTCATGAAGTCCTTGCCATGCCTATGTCCTGAATGGTATTGCCCAGGTTTTCTTCTGGGGTTTTTATGGTTTTAGGTCTAACATTTAAGTCTTTAATCCATCTTGAATTAATTTTTGTATAAGGTGTAAGGAAAGGATAAACTTTCAGCTTTCTACATATGGCAAGCCAGTTTTCCAAGCACCATTTATTAAATAGGGGATCCTTTCCCCATTTCTTGTTTTTATCAGGTTTGTCAAAGATCAGATGGTTGTAGATGTGTGGTGTTATTTCTGAGGCCTCTGTTCTGTTCCATTGGTCTATATCTCTGTTTTGAGTACCAGTACGATGCTAGTTTGGTGACCGTAGCCTTGTAGTATAGTTTGAAGTCAGGTAGCGTGATGCCTCCAGCTTTGTTCTTTTTGCTTAGGACTGTCTTCACAATGTGGGCTCTTTTTTGGTTCCATATAAAGTAGTTTTTTCCAAATCTGTGAAGAAAGTCATTGGTAGCTTGATGGGGATGGCATTGAATCTATAAGTTACCTTGGGCAGTATGGCCATTTTCACGATATTGATTCTTCCCATCCATGAGCATGGAATGTTCTTCCATTTGTTTATGACCTCTCTTATTTCACTGAGCAGTGGTTTGTAGTTCTCCTTGAAGAGGTCCTTCACATCCCTTGTAAGTTGTACTCCTAGGTATTTTATTCTCTTTGTAGCAATTGTGAATGGGAGTTCACTCATGATTTGGCTCTATTTGTCTGTTACTGGTGTATAAGAATGCTTGTGATTTCTGCACATTGATTTTGTATCCTGAGACTTTGCTGAAGTTGCTTATCAGCTTAACTAGATTTTGAGCTGAGATGATGGGGTTTTCTAAATATACAATCATGTTATCTGCAAACAGGGACAATTTGACTTCCTCTTTTCCTAATTGAAAAGCCAGTGGTTCTTAATGTTGTGTCACTTAACTGGCAACAGCAGCAGCACCTGGTGCATTAGTTTCTTAGGGCTGCCATCACAGAGTACCACTCACTGGGTGGTTTAAACAATGGACATGTATTGTCTAACAGCTCTGGATGGCAGAGGTCCAAGATAAAGGTATTGGCAAAGTTGGTTCCTTCTTAAGGCTTCTGGTAGTTTGCTGTTAACCTCTGACACTCCCAGTCCTGCCTTCATCTTCTAAAAGTCATTTTGATCTCCTCTTAACTAATGACATCTGCAATGACTAAACGAAGTCACATGCAGAGGGGCTAGAGGTTAGAACTTCAATACATGAATTTTGAGAGACACAATTCAACCCATAATACCTAGGAACTTGTTAGAAAATCTAAATTATATGGGCCGGGTGCAGTGGCTCACACCTGCAATCCCAGCACTTTGGGAGGCCAAGGCAGGCAGATCGCCTGAGCTCAGGAGTTTGAGAGACCAGCCTAAAAATTAGCCAAGCCTGGTGGCATGTGCCTGTAGTCCCAGCTACTCAGGAGGCTGAGGCAGCTGCAGGCAGAGGTTGCAGTGAGCTGAGATCACGCCACTGTACGTGAGCCTGGGTGACAGAGGGAGACGTCATCTCCAAAAAAAAAAAAAACACACACACACACACAAAGGAAATATAAATCATCCAGGCCAGGCGCGGTGGCTTGCGCCTGTAATCCCGGCACTTTGAGAGGCCGAGGCAGGCGGATCACTTGAGGTCAGGAGTTCAAGACCAGTCTGGACAACATGGTGAAACCCTATCTCTACTAAAAACACAAAAATTAGCCACTGTGGTGGCAGGCACCTGTAATCCTGCCACTTGGGAGACTGAGGCAGGAAAATCACTTGAACCCGGGAGGCAGAGGTTGCAGTGACCTGAGATTGCACCAATGCACTCCAGCCTAGGCGACAAGAGAGAAATTCCATCTCAAAAAAAAAAAAGGAAAGAACAAAAGAAAAAATTATCTGGGTCTCCACATATACTGACTCAGAAACTCTAAGAGTGAGGCCCAGCTGTGTTTGTTTCAACAGGTGGTTCTGGTGCTCACTCAACTTTGAGAACCACTAGTTTGAGCTACTATTGGTTGAGCATTGTTAGCTGCAGTTGAAGGCATTTTAGTTCATTCTAGCTGATGATCTCCCACCGTAGGAGAGCAGCCATGTTCTTTGCAGGATGCAGGCGAGTGGCAGCATCCAGCTCTTGTGGATGGAGTCACAGGGACGTCGGCTTGCTGCCCGTGTTGCTATCCAGGAACATACATCCTGAAGGAATATTCCCAAATCAGTGGAGCTCCTTCAAGGCAGCCCACTGACGCCTCCTTTTTCTGATAACAAAGCCAGAATTTTCTCTCAGTTCCATCTCTGTCTTTTATACTGCACAGGAAACATGGGGGATTGTGTGGGGCTATGGCCCTTTTGCCTAGGCATCTCACAGCCATTCCCACTACTGTCCTTCCATGCTGGGCACAGGAGGACTCTGAGATCTTGCTTACTCCCTCTGTTTTATCCAAAGACAGAGAAAAATAAAATCCATTGCCTTCCTTTCTGATTTTCCAAATTTCCCAGGGGTTTCTCAGGTCCTCAGAGCCTGAGGATCCTCTTAGGGATCAACACTTAAGTTTTTCCAAGTCCCATCTGACACTCTTTTTCATTTTACCTCCAGTTTAGGAAAACTTTATCTAATTTTTTGCAAGAAGAAAAATCTTGATGACAGTTTCCCAAATTTTTGCCCACTTCCCAAGTCAAGGGTGTTAAAAGGTAAACTGAGGCATGATAATTTATTTTTCACAGTTTATTTAAGCAAATAATTCATGAATTGGGCAGCATCAAGCCAGAAGCAGTTCAGAGCTCATGGAGGGAGCAGAAGGGGGAAGCTTTCACAGGAGAGACACAGAAGTAAAGCAAAGAAAATATTGGATTGGTTAGTTATACAGTCGCCTTATTTGTTCTGTTCCACTGGAAAGTCCCTAATTATATACACACACCTCAGTGATACTGCAAATTTGGTTCTAGACCAGTGCAATAAAGTGAATATCACAATAAAGTGAGTCATACTTTTTTTTTGTTTCCCAGTGTATATAAAAGGTATGTTTATCCTTACTGTAGGCTATTAAGTGTGCAACAGCATGGTGTGTAAAAGAAAATGTCCATATCTTTATTTAAACATATTTTATTGCTAAAAATGCTAATGACCAACTGAGTTTTAACAAGTCACAATTTTTTTTTTTTTTTTTTTTTTTTGCTGGTGGAGGGTCTTGCCTCAGCATTGGTGGCTGCTGACTGATCAGGGTGGTGGTTGCTGAAGGCTGGGGCGGCTGTGGCAGTTTCTTAAAATAAGACGACAGTGAGGCTTGTTGCATCCATTGACTCTTCCTTTCATGAATGAATTCTCTGTAGCATGTGATGCGGTTTGATAGCATTGTACTCAGAGTAGAACTTCTTTCATAATTGGAATTAACCCTCTTAAAACCTCCTGCTGTTTTAACTAAGTTTATGTACTATTACAAATCTTTTACTGTCATTTTGACAATATTCACAGCATCTTCACCAGGAGTAGATTCCATCCAGAAAACGCTTTCTTTGCTCATCTGCAAGAAGCCATTCTTCATTTATTCAAATTTTATCATGAGATTGCAGCAATTCAGTCACATCTTCAGGCTCCACTTCTGATATCTAATTCTTTTGCTATTTCTACCACATCTGGAGATACTTCCTCTACTGAATTCTTGATCCCTTCAAAGCCATCCAAGGAGGCTGGGAAAAACTTCTTCTAAAATCCTGTTCGTGTTGATATTTGACTTCCTCCCGTGAATCACAAATGTTCTTAATGGCATCTAGAATGGTGAATCCTTTCCAGAAGGTTTTCCATTTACCATGCTTAGATTCCTCAGGGGAATTACTATCTATGGCAGCTACAGACGTGCAATATGTTTTTCTTGAATAATAAGACTCAGAAGTCAAAATGACTCCTTGATCCATGGGCTGTAGAATGGATGTTGTGTTAGCAATGGATGTTGTGTTAGCATTGGATGTTTTGTTAGCATTGGATGTTGTGTTAGTAGGCATGTAAACATTATTCATCTCCTTGCACATATCCATCAGACCTCTCAGGTGACTGTCAGTGAGCAGTCATATTTTGAAAAGAATCTTTTTTTCTGAGTGCTAGGTCTCAACAGTGGGCCTAAAATATTCAGTAAGCCATCTTATAAACAAATGTGCTGTTACGGGCTTTGTTGTTCCATTTATAGACACAGGCAGAGCAGATTTAGCATAGTTCTTAAGGGTCCTGGGATTTAGGGGTTAATAAATAAGTAACCGAAAGTCACCAGCTGCATTAGCTCCTAAGGAGAGAGTTAGCCCGCTCTTTGAAGCTTTAAAGCCAGGCACTGTCTTCTCCCCTCTAGCTACTAAAGTCCTAGATGGTCCTAGCACTTTGGGAGGCCAAGGTGGGCAAACCACTTGTGGTCAGGAGTTCAAAACCAGCCTGGCCAACATGGTGAAACCCCGTCTCTAATAAAAATACAAAAAAATTAGCCAGGCATGGTGGCCAGACCCCATGTAATTCCAGCTACTCAGGAGGCAGAAGCAGGAGAATCGCTTGAACCTGGGAGGCAGAGGCTGCGGTGAACTGAGATCGTAGCAGTGCACTCCAGCTTGGGCAACAGAGTGGGACTCTGTCCCAAAAACAAACAAACAAAAAAAGTCCTAGATGGGATCTTTATCCAAGAGGAAGCTATTTCACCCACACTGAAGATCTGTTGTTTAGTGCAGCCACCTTCATCAATGATCTTAGCTGGATCTTCTGGATCATGTGCTACAGCTTCTTCATCAACACTTGATTCCTCACCTTCCGCTTTTATGTTACGGAGATGGCTTCTTTCCATCAGCCTCATAAACCAACCTCTGTAAGCTTCAGACTTTTCTTCTGCAGCTTCCTCACCTCTCTCAGCTTTCACAGAATTATTTTCACAGAACTAGAGCCATGCTCCAGATTAGGCTTTGGCTTAAAGAAATGTTATGGCCGGTTTGATTTTCCATCCAGACCCCTAAAACTTTCTCCATATCAGCCAGAGGGCTGTTTTGCTTTCTTATCATTTGTGCGTTCACTGGAGTCACACTTTTCGTTTCCTTCAAGAACTTTCCTTTGTATTCACAACTTGGGGAACTGGCATAGGAGGCCTAGCCTTTGGCCTCCCCACTTTCCACGTGTCTTCCTCACGAAGCTTCATCATTTCTAGCTTTCGACCGAAAGTGAAAGATGTGGGACCCTTCCTTTCACTGAAACACTTAGAGGCCCTTGTAGCGTTATTCATTAGCCTAATTTCAATATTGTTATGTCTTAGGGAATAGGGAGGCCTAAGGAGAGGGAGAGGGATGGGACAATGGCCAGTGGGTGGAGCAGCCAAAACACACACAACATTTATTAAGTTTGCCATCTTATATGGGCACAGTTCATGCTGCCCCAAAACAATACAATAGTAACATCAGAGATCACGGATCACAGATCTCCATAACACATATAATAATAATAGTGCTTGAAATATTCCCAGAATTATCAAAATGTGACACGGAGACAGGAAGTGAGCACGTGTTGTTGGCAAAATGTGCTGATAGACTTGCTCATCGCAGGGTTACCACAGAACTTCAGCTTTTAAACAACACAGTATCTGTGAAATGCAATAAACTGAAGCACAACCAAACAAGGTATGCCTGTATAATTGTAAGTTTGTTGGCCGCTTCTGATTGATTGAGCTTAAGTTCTATTTTTTTCTTTAATATATGCATTTACAAGAAATGGTTCCAGTTAAGTTCTCATTATGTTTGCAAATCAAGCAAGGTTAAGGTCACTTAAGAGGCCTAACTGGTTTTGTCTGCTCAGGGATTATTCAGGCCTGGTCTGCATTTAATTTGCTAGAACAAGGGTTTCACCCTCCCATTCATCATTTGTGCTATGGTATCCAATGCCACAGGGACATCAATAGAACATGCTTGCCCTATGGCTGGAAGCTTGGCAAGAACCACTGTGTTATATGAAGCATAGTGGGGTGAAAAATCAGTTACATCAAAATAAGGTAGGCTGATGGGTGGTTAAATGCCCACTGCAGGCTTACTAGGAATGTCATGGGTGAAAGTCTCTTGAACTCTCTGGAGACTTTGTAGCTCACTGGGCTACTGAGAAGGAGGTCGAGCTGTCCCCAGCACCCTGCAGCCACCAGCCCAGTGAGGTGAAAATGGTGCTTTCCCCCATCCACCGTGATATGCAGCCATGCCTGGTCCTCCTCTCCCCACTGTGCATCTCAGGATGGCATAATTGTGTCTGTCCCCTGCACCCTTTAGCTCTCCCATCTGAGATACAAAGAGGTGAGCCATCATTTTTTTTTTTTTTTTGAGTCGGAGTCTCACTCTGTCGCCCAGGCTGGAGTGCAGTGGCCGGATCTCAGCTCACTGCAAGCTCTGCCTCCCGGGTTCACGCCATTCTCCTGCCTCAGCCTCCCAAGTAGCTGGGACTACAGGCACCTGCCACCTTGCCTGGCTAGTTTTTTTTTTTTTTTATTTTTTAGTAGAGACGGGGTTTCACTGTGTTAGCCAAGGTGGTCTCGATCTCCTGACCTTGTGCTCCGCCCATCTCGGCCTCCCAAAGTGCTGGGATTACAGGCTTGAGCCACCACGCCCGGCCGTGAGCCATCATTTTTAAGAGCCAGTCCCATGCCTGGTTACCCTGTTTTGGGATATGGTATTAGGAACTGATGAAATGCATCGTAATTAAGGTGTGACATTCTTTCTGCCAGTGTGTTATCCAAGGGGAGCCCCATCTTTGAATACCCCTCTCTGATGTTATCAAAGCCCTGTTCTTGTTGTTTTCTAACAGAAGGGATATTAAGTTATACTTATGACAAAGTATAGGCTAACTAGATTAGGTCCTTGCTCCTTGGTGAACATGAAAATTGGCCTTGATTTCCATGGCTGGTCGACACATGACCTGAGCCAACATCTGGGAGGAGCATTTCGAAGAGACAGAGCTCCTTGCATTGTCGCGCAAGGCTGTCGGGTTCCCCACAGACAGCTCTTAGCAGCCCATGTTCCCGGGCACATTCGTGATCCACGGAGATGCACGGTGGCTTTTCAGCCTGATAAGCAACTGGTTATAACCTGTGACTGTGGTCACCTACCTAGCCACACGGCGACCAACCATCTCTTCACATTTCTTCATCTCAGGGTTTCTCCATTGCCGCACATTGACTGGCATTTGGGATCAGAATATTCTTTGTGGGGTTAGTGGGGAGGCTGTCTTGTACATTGTGGGATATCTAGCACCATCTCTAATCTCTGTTTACTAGACGCCAGTAGCACCTCCCTCCCCAGTTTTGACAACCAAAAATGTCCCCAGACATTGCAGATATCTCTGGGGAGGTGAGGGTAAAACTCTTTCCCTGTTGAAAGACCTGGTTTACCTCAATGAAAGCCATGGCATCCCTCCTCCCAAAGAAGGTAGATGCTGCTACAGAGATGGGAGTTCATCAATTAGAACGCTTTCAGCTGCAATCCACAGCACTCAATCAAGCATAGTTGCAATAGACTCTGTGTAATGTCTAGAAAAATACATGTAATAATAAAAATAATGCAATGAAAATAGAATTAACATTAAGTGCTTAATATGTGCAAATATGTTAAAATTATCTTACTGAAGTCTCACAATAACCCTGAGCTGTTGTTACTGTTATCATCTCTATGTATAAACTGAGGCACAGAAAGGTTGGGGAACCCACCCTGGTGGCACAGCTAGAAAACTGTAGGTGCAGGATTTGGACTCAGTTGTCCATCTCTGAACTTACAGCCTTCCTCTATGCCACAGGTGTGGGCATCTACTGCTACTTCCTGCATGTGACACGAATCCTTCTCTGTCCAGCACCTGCACACAATTTTCTCTTTCTCAAACGACTCTGTCTACACTTAAAGACAGCCTGTTTTTCATGGGATTAACCTTCCACTTCTGGCTCTAAGGGTAGCCTGGAAAATAGGTATGTTGAAAGTTGCTGGCCACAATAAATGGATGACAGGTGGGTGTATGACCCACACCAAGCTGAGGCAACTCAATCTGAGGACATTTATTGCACCTATTATAAAAAAGATGCCTAAACTCTGAGCAGGGTCCGAGCTGGGAACCCTTGGAGTGACCACGTAGAGAACCAGCAGAAAGGAGAACAATGTGGGCGAATGGGAGTTGCACAGTAAGTGAGGGAGACTGAGTCCCAGGAACACCATTCACGCCCTGATGCATTTGTACCTGAAACCTCCGAAAGTTTCAGGTATAGGGGGAAAAAATTCCTTTTTAAGTTTAAGTCAGTTAGAATAGAAACTAAAATAAGCTTGACAAATGCATTCCTCTTCTCTCAGGCCTTCAGTTTCCTCTTCTGTAGAACAGGTTGTTGAGAGGATTGCGTAGCATATCGGGAACACATGACCTGCCAAACCCCACACAAACAGGAGTGTCTGGAGGCCCAATAGGTTAGTCCAAGCAGCAGCCCCACGAGGAGCCAGCACTCTGGCTCTTGGGACTGACAGGTCCCATCCTGGCAGCACTGGGCAAGAACAGCTGAAAAGGCTGTGCGCTCCTTTATTTTGTTCTAGCAAATTCTGCTTTTAAAGGTCCCTCTGGAAAATTCAACAGAAAGAAGGCTTCGTCAGGAAAGCATGGCCGCAGTGCCTGCAATATCAGAGCAGACGACAATGGGCACTGGTATTTCAGAGGAACTTGAGAGATGGCCTCTGTCTCCTGCACATTGTACTGAGGAGTGTTTCCATTTGAGTGAGAGCCACAAGTCGGGGGTGAGGATGCCAGGCTCCTCCAGCTGAGTGCCTTCACGGGAAGGTGATGGAGGAAGAAACTCCTGGAGGATGTGCGTTCACCTAATGTAGCTGGGTGGAGTATGGAGAGCTTGGATCCCACCCTGGAGGAAAGTGGGGAAGGGGAATCAGGAGGATCCAGCCTTGGAGGAAGTGTCCTAGGCTGAGCCTGAGACCTACAGCCTGCCTCCTCCCTCCGTCTCAATCCCGTCTACACTGTGTCCTCCTCCTGTGTTCCTGGATGTCCCCACTTCCAGGCCACCACCTTTCCTAAAAATATATACATACCTTTGGAAGTAGAAACTGAAAGGACTAATAAATACAAAAAAAAATACACACTCCACTTCTCTAGGAGCACAGGAAATAGGAGCTGATACAGCAAGGAGGTTCCAGGAAAGACTTTCAACAAGCATGATGCAATCAAAATAATCAAAATGCTTTTGAAATAGGGATGCTTTTTTTTTCTTTCTATCCAAGATTTTAATTCAGTTAATTACTTTTGGAGTTTCAAGACATAAATGGTGCAGGTTTGCAATATTCAGGAACCCTGGAGCAATGACATGACCACAAACAAGTGCCAGCACACGGGACTCTAAAGATACCTTAGTACCCAGAACACTGGAGTACCCAGCGTGCTTTCTGAAATCATTACTTGCCACCTTATACTGCCTCTGCTCCCCACAAATTTTTAGCTAGAAAGGGACTACATGTCACAGGTCCACTAATTCATGTGCTAAATCTTTCACAACAGACAAAGCTGTGATTTGGAGAACTCGAAAACTCAGACGACACTTAAATGGGCTAAAGAATGTGGAAGAAAGAAGGCAGAGTTCGGGGTCAGAAGGGCTCTGGTTCCTTTCTGTTTTCACAGAGCTCGAGTCAATTTTATGTTTAAATGTTTCCCACAACAGTAAAATCGCTCTCCAATGTTTCACGGGAGCTGGGCTGCCTGGCACCCCAGATGTGTTGTGGGGAGCCGCGGAGGGGGACAGGGGATGGAGCAGGAAACATTATTTCTTTACTTCTTCCCAAGCAGAAAGAAAATTGTTCCTTTTCTCTGTTCCAGAAGAATACATTTAAAATGACAAGCTGAAGAAAATGAAAACAAACCCTTCCTTTGGAGACATTCAACAGGGGAAATGAATTTCAGACAGACTGTGGGAAAATGAGTTTCCAGAGTTCTCTGAATTAGCTCCAAACCTGCAGTCAGCGCAAACTTGGTCGTGTTTTAGGGTCTCCTCTGCTAATGAGGAGGCTGGGAACGGTCAGCTTGCTCCTGAGGAATCCACTCGATCCTGCAGATTTATTATGCCCAGTAGGAAGGAAAGAGCCAACGATCATGCAGGGCAAGCCAGGTATCTGGACAATGCCTTTGAGGGTTTCTCATATCCTCAGATATCAAATAGATAAGAAAAAACGTCGCTCCCTGAAATGAAGCTATAACGGCATACACCCAGGCTGTGCTCGGTAATTAGAAGAGTGGATTTGAGAGTGAGGTCTAGACTTCTCCAGCGGAGAGGAGTTTATTCTCCACGTGGCGAAGGTCTAGATTCCCGTTTGTAACTTTGCTTTTCCACCACAGGGAACATGGCCTGGTGCTGCCAAGGGGCATGTGGCAATTGAAAAGAACCAGGGAAAGACAGAGTGGCAGGCTCTGAAGCACATTGGGCAGTCTGTCTTCTCAGTCATGGGTTCAATGCTGCTTTCCACCCACCCCCAAATTCATATCCAACTGGAACTTCAGAATGCAACCTGATTCGGAAAAAGGTCCTTTGCAGATGGAATTAGTTAAGGATCTCCAAATGAGAGCCTTCTGGATGAGGGTGGGTCTGAAATTCAAAGATGGATGTCCTAGTAAGAGAAAGGACAAAGATACTGAGACAGAGTGGAGAAACACAGAGAGAAAATTCACATGAAGACGGGGCAGGCATTGGATAGATGTGGCCACAAGCCAAGGACCACTGAGGACAGCCAGCGGAAGCAAGGAAGGGCCTTCTCTAGAGCCTTCGGAGGGAGCATGGCCTTGACGGCACCCTGATTTCAGGCTTCTGGCCTCTAGAAATGTGAGAGAACAAAGTTCTGTTGTTTCAAGCCACCAAGTTTGGGACAATTTGTTATGGCAGCTGCAGGAAACTGATGCATCCTTCTGCTTTGAGGCATGATTTAAACTGAGAGACACAGTCAAGTCCCCCAGACTGCACAGTGGTGGTTGAGAAGTAATTCTGCTGTCAGCTTCCATTTCCAATTTCTCTTTAGAGCCAGTAACTCTGGTTGAAATCAAGGAGACTTGTAATGTGGCTGCTCCCCTTTAACAAGGCACACATGTGAGTGCCATTCACTGTGGCCCCTCCCAGATGAGTGCCAAGGGGCAGGGGACGGAGTGTACAAAAGGCTGGCCGCGGTGTGCAGGTGGGGAGTTTCCATCAGAACCGTGTCTGCGTCATGGATCCAGTGTCTTCACTAGATGATGTGTTGATCTGGGTGGCCTGAGGGCCCGGCTAATGGAGATTATAGTGAGGGGATGCTGAGGCCCTTTCCAATATCCTCTTACCACTACCTCTCCCTCTCCCCTCAGAGCTTCCCTCACCTGTATCCCTGGCCAGCCATATAGGCGTGGAATTTGCCACCTTCAACCCACATATCTGATTGAAGTTGGCTGGTCCTTGTTTTGGCCATTCTCACTAATCAAAAATGTTGATGGGGTTTCTAAATGTGATACAGTACAAAGCACAATAAAAAATTAGAAAGAGTGGTCTGGTCCTAAGAACCTTGTCAAGTAATGGGCAAAGCAAAACATGTGGCTGCCCAATGGAAAAACCATCTGTAGGATAAATTTTTGAAAATTGGCTCAATGTTTAACGTGTAGTTAGTTTAGAGGCAATAAAGAAAAGTCAAGGTCAATAGCGTTTTCTATGACACACATCATCTCTTGGGATATCATTCTGTCAAGTACACAGTTCAGTATTTCGTATATTCACAAAGTTGCACAACCATCACCACTACCTAATTTCAACATGTTTTCATCACCCCAAAAAGAAACCCCAAACCCATTGGCAGTCACTCCCCACATGCCATCTCCCGTTGTCCTGGGAACCACTAATCTACTTTCTGTCTCTATGGATTTACCTCTTCTAGGCATTGTATATAAATGGATTCATGTAACGTGACCTTTTGTGTCTGGCTTTTATTTTTTTTTTCACTTAGCATCATGTTTTTAAGGTTCATCCATATTGTAGCATGTATCAGTGGTTTATTCCTTTTATGGCCGAACAATATCTCATTGCATGCAAATATCACATTTTGCTCATTCGTTCATCAGGTGATCTGTCCACACAGTGGTATATTATTCAGCTATCAAAAGGAAAGCTGCTGTGAACATTTATGTATTTTGTAATTATGTATATTTCATGCACAAGTAGGAGACTCACTTCTGAGCAGCCAATAGCCCACCACACTGGGCTAATTTTTTGTATTTTTTTTTTTTTTTTTTTTTTTTTTTTAGTAGAGATGGGGTTTCACTGTGTTAGCCAGGGTGGTCTCAATCTCCTGACCTCATGATCCGCCTGCCTCAGCCTCCCAACATGCTGGGATTACAGGTGTGAGTCACCGCGCCCGGCCCCAAAATCCTTTTAAAGGAGCAGCCATGATTGGTGTTTGTCTATTAGAACAGGCATGTTCCATGAATCCCACCCCTAACCCTCCCATGGGAATCTGTGACTCTGCTTTTTGCCTCGAGCTGGTTAGAAACTTAGGTTTAGTCTGCAAGGGATTAACCTCCCAAAGTCCTTTTTTTTGGTTTTTGGAGACGGAGTCTCACTGTTGTCACCCAGGCTGGAGTGCAGTGGCACAATCTTGGCTCACTGCAAGCTCTGCCCCCTGGGGTCATGCCATTCCCTACGTCAGCCTCCTGAGTAGCTAGGACTACAGGTGCCCGTCACCACGCTGGGCTAATTTTTTTTTATTTTAATTTTTATTTTTTAAGTAGAGACAGGGTTGCATTGTGTTAGCCAGGATGGTCTCAATCTCCTGACCTCATGATCTGCTCTCCTCGGCCTCCCAAAGTGCTGGGATTACAGGTGTGAGTCACCGCGCCTGGCCCCAAGGTCCTTTTAAAGGAGGTGAAACCCACTTTTATTTTTTTTTTAAAGAGACAGGGTCTCACTATGTTGCCCAGGCTGGACTTGAACTCCCGGGTTCACACAATCCTCCCACGTTGGCCTCCAGAGTAGCTGGGATATAGGCAAAAGCCAGTCTTTCAACTCTACCTGAATTTCCTTGACACAAATTGAGACTCTAGAAATGAATCCACCTATAAACCTTATCCTGTTTGGAAAAATAATACTTCTCTCAGTATTCTTGCATAAATCTTAGCACATTTCTTCAAAGGCTTTCTTCCCTGCATCCACCCTTCATCCTTTTTGTTTATTGGAACATGGTGAGGGCATACGCAGCTGTAAAGCACACACAGCATGGTGTTGCCTTGGTTGGGGGAGATTCAGTGACTGATGAAATGACTGGGCTTCATCCACCAGTCAAAGCAGGACAGAACTAATGAACCAGGAGGTCCCATACACAGCTAGGAAAGAACATCACCTTCTGTGCCGAAGCTGAGAAGCAGCTCCTTGCTCTCTTACTTTCTGAGTGTACTCCTGCAAAGCAAGGGCTATTAAAGACTGCATGCTTGGCATCTAGTCTCTCTTTCGTTCTGTCTTTACTCATGAGAGAGGACTACCTCCTTATTTCACAGTGTTTTACTTCAAAAATGAATCTCTTAGGATTTATGTCCTGAAGGCTCCATTATCAGTCCTGACCCACAAAACCTACCCAGCAAAGGACAAAGAAGCCATGTAATTGCTGTTCCGTTTTCAGTGAGGTTTGAGGACCATCACAAGGCCCACATCCCACAGACCACCCAGATATCTATATTCTCTGCAAGTCAAGGGTGTAGGCTCGTGGTTGTCAACCAGGGTGATTTTATCCCCCAAAGAAGAGTTAGCAATGTCTGGAGACATTTTGGTTATCAGAACTGGAGCAGAAGTGGAGGTGCTACTGGACTTTATCTATTGAGTAGAGTCCAGGGATGCTGCTCAATATTTTACAATGCACCAGACAGCCCAACACAAAAGAATTAGCTGGCCCCAAATGCTGATGACATTGAGGTTGAGAAGCCAGTCCCTATGCTAAGCACCTCTCTTCACTGCGTTGAGACATGGGGATGTGTCTATTTACTGCACATAAATTCATGTTAGCAGCAGAGTATAATCTCCCAGTCAAGAGCGATGCTTTATCACTCTCTGAGCATCCCTAATGCAGGGTTCGGAATTGGTTACAAGTAGAGAACAAATCTCTTCCATGTCTATGAATCACGTTATTCAATTAAGAGAGCTTATTTTAAATTGGAGAGGATGAATGACCACCACCTCTGCTCTTTAGGTATCTATTTCATTGCTTACTGACAAGGCCAGACATTCATGTCCCCCTACCCCCAAGTTCTTTGCTTTAATAACCTGCAGCGTCAAGACTGACCTACCTACTTACAACCTGCAACTTGAGTCAAACTAACACTGATTTTTTTTTTTTTTTGAGACGGAGTCTCGCTCTGTCACCCAGGCTGGAGTGCAGTGGCATGATCTCGGCTCACTGCAAGCTCCGCCTCCCGTGTTCACTCCATTCTCCTGCCTCAGCCTCCCGAGTAGCTGGGACTACAGGTGCCGTCCACCACACCTGGCTAATTTTTTTGTATTTTTAGCAGAGATGTGGTTTCACCGTGTTAGCCAGGATGGTCTCGAACTCCTGACCTTGTGATCCACCTGCCTCAGCCTCTCAAAGTGCTGGGATTACAGGTGTGAGCCACCGCGCCCAGCCCCTAACACTGATTTTGACAGCACAGTGATTCTGTGAGCTCCGTCTAAGCTAGGCTTTGGGGAGGCAGTCATGTGGAAGTCGTCCCATCCTCAACATCCCCAGGGGCTCAGGAGCACGGAGGGACGCTGAGATGGCAGTGGGAATTTTCAGAACTGATGACCTCCACTGTCAATAGATTTTGAACATCCTTGGAAAAGTAAATAATGCCTGTGCTTTCTCTAAGGAATCCTGATCTTTATTTCAAGAAGGCTCAGTTAATTATGAAAGAAAACATCCGTGAAACGGAATGTTTATGAAATAGGTTTGATATTAGGCATCTGGTTTTGCATTTATTCAATGAATGTTTACTGGGGCTTTAGTTTGTGCCAAGTCATACACCAAGGGCTGGGGATACAGCAGTGAACAGAGAGATGGAAAAAGGGCTTACCCTCGTGAATCAACACACTCATATTTGTAAAACCTATCTGCATATGTGTTTTTCATTTATGTTGGTAATTATTTTTTATTTCTTAAAATAGGCTTCCAAAAGAGCGCCATAGCTACAAGAAACAAAGGCTCCATCTTCCACACCTTGACTGCTGTGTCTCATGGACTGATTTGATTATAAGGCAAAGGTTGCCTTTGAATTCACTTTGTGAAGTTGCAGACAAAATTCAGTCTGCTTCTTTTTGCTCATGGAAGACTGTCCTTTGTGAAAAAGATCTTGCCAAGAAGGTTCATGCCAAGTTTACATGTATGTTATTAGTCCCATAAATATTTCCAAAAAGTCCAGGCCCTCTCAGTGAAGCCACTGTGCGAAGACCCATGGGAGAGAGAAAGTCTTTGGGTTTCTCAGTGAGGAGAGATTATTCAAGGTCTCCCTGCATGTCCTCCATGAATTTCCCAATAGAAAAGAACAAGCAACGGACCTCAGTGATCCAACATTCTGGGTCCTGGGTGGTTTTCTCCTGTGATCTAAGCAGCAGCCAAAGGTGGAGGCAGCTGGAGAGATCTGGATGATATGTACACCATGTGTTCTTTATGCACTCATTGGCTGATGGGCATTTAGGTTGATTCCCTATCTCTGCAATTAGCTATGTGTACACAGAGGCATATAGAGTGCTAGAATGGATGCTGGAGACTCAGAAGGGGAGAGGGTGAGAGGCTGTTCAGGGATGAAAAGTTACCTATTGGGTACAACGTATGCCAGTTGGGTGACAGGGGCACTAAAATCCCAGACTTCACCACTGTGTACTTCATCCCTACAGCCCAAAACCACTTACACCCCCTAAAGCTACTGCAATGAGAAAAATACAGTGTTGGTTCCCAAATTTCAGCGAGACTCATACCAACTTCACTATTATACCCACATCTGTGTACATCTTCTTATATTATTTCCTTCTTGAATATTTTTTCCTTAAAACAAGGATCTTAAGCATAAAGTACATTTTAATTAAATTAAAATTATAGTACATTATCTAGGAAGGGAAAACCTGCCTCTCCCACAGGATTTCCATCACAGAATGGCAGCCCTGTCCTTCATCTCCAGCGTCCTGATGCTCTGCGTCTCCTTCACACAAGTGTGCCCACAAATCTCATCAGTCCTAGCTTTAAAATTAATCCAGAATCTGCACACTCATTTACACCTCTGCTGCTGGTATCCTGATCCAAGCCTCTGCCTTCTCTCACCTAGATTACTGCAATACATAAAAATAAGTTACATCGTGACATTCCTTATTCAAAACCTTCCAGTAGTCCCCATCTCACCTGGAATAAAAGTGTTTACAACGGCTCACAAAGTCCAAGGTGATGTGAATCCCAGCTCCCCTCACAGCTCACCTCCCCCGACCTCTCCTGTATTCCATTCTGTTTCAGCCACATTTGTCTCCTTACTGTTCCTGACACAAACCAAGCAAGCGTCCCCAGGACCTTTGCACATGTTTCTGTGCCAAGATCACACTTGATTCAAATGCCACTTTTTCAACAAAGCCTGCCTTGACTGTCCCCTTAAAGTGTATTCTCAGCACTTTCCATTCTTCCTCCCTTGTCCATTTTTTCCTAAGCCACTTATCACTATCTATTGTATTTACTTGGTTGTTATTATTATTATTATTACTGAGACAGAGTGCCACTCTTGTCACCCAGGCTGGAGTTCACTGGCATGATCTTGGCTCACTGCAACCTCCGCCTCCTGGGTTCAAGCCATTCTCCTGCCTCAGCCTCCCAAGTAGCTGGGATTACCGGTGCCCACCATCACGCCCAGCTAATGTTTTGGTATTTTCAGTAGAGACGGGTTCACCACATTGGCCAGGCTGGTCTTGAACTCCTGACCTCAGACAATCCACCCAGCTCAGCCTCCCAAAGTGCTGGGATTACAGGTGTGAGCTACCACATCCAACCCAATTTTGATTATTTTTATCTTCCCCCACTAGGAAATCAGCTTCACACAGGCAGGGAGTGTTGCCTATTTCATTCAGGGCTGTAGAACAATGCCTGACAAATGGGCAGGGGTCAGTACATATTAATTGAGTCAATACTTGCCAAGTGAATGAAAAGAAATATTGTATCCACAGTGAAAATGGAAAACCACTGTTTCGTTTGTTTAGTATTTGGACTATCAAAAGAAAATAACTATAAACAATGAAAGCAGAACAAAGTTTTAAAATTCCAGCTAGAAAAGGTGAAGGCTTGGAAACAGTGACCTTTCTTTTTGCCAAAAAAAAAAAAAAAAAAAAAAAAAGATATGTAGGGGCTCTCAGGATGTTAGAGGTATGCTAGAAGAAAACAAGACTTTTCACTGCAGCATTATTAGAACTGAATGACAACTGAACACAAAGCCTGTGTACACTCTGCAATTCCATGGCGCTTAGCGTCTAGCATTGTACATCTCTTGTACACAGCTGTGAGCCAACACACAGAAGTCCAGAGCCTTCCCACCCATCCTGGCAAGTGTGCCGTTCATAAAGCTCATTTTATGCAGGATGGAATTCCAGGGACTCTGTCTTCACCAGCTGGCTTAAGGCTAAGCTCTCTGAGGGCCTCTTGGATGTTGTCTAGCTTAAGGCAGATGGTGCTCAAATACCTACGGGGTTCTTGGCAAATACCAGATTCAGAAAGAAGGGCGTGCAGTCTTGGAGGCTGTACTAACTACACCCCTCGGTTGTGTCACTTCTTGGCACACATGCACATTTTGATTATTTCTATCTTGCCTACTAGAACATAAGCTTCATTCGGGCAGGAAGTTTTGCCTGTTTTATTCACTGCTGTAGAACAATGCCTGGCAAATGGGCATGGCTGGATACTTGCACATTGCATTGATGATACAGAAACACACAACGTATCTAGGGGCCTGCAAAGATGGCATCTCTGCACAGGAAGGAAGTTCTCTGTATTCCCTAAAAAAAAAAAAAAAAAAAAAAAGGAGAAGCAGACCGAGCTCATCTTTTCCTAATGGACACTGAGAGACTTGGGCAGGTGTTCAGGGAACTAATTCTTCCAACTGAACTTCCTTGCCTTTGAAAATGCCTTCAGTCACAGATAAGCTGGAAAGAAATAAGGTGTCCTAAAACCTACATTCTGACCCAAACATCCTCTGTGGTTTGGTTAATAATGTTATGCCAATGACTGTTTCCTGGCCTCAATATTGTACTATGATTATATGAGGTGTTACCACCAGTGGAAGCTGGGGGAGGGGTCTACGGAAGATCACTGTATTATTTTTGGAACTTCTTACAAATCTGTAATTACTTAAAAACATAAAACCTTATTTTTTTTAAAGAAAAACCTTCAGTCATGTTGGGAAAACAGGAGAATTGGAGACAGGGGGAGAGAAAGAGGGAGATTAAGGGAAGGAGAGAAACAGAGAGACTCCACACAGAGCAAAATTCCATTTGACACACTGATGCCTGCTGATCATTTTGGCAACTCAGATTAAGCCAAGACTCTGAAACGTGTATGCCATCCATAACGTCCCTTTTTAATTAGTGAAATTCCATCTTCAGAATAAGAATGAACCTCAAAGATGGGTCTTCAGATGGTTTGTTTGTTTCCTATTCTTTGAATTCCGACATGCCTGAGACACAAGGACTTGCATTTGCACATGTGTTTGGGGAAACTTTGCTGCTCTGACTTTCTCATGAGCAATTGCTTTTAGCCCTTAGGAAATATGCTTCGAATTTAAAACCTGAGGTAAGGAAATATAACACGTGCCATATCTTGTTGAACGGGGAGTGAGGCAGATCTTCTCTCCCCAGGACTTTGATCTGTGATGGGAAAGATCAGAAGGGAGGGAATACAGCTGCTGCCCTTGACGGCACTAAGCAGTACCCTTTCATGTGACTAAGTCTTGCCCCCAGAACCACGCCATTAGTAACCTCTGTGCTACAAACGCTCCTGTCATTATACAAAGACACTGCTCTTTAAACAAAATCATAGGACAATGGGAATAATAGAATTTTCAGAATAAATTTGGTAGTTGTTTTACACAACACACAATGTCCACTTACTGCGAAGACATAATTCAATGCTTATTGAAGTTTTGATGGGTGTTTAAAAAGAGCCCTGTTAGTAATATTCAATGTTGACAGAGAAGTTTCAGTGCACCAGACACTGTTATGAGCACCTTGCAAATAAGTATTAGCCCACTGAATCCTCACAACCCAGGGAAGCAGGTACTAGAATTACATCTGCTTTAGAGAGGAGGAAACTGAGGCACACAGAGGTTAGTTAACTTGCCTATCATCACAAGTAAAAGGCTGTAAGTAAAAGAGATAGGATCAGAATTGAGGTCAGCTGGTTGGAACACCTTTGTTCACCACCACCACGACTATCTTTGTGATGAAAAATTCAGAAAACAGGTCCTCCCTTCTGAAGAGCCCCATCTAAGCATCCCTTCCAGGTGCAGCTGGAAGGTTGTGCACCTTAGACCTAGGGACCCAGGTGGCTCGGCTTGCGCTCACCCTGGTAGACACCAGACCCTGCATTTCCCGAGGAGGAAAGTGAACGAAGTGCAAGGGGGAAGATGATGACTCTAAAATTTTACAGCTACTTAGCATGACATCAGTTCCCCGTCTTTCTGTCTCCAGCTTCCGAAGCCAGACATAGTTGCATTTATTTCACCATCGATCTGAAACTTAGGGGGCAAAGGGACTTACCAAAAATTAAACTCAGAGCTCCCAGTATCTTTTTTTTTTTTTCTTCTTTGAGATGGAGTCTCGCTCTGCTGCCCAGGCTAAAGTGTGGTGGTGTGATCTTGGCTCACTGCAACCTCCACCTCCTGGGTTCAAGCGATTCTCCTGTCTCAGCTTCCTGAGTAGCTAGGATTACAGGTACACGCCACCATACCCAGCCAATTTTTTGTATTTTAGTATTGACGGGGTTTCACCGTGCTGTCCAGGCTGGTCTCAAACTCCCGAGCTCAGGCAATCCACTCGCCTCAGCCTCCCAAAGTGCTAGGATTACAGGCATGAGCCACCGTGCCCAGCTGATCAGTATCTTTTTGAATCCAAGCCAGGGGGAAACAAACACAATATTCAGATCCTTTTATCTGAATATTGGCTTCCTGGCCCCTCAGTGACAAGGTCATGATACTGTCTTTTTTTTTTTTTTTTTTTTGAGACAGAGTCTTGCTCTGTCGCCCAGGCTGGAGTGCAGTGGCACGATCTCAGCTCACTGCAAGCTCCGCCTCCCGGGTTCACGCCATTCTCCTGCCTCAGCCTCCCGAGTAGCTGCGACTACAGGCACCCGCCACTGTGTCTGGTTATCTTTTGTATTTTCAGTAGAGACGGGGTTTCACCGTGGTCTCGATCTCCTGACCCTGTGATCCACCCGCCTCAGCCTCCCAAAGTGCTGGGATTACAGGCATGAGCCACCACGCCCGGCCGGTCATGATACTTCAATAAGCTCCGGATACAGTGACAGCGAGACCTGTCCCTTCCCAGCACGTCCCTCACTGACCACCAAGGTTCACAATGCCAGTGCCATGCGAATCCTTTGTACAATAAATCTCATAAAAAGATGTAGGATTTCATGACATTGCTGAAAGGGATGTCATAACAGTCCTCCAAGCATATCCAAAAAACACTGGCAAATGAAGATCTGCAAAATTAGTTCATTTAAAAACTGAAAGGAAAAACTACAAAGACGATGACAAGATGTATACTTCAGAAGACAATTATTTCAATCTGAAGGACTAGGATGAGAGACTTATGGAAACCTCTGAACCTTTTTATAAATGAAAAAACAAAAACAAGCAAAACAAAAAAACTTCAAACTTCAAAAATAAGCATCCTTATAGTCATATTACAGAAGTTAAACAGAAATGGAACGTGGTGTGATACGCTATCATTCTAGCCTGCAAATCAAATATTTCTCCAAGCCAGTCAATCAAAATGTGATTAAGGCTTTACTCTGACGAGAATTCTAACAAAGCATAGCTGCAATTACAACCTAACTCCTTAACCATAACAGGAAAAAAAAACAACCCTTATTTTTATCCAATTTATTTTTTAAACAAATTTCAAACAAATACTTTTTTCATTATTATGACAGTTTAGTCCACATTTTAAGAGGATTTGCTTTAAATGAATTTTACCCCAGTATTAATTATTCTCAGAAAACACGTGCTCCTGTACCAAATTTTAGAATCATTATACAGAGTGACAGAGCAGCCCTGTTAGAGCTTGGATGTTGCCCTCTGTTGAATCTGCAATGGTGACAGTAGGTGAATTATCCTGCTGCTTTGTTTATTTGTTTTACAAGATGGAATACCCTTGCTGAAGAGTTTTATGCGGGGCATGTTTGATTAATTGTTGCTAAGCTATACTCACGCGCTAAGGCCTCCCAGACAACATTTAACTGGCAACATTTAACATCACCTAATTGAAAAAAAAAAGGTACTATGCTTGGCTGTTCTCACATATATACCCAAAGTGAGATCGCATCACTCCTCTGCCTTTTCTTGGGCTTCTTGAACATGGACTTTCAATCATGCAACTCAAATGATACCACATCAAAGCATCCACAGCAAAAAAAGAATCACGTCCCTCTCCAAGTGTGAGGGTAACTGAAGGTCTAGAGAGGCGGATTACTCTGTCTAGATCCTTTTGGATCCAACTTCCGCCCGCCCTTTGCCTCTTCTTCCCTCCATAACCCACGGTGGAAGGAGAGCTGTTGACAGCATGTGGGCAGGTGCATTTGCCTTCCCCTGTTAATGCTGAACAGTGCCTGAAGATAGTGAAAATCGATGCTTCCTGAATATCTATCTGCCACGCATGGAACCCAATCTCACACCAGCCATGCCAAAGATGAGCAGGGCCAAGCATGGCACCTACCTCAAGATGAAGAAGTCCACGGAGGAATTGCTCGAGATGGTGACATAGGCCGTGACCACGTCTCCCTGCTTGACTGGCCTGGAAGGCAGCCAGATGACCACGTTACCATCCAAACGCAGCTCGCTGAGCTGGGCGCTGTCCTGGGCCCGGTAAAGGCCGACGGTGCCGATCCTCTGCAGGTGGGACGTGGTTTCCTCCAGCCCATCCTTTCCTGGACGGATGGCGTTGCCCTTCCTGAAGTCACCCCCGGCACAGTCCCCTCGCTCGCTTCCTGGGTGCACGGTGTAGTAGAGCTCCACTGGGGTCCCCTCCGGCTGGTCCACGAACTTCTTCCTCCCGGCACCCAACGTCGGGGCACTGAACCAGCTGGCCAGGAGCTCCAGCTCGGCCACACACAGCCCCAGGTCCCCCCTCAGCCGGCAGCTGCCCCGTACCTCTCTGGTCTCTCGGAAAGCGAAGACCCTCAGGCAGGGCAGCTTCTCCCCGGCGCTGCGGTCGTCCCAGTCTCTGCCCACGATGTGGAACAGAACCTGCACTTGGGGCCGGCTCAGGTAGACTTTGTCCCGCAGGATGTGGGCTTTGAGTTTCCAATCAAAACTAAACTTATTGGTTGGACCTAAAAAGTTTGAAGTCAACATCAAGTCCAGAGGCACAACCTTTTCCACAGAAAAGGGTCCGTAGCTGGCATTGAGCACTGGGGGCTGCCTGGTTTTGTAGGTAAAGAAGGACTCCGCCCTGGACTGCAGGCTGGAGTTGCGCAGCAGGTCCTGGCTGGCTTCCTTGAGGAAGAAGGAGGTCTCTGCTCTGAGGATGTGGTAGCTCACAGGGAGGTAAGGTGGCAGTGAGGAGAATCGCTGTATGTTGTCTGTGACCCCGTGACCCTCTATCACTAAAAAGGGAAAAAGAAAAGAAAAAATCAAAGACAGGATTATTAATGGGCCGCTCATTAGCTGTTAGGTCTGTAAGCCATTTAGAAATGAGGGATAGAAATTCTGAAGTCCACTTGGCTAGAATTTTTATATTCTTTCTGGAATAAGTCATTAAAATGATTCTACATGGTCTATGAATTATGCATATACTTATATTAGGTTGAAACATATGAAAATGAGAATTCTGTAGAGTAAGATTCATTGAATGGTGGCAATTTCATAGAGTTCAACTTAACAGAATGATGGCAAATTACCTATAGGAGTAAAGTGGGTATTTTATGAATAATTGGCATGAGTTTAAAATGTACTTAATGGCACTGGTACATAAATAGCAAAACAGGCCAATGAATAAAGTCCATAAATAAACCCAAGAACATATGGAAGTTTAGTCAGTGATAAAGGTAGCATCTTAAATCTGGAGGTGAACAAAGCCTTTTTTTTCTTCTTTATAATTTTTTTTTAATAGAGATGGGGTCTCACTATTTTGCCCAGTCTGGTCTTGAACTCCTGGGCTCATGCAATCTTCCAACCTCGGCCTCCTAAAGTGCTGGGATTACAGGCATGAGCCACTGCATCTGCTACAAATGTTGACTTTTAAATCGTTGGTGCTAGGACAACTGTACAGCCATTAAGAAAAAAGTAGATCCACACCCCACACCATACATAAGACTGAACTTCAAATGGATCAGCAATATAAATCAAAGAAGTTATATCTTTCAAGCACTAAAGAAAACATGGATGAATTCCTCTGTAACCTGGGTATAGGAAGAGCTTCACAATTACGACTCAAAATCTAAATGCAATTTAAAAAATTTGCCTATATAATTAAAAAAAATTGCATTACAAAAATACCATAAAGTAAAAAGGAAAACGACAAGCTGGGAGTAAATATCTGCAACACATGTATCACATTAAAAGGGCTAATGGCCCTAATATACAGATCTTGAAATTTGAGGAAAAAGATTTTTAAAAATTGAGAGAGAAGTGAGTAAAGGATATGAATAGATATTCACAAAAATATATTAAAATTGTTTATATAGAGATATATATATTCAAAACTATTGAGCATCACTCACAATTAGAGAAATACAAATGAAAACTACAAATACCACCTCTTACCTATAAGACTGACAAAAATGACCAAGTATAACACACACTGTTGGGAAGTCGACAGGCAATAGGCAGTCTTAGTGTATTGCTGCTGAGAATGAAAAGTGGTACGACCTTTCCGGAAGGGAACTTGGCATTACATTTGCATTTTTCTTTGACTCTTTCATCTTACTTCTCGGAATCTACTCTGAAGATACACCTCTGGCAATTAGAAAACACATACACACAAGATCATTTATTGCAACACTTTTTTTTTTTTTTTTTTAGATGGGGGCCCCCCCTGTCACCCAGGCTGGAGTGCAGTGGTGCGATCTGGGCTCACTACAAGCTCCGCCTCCTGGGTTCATGCCATTCTCCTGCCTCAGCCTCCCGAGTAGCTGGGACTACAGGTGCCTGCCACCACACCTGGCTAATTTTTTTTGTATTTTTAGTAGAGACATGGTTTCTCCGTGTTAGCCAGGAGGGTCTCGATCTCCTGACCTCGTGATCTGCCCACCTGGGCCTCACAAAGTGCTGGGATTACAGGCGTGAGCCACCACGCCCGGCCTCAGAATTGGTTTTAAATGCAAAATATTTTGACACAACCTTCATACTTCTATGTAGAAAAATGGTTTAATAAACTACAGTAAATCCACACAGCGGAGTATCATGAGCTGCAATAAAAAAAGGAATAAGATCTGTATGAAGCAATATGGAGTGCTTCCAAAAATATATTGCTAAGTTAAAGAGCATGGTGCAGAAGGCTATCTGACTATATTAACTTCTGTATAAGAAAGAAGGGGAGTGTATTAGTCTGTTTTCACACTGCTAATAAAGACATACCCCAGACTGGGAAATTTGAAAAAGAAAGAGGTTTAATGGACACACAGTTCCACATGGCTGGGAGGCCTCATAATCATGGAGGAAGGCAAAGGAACAGCAAAGGCATGTCTTACATGGTGGCAGGCAAGAGAGCTTGTGCAGGGGAACTGCCATTTACAAAACCATCAGATCTTGTGAGACTTACTACCCCAAGAACAATATAGGGGAAACTACCTCCATGATTCAGTTATCTCCACCTGGTTCTGCCCTTGAACCATGGGGATTATTACAATTCAAGGTGAGATTTGGGTGGGGACAGAGCCAACCCATACCAGGGAGATAAGAAAATGTCTATGTATTTGCTCATTCATGTAACACACATGAACACACAAGAAAAGAAATCAGAGTCTATAAGGTTGGTTATCAACAGGTTGGGAACCAGGCAGAAATAAAGGGGGTTGAGGATGGGGAGGAAAGATGAAGGGTGTATCTTTTTTGTGTAGCTCTGACCTTTGGAATCATGTTAATGTTTGACATATGATAATAATATCAACACAAGTAAGTAAAAACCCTGAATTGGTCACAAGTGGAAAGAAATGAACTTAATTATATTTCAAATGAATATCAAAACCACACTGAAGGAGGGTAAGGGAGAACTAATCCAAGTAATTTTGGACACATATTTGGTCTTTTTTTAATTCCTCATATGTCCCTTAGAGATTTTGCTGTTTATGTTTATTCATTTGTTGGAAAAATAGTAACAAGATAAGCCATTTTTCTCATGGTACTCAGAAATAATGAGTTAATGCCCACAATATTATTATTCCTAAATTCATTAGATTCTTTGATAATCTTGACCCATTTGGGTGGAGAGTGACTTTTAGTCATTGATCACCAAAGACACTATCTTGTCATCATCGTCTTCTTTCTCAGCTGGGGAGAAAGTGTTCGTTATTAACTTTTCCAGGTAAAATGAGTTAGCAGAATGTCACCCTCTCCCCACTGGGTGGGAGCCCAGTTCCAAGGCTCAGATCCCTCTGGCCCCCTACTGAGATTCAGCACACTGAGTGGCAATACTGACTGGGGTGTGAACCACTTGGCTCTGGGTTCTGCATCTGTTCAGACCTGACATCGCAGACTGCTCACTCTGAGGCTCCACCCAGCCTGCAGATGAGTTTTGCTTGGCCCACAGTGTTTTTTAAAAAAATCTTTATAAAGTGAAACTCAATTTTTAAAAACTGGGGAGTCTCTGGGTTTCCAGCTTGTCTTTGAACATGGGAGGAACTTGCAACATTTGGGCTTTCTCCCCACATGGCAACGATGGGAGGAGGTGACTTATAGCCCCAGTGTTGCTGTCATCCTACATGCAGCCCACTGTGCGCCATGGAGCTGCCTGCTTGTCCCTCAGGTGCTTTTGAGTTTGAGATTCCTGATTTACAAGATTTAGCTGGCTAAGTTGCTGAATACTGGGGGCTCACAGGCTCGACCACCAGCAGCCTCCTTGCTGTTTGAATATTTTCTTCGCTAAGATCCCCCATGGGCTTATGCTACATGAGGGCATGGCTAAGAACCTGCTACACACTCATGACCCAGAAACTTCAATTGCCCCAAGTCTAACTTTGAAAACCCAAGAAAGCCCATCTCCTTGTTTCTGTCTTTTAAAACCCCCAGAAAACCCAAACAAGACTGCATTCGTATATTGACAGAGGAGATGGGAATTGCTCTCTCCTTCTTTCCAGCCTTCCCTCCTGTCCCTTCCTCTCAGTGCAGCCTGCGCAACACGCCAGCATATGGGGCAGCCTGGCTCTGCTGTCCTCTGGAAAGACCCTAATCCTTTTCCCAGCAGGGACACTGGCGAGCAGATCAAAGCTGCCTTTGGTGCTGCAGCCAAATGGACTTGGATTGTCAAGATGGCTTTTCAAAGAAGTAACATTCTCTCCAGTTCTCAGCCCAGAGGCCTTGTTCTGGGGTCACCAGCAACAAGGGCACATTTGCCTCCCTCTCTTTAGGGATGGCTCGGCACTTCCATTTTAACCCCCTAATTTCAGAATCAGTTTAAAACATGCGCAAAAGGCCCTGCCGAGGTACAACATTCCAGAAAGAGCTCTGGCTCTCTGTCCTTAAACATGGACTATTTGGGCAACTTGTTTGTAAAAACCAACAGACAAATTGCCACATCTGATGCTTTTATTTTGAGGTATTTATCCCAATCCAAAAAAATCCTCTTAAATCTTGAAGTGTAGAGACTTAGAGACTCATCTGTTTGGAGAAGGTTATGAGCCAAGGGCTCTGTGAAGGGGCGGGGCACGGGACTCCAGGCCCATCTGCAGCGGGGGCATTCGCCAACAGAAAGCATTTGTCAACAAGCTGTTTTGTCATTCTTCATTCTTCCTACACGTAAAGATTCCTTTTCTCTCCTTTTCTTAATGGGAAAAAAGTCTAAAGGAAACCTGTTTGCTTCTAAGCAAATGTTGAGTTTATTTTCTAAAAAATACAGATGGAGTAGGCTTGTGGTCTTGCCTCCTCTCTTAAGGTTCTTCCATTCTTTGAACAAGTCACTGTTTATCCTTCAGATGAAGAAAAATGAGAAGGGATGAAGTGAAGTGAAGCCTAGCTCATCCCTTCCCGTTGAGCCTCATTCTGAATTCTTCCAGCTCACGGGGGATTTGACTCAAGAAGTGACAGACACCATAAAGAAAGGAGCAAGGCCTTGTACAGTGGCTAAGGGAGCTTCAATTTCCATAAAGAGGAGACAGGGACAGAGAGAGAGAGATTGAGACCAGTTGATCTACGTATGTAGCATAATAATAATAACAATGGAAGAGTAATTATAAAATGGCACCCTATCTCCTGTATCTACATACTTATCTACAACCTTTGCATGAGACTTTGCAGTTCTCCCATCAAGAGGTGGAGTCAATTTCCCCACTCTTTGAATCTGGGCTGCCTTGTGATTTGCTTTGGCCAAGAGAATATGGCATGCCCCTTCTGGGCCCAGGTCTCAAGGGGCCTTGCACATTTCCACTCTGCCTCTTTTGGACGCCTGATAGTAGGAAGATGAACAAGCCTGGGCCAGCCTGGAGAAAAGACCACATGGAGAGGAGAGGTGTGATCCCAGCTGAGGCCATCCTGCATCAGGCAGCCCATGCCTAGCCCCAAACAAGTGAGCAAGTTCAGCCACCATCAGAAGCCCTGAGACTCAGGAGGCCTTGCACATGATTAAGTCTCCACATTTCAGGGTGTTTCATCATGAGACAATCCCTGATGGAGCAGCCAGCAGTCATCAAGAATTGACCCTATGTATTAGTCCACTTTCATACTGCTATGAAGAAATACCCAAGACTGGGTAATTTATAAAAGAAAAAGAGGTTTAATGGACTCACAGTTCCACAAGACTGGGGACGCCTCACAATCATGGTGGAAGGTGAAGGAGAAGCAAAGGCACATCTTACATGGCGGCAGGCAAGAGAGTGTGTGCAGGGGAGCTGCCCTTTATAAAACCATTAGATCCCGTGAGACTTATTCACTATCATGAGAACAGCATAAAAACCCACCCTGATGATTCAATTACCTCCCACCAGGTTCCTCCCACGACATGGGGGGATTACGGGAGATATAATTCGAGATGAGATTTGGGTGGGGACAAGGCCAAACCATATCGCCATGGTCTAGGTGTGTTTTTAAATGCTTTACATGTGGAATCTCAATTAGTTCTTCACAACCATCTCATGGGGTAAGTATCATGATGACCACTTCTTATAGAAGATGAAATTGAGGAATAGGGAAGGTAAATAATGTTGCCCCAGATTTCCTGGTTGTAAGTGACATAGCTTAAACTCATGCCTGGCTGTCTGGTTCCAGAGGTTCTGGTCCACTTGGCAACAGGGCTCACCTTGCTCTACTCCCTGCCTCCCAGGTGCATGAGGATTCATTGAGATGATGCCTACAAAGTGTGTAGCAAGTCTCTGACTCACAATAAGGGTGCAAGCTTTGTTATAGCTTAATTATATCTTAGTACATCCTTGTTCCAGAGTTTTAAATTTATTATCGAAGTTTAAATACATCTTGCTCCTTCCTATCTCCAGGATCTCACACATGGCCACTCCTTCTGCCTAATTAATTTCTATTCAGTTTCCAGATCCACCTCACCTCTTCTATTAATAGGAAGCCTCCCTGACTTCCACATGAGGTCCAGTGTCCCTCCCAAAATACCACGCACCTCTCTTTTATATCTTTTCAAACAGCTGTAATTTTATATTTGCTTGTGTGCATGTTTGGTTAATGACCATCTTCCCTAACAGACTGGAAGCTCCATGGGAAAAAAGGATAGTGTGTTTATCCAGCAGCGTGCCCTCCTGTCTTGAATACCATGTGACTCAGTGACGACTCATTCAACACTTGAGAAATGCATGAAGTTTGATCAACAGCCCAAATATGAAGCAAGCCAGATGGGGGAAGAAGCCACTTCACAAAACACAGCAGTAAGGTGTACAATGAGGGAAAATGTAGACACCATTTGTTGGAAGGCAGAACTTCTCACATGTGGTAGGAAGAATTGCAGCCAATGTCCATGGACATTCTGGCATCCAGTACCGGGAGATGGCGACTCTCTGCAGCCATTCAGTGTCAGTGCATCAGAGGTGCTGAGGAAACTTTCCCTTCATGTAAGTACCTTCTTTGCCTCACATTTGCCTACTTTTAGAGCATATGGTCACCCAGAAGTAAACTAATAATTGTTGCAGCAGACAAGAACAATTATTCCTTTCCCCAATAAAATAATGCACTAGCACCTGTCCATGGGGCTGCTGATAATTTACCAAGAACGTCTTGAGTACATACATGCCCAAGACTGCCTGGTGCAGCTCTCTGTACACAGAGCTTTCAACCGAGGGTGGTGTTTCCTAAGCTTCACACCTCCCTCACTCTCATGACATGAACCAGATAATGTATGCACTGTTAATCAGTCCAGGAGCTTACTGATAATTGATAACTTTATAAATTAGAATTGAAAATAATGTATTAGTATCAATGAATAATTTTGTTTAAATAATCTTACAGTAAATAAAAAACCAAGATCATATCCCCTAATTGCTGCCTGTCTATAGCTCTGAGCCATAGTTTGCCATTTCTTTGTCAAGCAGGGAGATTATCAAGTGTTGGGTGCCAAAGAGGCAGTGGCTACAAAATGAGATTTTCTCTTAGATAGATTCAGAATAATTCAAACAATTAAGCAGGAAATTCCCACTTTCTCATATGGTTGAACAGGTGATTTTGCACCATGTCCAGGTATCTCCAACAGCCAACCACAGAGATGCTCATGTGAAGGGCTCCCCGACAAAGCTGTGCAAGGTCCATCTGCACCGTCACAGGCTGCAGCACTGTGTATGCCCCCTAAACTCACCTCTTATCTTGGGAAGCCCAGAGGTAGCAGATTAAGGAATCAGAGGTGGTTGCAAGCCTTTGTTGTGTGTTTTCTCCTGGAAACGTTATCTCCTGACAGCAAGGAAACAATTCCAGGGCTGCCACAGCATTGTGAGTTCTGACCAATGTCTTTCCTCTTACTCCAGTTCATCTGCTTGCACCAACATCTCCCAGAAAGATAGGATAATTGAGTCATTTTTATTGACCTGAAACAATACCCCTGGAAAAGTCCAATGCTCGTGTCCTATGGCCATGGGAGAGAGGCTGGGGAGCAGTTGACAGCTGCACCTGCCTATCTGGCCTCCATGCGGACAGCACGTTCATTGCTGTTTCTCTTCCTGTTTACCTATTTTCTTTATCTGTACTTGCCTGTCAGTGTTGGGGATATTGTGTCCTCCATCGGTTGTTCATCAGAGAACTCTACCACAAAGCTGCTGCCGGAAATTGAGTTTTTGAGATTCTGAGATAGTGGACAAAGGAGACGGCCACGTCACTCAGCGCCCGGACAGGATAACACCGGGACAATGAGCCTTTCCACTAACACGATGCATTGCCTTCATCACAACGCTCACTTTCAGACGTGTTGACCAGGGATGGGTTCTTTAGAGCTGATGTTCTCTGGGCTGGGACATAAAGGATGGGCAGGACCTGAGGAGGTTGAATGGAATATGGCAAGGCCACATCACTCAGTGCCCAGACAGGATAACACTGGGAAAACGAGCCTTTCCACGAACATGATGCACTGCCTTCATCACAATGAAGTGCCTTCATCACCACTTTCAGATGTGTTGACCAGGGATGGATTCTTTAGAGCTGATGTTCTCTAGGCTGGGACATAAAGGAAGGGTACGACCTGCAGAGGTTGAATGGAAAACGGCAACAATTCTAGGATGAAGAACAACATAACCAAAAGATTGCGGAGGGAAAGCTCAGGATCCCAGCATATGAGGACTGGGAAGTCCATCCAGGCAGATGGGATGAAACCAGGGGTTACTCTAAATGGGGCAGGCAGTGGATGCCCACAAATGTACCTTGGTAAAAATACTAGGTCCTGCTTCCCTCTTGAATTGGATAAAAATAAAAATGACATCCCCTGAAATAATCGACAGGCACAAGTGGAATTGATTTAGGGTGTGCAAAGGACTTTCCAGAACAGGGGTTGCTCAGGAAAGGGTGATTTTCTTGAGAAACACTTGGTGACATCTGCAGACATGTTTTGGTTGTCACAACTGGGAGGGGGTTGTTATTGACATCTAGTTGGTAGGAGCCAGGGATGGTTCTACACATCTTACAATGCACAAGGCAGTGCCCCCGCCACACAGAATTATCCAGCCTACAATCTCAATAGCACTGAGGTTGACAAACCCTGATCTAACTTGATCCACATAGGAAGCCTGGGGCAGTTTGTCAGATATTACATACCTAGGAAGAAACAGGGGAAGGACTTTCATCAAAGCCTTCTCCAGCCTAGAAAGAAGAAATGTATCACAGTGGTTAGGAGTTCATGGAGGGACATGAAGTTCAACCATGAATCCTTGTCCCACAACTTCTTAGAGGAGGATTTTTGTTTTTGTTTTTGTTTCTTGGAAAATACCTTAAACTCTTGAGCCTCAGAATCCTCATGTCAATGGTGGGAATCACATAAGAGCATCTCACTTAAAGCAATACACTAAGCACTCAGCATGCTTAACAATTAGGAGCTGCTGTTGCTATTATCATTATCATGACCATTATTTCAAATATGTTCATCAGTTATAGCAGCAAGCTTTAAAAGCTACAGAAATGGTGGGGGAAGGGTGATATCCATGTGTGAAAAAAAAAAATTGGGTGATGTCTATGTGAGAAAGAAAAATCTGAAATTAAGGGAAACGGCTCTTTTCAGGACTTGGGAGGTGTCTGCTGCATCAGACACCTCCGGTTTACTCACATGATATCAGACACCTGCAAAACAGGACTTGCCTTTCTCCATACGCCTCAAGGAGAGCCCTGATTGGATTTTCCTTCCAAGTCACTGCAGCTTACTTGAAACACAAGCCAACCTGAATATTTTTTCCTCTCTCCATTGGTGATTTATTAACATTCCCCAGACACAGAATGTCTCTCTCTGCTAAATATGGCTCATTGTTTCTTTTTTATTGAAACAAAAGGCACCTTGATAAATGGATTATTTGATTTCAATGCCTCTTCTGAACAAACCCCGAATATCCTTTGCTGAAATTACATAGCGCGGTTTGCAATTTCATAACCATCAAACTCTCCTTTAAAAGAGCAGGTACTTATATTCCCCTCCCAGCCCCTAGGGGGACATTTCCCCCCTTTTCTCTGGGACAGCTCCATAATCACTTTCAGAGGCGACTCAGTCAGACTCCTAGAAGTACAGCAAAGGAGCTGTGCCTTCCAAAGGCAAATGCTCTAAAATCTTCAGAATCTTGAACTTCATCAGCACAAGAAGGGTGCCTTGGGTAGGAACGGAGGGAAATATTTACCAGGCGAAGTTATAAATCTAACACGGGCTGCTTTAACTGCATGGTGTCAGTGTTTCCGCAAGTTAAGCTCAGCTAGCGGCTTGCCTGGTGGCCATGTGGCCGATTCCTCCACACCCTCCGCCTGCCCTCCCCTACTGACCACCCACAACGTGGCTTGGAACCCAGGTCCATCCGCAGGTGGGTTGTGATTGGCTCAGGCTGGGGCTCTCCCAGGACAGGTGCTCCTCTGTGGGAAGGTGTGTCAGCTTCCTATGCTGCTGGAATGAATTACCACAAACTTAGCTGCTTAAAACAACACACATTTTTTTTTTTTCTTTTTATATAGTCCTGGAGGTCAGAACTCTAAAATCAAAGTGTCACTGGGGAAATAACACACACTGGGGCCTAACGGAGGGTGGAGGGTGGAAGGAGGAAGAGGATCAGGAAAAATAGCTAAATGGATACTGGGCTTAATACCTGGGTGATGAAATAATCTGTACAACAAACCCAAATGACTCATGGTTACCTATGTAACAAACCTGCACATCCTGCGCATATACCCCTGACCTTAAAATAAAAGCTAAAACAACAACAACAACAACAAAAACACCTCGAAGTGTCAGTAGGGTTGTGTTCCTTCTGGAAGCTTCAGGAAAGAATCTGTTTCCTTTCCCATTTTCTGGAGGTCACGTGCATTCCTCACCTTGGAGTCTCTCTCTTCTAAGCCCGCACCTCGGCAGCTTCTCTCACCCCTGACTTCCTGCCTCCCTCTACAGGGACCCCTGTGATGACATCAGGGCCACCTGGATGATCCAGGATAATCCCCCCATCTCAAGAGCCTTCCCTTAATCACATCTGCAAAGTTTCTTTCCCCAGGCAGGTCACATATTTGCAGCCTCTGGCAATAGGGATGGAAACATCTTTGGGGAAGGTGGCATTTTTGATTACCACAATGACCGCAGGGAGGAACACCACTGGCGTGTTGACAGCAGCCAGTTCGGCTGGGTTTTCTGCACAGCACGAGACCGTTCTAAAACCACAAAGAATTGCCCAGATTCTGCATGACTTTGCCCCACTGGACATTCACAGAGGCGAGGAACCCATCTACAGCGATCCAAGCAATCCTCTAAATAATTGGGAGAAGGGCAATGATTTCACACGCTGTATGTGTTCCAGAATTGCAACTACTCGGGTGGAGATCGGACTTTCACGAAACTTATCTAAGAAGTTGTTGATCCTTTTCGAAAATTACATCCACAATGGCCCAGTCTGCGTGTGAAATTCAACATGCTTCAACACAGCCGCACCAGTCTGCATCTGTGGCTGACACACCCACGGTGACGCGAAATACAGGAGCGAGTACCTGACCACTTCATTCGGTCTTCTAGATATACCTGTTAAAATATGGCTTTACCTTGAATTATTTTTCCTCCCTATGACAGAGCACTCTTCTGATTTGTTTTTAATGATGTACACATGTAGGTTATCAAATTTTTTCATTTCGTGACTCATAAAGGTGAGGGTTGAGAATGACTGGTGTTAACCTAGGGGTTGGCAAACTTTTTCTTAAAGGGCCATGAAGTAAATATCTTGGGTTTTTGCAGGCTAGAAGACAAACATCAGTATTATATAGGTACTTATATAGTCTTTAAAAATGTAAATACCATATTTAGCTTGCAGGCCGTACCAAAACAGGGGATGGGCTGGATTTGATCCATGGTCTGTAGTTTGCCAATCCCTAATCTAAATCAAACAGGGCAATTCCAACCTCATTCCCATTACCTGGTTCAGTTACACATAGGCCTAAACCTGTGATTCTCAAACAGAGGCAGTTTTTCTCCCAAGGGGACATTTAACAATGTCTGGAGACTTTGTCCATTGTTAAGAATGGGGCAGGCGGCAGGGGGGCACGCAGGCAGGTGTGGTGGCTTAAGCCTGTAATCCCAGCACTTTGGGAAGCTGAGGCGGGTGGATCCCTTGAGGTCAGGAGTTTGAGACCAGCCTGGCCAACATGGTGAAACCCCATCTCCACACAAAAAAATGCAAAAATTAGCCAGGTATGGTGGTGCATGCCTGTAAACCCAGCTACTCAGGAGGCTGAGTAAAGAGAATCGCTTGAACCCAGAAAGCGGAGGGTGCACTGAGCCGAGATTGCACCACTGCACGCCAGCCTGGGCAACAGAGTGAGACTCCGTCCCCAACCCCGCAAAAGAAAAAAAAAAAAAGAATGGGGTTGGGGGCATCCTGTTAGCATCTAGTGGGCAGACGGAGGCCAGGGATGCTATTCAGCACCCTACACTGCGCAGAACAGCCCACCCACTGAATCATCCAGCCCCGAAGATCACTGTGCGGGGCTGGGAAAGCCCTGCCCTAGGCCAAACTGGGCCAAGGACCTATGAGGAAAAGTGTGTTAGGATTTCTGGGAAAGAAGGTCCCTCACTCTTAAGCAAACGCCTTTCACCCCAGGGGCCAATGCGTGAGCAAGTCTCCCCATAAATACTGTTATCCATCTGGAATCTATGCACGAGTGCCCAGAGACATGCTCAGCCGTGGGTGGGCACAGTGAGGGAAGGGACCATGCTTTCATCCCAGGGCTTGGCCCGGGAGAAGCTCGCCCAGATCTCGCCCTGCCGCTGCCCTCCCGGCCATGTGAGCCAGTGGACTTCCTCAGCACACGATGCTTTTCTCTCACTTTCAGACAAAAGCTTCTAAAAGGACACACCTTGCTTTTTCCAAACTGCAGTAACTCTGCTTTGCAATTTATATAAAGAAGGAGGCAGCATACTTTTTTTCTGTAAAGGCCCAGGCAGTAGATATTTCAGGCTTTCGGGGCCAAACGGTCTCCGCTGCAATTCCTCAACCCTCTGTGACTGCAGCCAGAGACAAATGTAAATAAATGACTCTATCTGTGTTCCGAGAAAACTTTCCTTTTAAACACTAGAATTTGGATTTCACACGTCAAAAAGACTACCACTCTATTTAATGATTTTTCCCCCAACTATCTAAAGACATAAAAACGTAAAAAAAATTCTTAGTTTTCAGGCCACCACACAAAACCGGTGGTGGGCTGGGTTTGACCCACAGGCCATGGTGTGGGGACCCCTGAGAGAGACGAAGCCTTTCTGAGTCGCGTTTAGTGCACAGGAGAGCTTTCTTAGTGTTTCTTCAGCGCATTTTACAATCTGAATTACAGACCGGGTTTACCTCTTTGATTCAAAATGTAAACATGTTTTTTACTATGCCTCCAAAACAGTTTGGAAATGGAAACCAAAAAGAAAAAAAAAATCTGGAGGGTTTAGAGTTGTATAATATAAGCATGTTACAGCAGAATTTAAATATCTGCATTTGCTGCTCACATAGCATACGGTTTGAGAACGTTTCGCTGTATCTATTCAAAGAGAGAGGCATGCATTTATCACAGATGGTGGCATTATTTATGATGGAAACTTACGTTAATCCTGAGAGTCCCAATTATCTCAATTCATATAAATAAAAAGGAGAGCATTCCTGTTCTTTATGACGGTCTTTTCCCTCAAAAATAAAGAACTTGGTTTTAATATAGTCCACATATTTTCTTTCCCACTAATTACAGATAATTAAAAACTTGTATGTACCATTGAGTCATCCACATTTTCCCCCCACATGTAAGTTTCATCTGCTTGCTAGTTAGCATCTGTAGTTTTGTTTGGTTATACCAGCATTTAGAATGATTATATTAATGACAAGTCTTAGGGGACAAAGTAGAAAATGCTTTCCTGATGGTTGAGTAAACAAAAAGAGAAAAGAATACACCAGAAGATAAAATCAATTTTCTCTTTCATTTTATAGCCTTTAACGTGTGAAAAGGACATTTAAACTGAGCTTTCCAAGAGGGAATGGCGAATTATAAGGGAGAATTCTCAACAGTCAATGGAGAAAAATATCCCTTAAGTGGAAGGTGAAATCTTTTATCCTTGTGACACCTGGATTATCAAGACAGGAGGAGGACAAGACAGACAGGAGGAAGACAAGACAGACAGGAGGAGGACAAGACAGGAGGAAGACAAGACAGACAGGAGGAAGACAAGACAGACAGGAGGAAGACAAGACAGACAGGAGGAAGACAAGACAGGCAGGAGGAGAAGACAGGCAGGAGGAGAAGACAGGCAGGAGGAAGACAAGACAGACAGGAGGAAGACAAGACAGACAGGAGGAGAAGACAGGCAGGAGGAGGAGAAGACAAGACAGGGGGAGGACAACAGTAGAACCATCGATCAGCACCGTGTCGGTCCAGGTGCTACCTATCATATATCGACTTCTTTGTACTTTCAACAACCCTATGCATGAAGTATTTTTACTATCCCTAATTTTCACATAAAGAGATTGAAGCCCAGAGAGATTGAGTAATTCAGACAAGGTCACACAGCTAAGAAGTCTGAAACCAGAATTTGAACTCAGGATCCCTGTGCTCACTTCCGCGCTATCCGGTCTCAGAGCACAGGCTGCATGTTATGTATTTTTAAATTTTATTCATTTCTATTTTTCACATCAGATGGGCAAGGTGCCAACATCATAACAAGGTCTGAGGGAGACACGTCTCACACATGAGCGTGAAAAGCCAATCATCACCCTTGTGGACTACAAAAGGACCTAGGCTTTATTTCAAATTTGTGTCTCACTCTGGCTCCAGTTTTCCCTATGCAGAGAGAGTGTCAGCCCTTGGTAGACACAAAGGTTGCAGAACTATCACCGGCTGATGCTCAGGTCAGTCTAGAGATGCTGAATGCCGGCTTGCAAGTATGTACAGTTAGCATCGTGGAAAGAAAGGTCAGGAGATGGAGCCCCTGAATCCAGCAGCGCCTGAAGCTGGAGGCCCCTGTACTTGTCTCCTCCATGGCTTGAGCCAGCCTGAGATGTCTTCTTGTCATTCTTAACTGACTGATGCTCAGCATCTTGTCTGATGGATGAGGCCCCTGAGCTTATCGCGGTTCTTATTTAATATTGCATCGGCAAGACATCCATCTCAGTCTTAACGTTAATTGGGGGAAAAAATCAACAGAGGGATAGGATAAGGAACAGTCTTCCCTCCATCAACATTAACTAAGAGGCTTGTCTGTGCCCCATGCTGCCTTGCTTCTGTAGCGAGCACACAGATAATTACACCGTGTTTATCAAACTCATGGGAGGCTGAGCAGAGGGGAGGTGGCCTGTCGCAATAGGGAAGGGCTCAGATGGGAAGAAGTCAGCATGGGCATATGACAGGTGAGGGCAGACTTGCACCCTAATCATTGTTTAGAAGTAGAAGGTGGCCATGTGAGGAGAGAAGCAAGAGGACTCCAAACTGCAGGAGTGCAAGGTTGGAACGCAGAAGAGGGAGGGGCACTGGAGGAGGCAGTGTCCCAAGGGGAGGGGCGAGAGCAATCCACCTCCATGGGAACTGACTTGTTATGTCAAATTGCAAACCCACAGTAAGAGCAAACAGCAGATCCACTCTTCTGCTTTATTGGGGGTTTGTAAGTTTCCCTATGGAACAGAGACCCCCTCGTATGACCTTTCGCTGCTGCCTGCCTTGCTACGCTGCTGCGGCCGGGTGCTGAAGGCCCCTGACGGTTGCGATTGTTCCAGAAAGATGCACCTTCCTTTGCAAACTCACAAACCACAAAAAACGGCACTCACAAGGGAGCTGGAATGAACCATGTTAGAAGACACACGGAGAAGCCCCACCCAGACCTTTCTCTCTCCATTATGGGACCAACGCTTCAGGTTAAGCAAACGCTATGGTCCCTGGACACAGGTGGAGACACAGTATACTGGAGGAAGGAGAAGAAACCACCTTTTAATCATGCGGGAGGGGCAGAGAGATGTCCTGAGCCCGGCTACTAGAAGGCTACCCTACCCCAGGGCCAGTGAGGCTGGGGGGAGCAGTAGCACATCAGAGCTGCTGATGTGTGATGGGGGCACCTGATTGGAAGCCACTGAAGCCTCGGCGTGCCATCTGCTGACCTAAGATGCTCCCTGGCCAGTGGCTACCCTAGGGTCACTCCCACTCCTGGGCACAGGCAGATGTGGCTAAGGTGTCCACTGCAGCTTTGCGCCGGATAGGAAATAAGAGAAGAGCCTATCCACAATAAACTGCCTGAACACAGCAAACCCCAGGAGAGAATGCAGTCAAGAAAGAAAGAGAAGAGAGACAGAGGATAGGGCCCTGTGGAGAGGGCAACTCCAGGCCAGCCTACCGGGCTCCAATCACACACAGCCTGGCCACTTCCTAGCTGTGAAGGTGGGTGCTCCCTCAGCCTGTCTGCGCCCCTGTTCCCATCTGTAGAAGGAGCTTCATAACAGCACACTCCTCTTAGGACCATTTTGAAGATGAAACAACTTACTAAATACAAAGTGCTCAGTCATGCCTGGCACATAGTAGGTCCTCAAAAATATTACCTATTAATATATATATATTTTTTACTTTAAGTTCTGAGATACATGTGCAGAACGTGCAGGTTTGTTACATAGGTATACACGTGCCATGGTGGTCTGCTGCACCCCTCAACCCGTCATCTAGGCTTTAAGACCCACATGCATTAGGTATTTGTCTAATGCATGCAAGCATTTGTAATTCTTTCTCTTCCCTTGCCCCTCACCCCGCTGACAGGCCCCAGTGTGTGATGTTCCCCTCCTGTGTCCACGTGTTCTCATTGTTCAACTCCCACTTACAACTACCTATTAATTTTTTACTATTATTAGGAAGCAGCTGGAAAGGAGAACTACACGTATTAGCATAAAAAGATCTCCAAGATGTGTTACTGGGTGAAAACAATGTTAATTACGTAAAAACAAATAACCACAATAATATAATTATGTTTTCTTTGTAGATTTTTCCCCCCACAGAACTTTAGAGAAACACTACCCAGAGCTTATTCAATGGCTTCGTGAATTCACTAAGGACCCCGCATCCATGTATCTTTCTATACCACCAACTCTACTAAAGGGCTTCATGCCTGTGACCACAACAAAGCTGCTACCCATCGAGCCATTGCATCTGAGTTCCAGGAGAAACAAATTAAGGGCAAAATGTCTGTATTAGGTAAGTCTATTTACTTAACCCTTTTTTTTTTTTTTTTAATCGGCTCAGGTAACTCAGTGAACATCAGTTTATACATTCTTGCCATCCTGGCTCATAACTGCACCTACTACAAGGGGGTCTGGGAAGGAGATTACACTTGGTCCTCAACTTAGGATACTGCGACGTAGGATATTTCCACTTCATGATGGTGTGAAAGTGACACCCGTTCAGTAGAAACTGTGCTTTGAAAACTCATGCAACCATTTTGCTTTTCACTTTCAGAACAATATTCAATAAATTACATGAGACATTTGACACTCTATCCTAAAACAGGCTTTGTTTTAGATGATTTTCCCCAGGTGTAAGTTAATGTAAGTGTTCTGAACATGTTTAAGGTAGGCTAGACTGAGCTGTGATGTGTCATAGGTTAGGTGTATTAAGTGTATTTTCAAACTTAGAATATTTTCAATTTATGATGGATTTATCAGCACATAACCCCATCATAGGTAGAGAAGCATCTGTATTTTTAGTTGGGCACATTGCCACCTCCAACAAGTTTAGTATTCAGTAAGTAAGGAAGGAGGCGAGAGTGGATATTGTGTAGTTACCATTATTACACAATTATCACACAAGGAACATATCATTTATGCTAAAACAATTATGTTAAACAACTATAGTGATATTAATATTTATATGAGTATAGCTTATTATATTAAATTAATTTTAATACATTAAAATGAATGAAATGTATATTTAAATGTGATACTTAGTATTCTATTATTTCCATAAAATATTAATAAATGTAATATAATTACATTACAATAACAAGAACAAAAAACTGAAACACAACACTATGATTGTATATATGTATATATTTATGTGTGTTTGTGTGTAAATATGTATTCACCACACATATACATAAATGTTTAGAAAAAAATTATAAACAATAAATCACACTTACAAAAGTGATTACCTAAGAGGAGTAGAAGGGAGATGAGATCTTTGGGATGGTCACATGTATTTTAGGTTTACTAGATTTTTTTATTTTTTTGTAAAATAAGGGAGACTCTACTCACACATTAGTTGTACAATTAACATGCTGCTCTAAGAGACCTTCCCTTGGCAATAGAGCTACTATTGCCTGATTTGGCTGGCTGAAAACAAAGCAGATGCATATCCTATCCTGCGTATGCTTCGTGTGGTTCTCCAACAGGTGCACACACTTTAAAGGTAGAATTTCTTATTTTTTCCCTCCTTGTTCTTTGCTATTCTTAAATATCTATCTTTAAAGAAGAGAAAAGGTGATGAATTTAACATGAATATATGAGCATCCAACATCTCTTAGTTTTCTTCCGTGACAAGAAGGGGTCACTAGATGTTCGGCTGAAGGAAAGGACTTTTTCCTTTGTGAGCACCCAGCATGCTGTTCAGGTGGGTTAACCCAAGTTGTGCTTGCTTTACGGCTCTGGCAACACCCTTTCCATGCCTACCCATGTCATCAAAAGTCCTTAGAAAAGTTTGTTCCCTTTCCTGCCCATAAAGAAACCCAGAAAGCACCCAGCAGAGGACGCTCGCTTCCCAGTATCAGTTTTCTTCTTGTGTCTGGAATCCCTGTTTTCTCCGGGAACGCCATATGGCTGTCTGACGTGGTTTGGCTGTGTCTGCACCCAAATTTCATCTTGAATTCCCATGTGTTGTGGAGGGACCCAGTGGGAGATCACTGAAACATGGGGGCGGGTCTTTCCTTTGCTGCTCTCATGATAGTGAGTAAGTCTCATGAGATCTGGTGGTTTTTAGAAGTGGAGTTTCCCTGCACAAGCTCTCTTCTTTTGTCTGCCACCACGTGAGACATGCCTTTCACCTTGCCCCACGATTGTGAGGCCTCCCCAGCCTCGTGGAACTGTGAGTGCATTAAACTTCTTTCTTTTGTAAATTGCCCAGTCTTGGGTATGCCTTTATCAGCAGTGTGAAAATGGACTAATACACCATCTTTAAAGAAGTGCATATTTCAGCCTTGCATGCACTTAAGGATGGCTGTGTGCCAACATCCAGGCCAAGAGCTACAAGAGGAAGTTGTTGGGTGGAGCTCCAAGGATAACACCTTAAAAGGAGCACAGCTGAGTCATCATCAGGTACCTTTGCCCATTTGCCCTTTCTCTTTTGCCCGATTGCAATGCTGATCTGATGCTGGAGATGGAGCAGCCTTTTTGTGACCATGAGGCAAGAAGCTCATGCTGAGGATAACTGAATGGAATAACAGCAGGAACTGGGTCCCCCTTGGCATCTCGAAACGTCATGCGAGCCTGGGCTGCCAAACACAAAACTCCTTTCCCTCAGGCCAGCATCTAGTAACCCCTTCCTGTCACAGAAGAAAGCTAAGAGATGTTGCATGCATGTGTATTTATGTTAATACATGCCAAACACTAAAATTGGAATATAAACTCCTGCCAAACACTGGACTGTCAAAGACAAAATTGATTCTGCAGCAAAATAAACAAAGGCTGTCAATCCATGAGCTTGTGGTGGTGAAGCCTATTGTCTGACAGTTTCCTTTCAGCAAGGATTCAACGGTTCTAGGAAGGAGAGTCTATTTTATATAGTAAAAGAGGAAATCCTGGGACAGTGTCTGATTGGCAAGGGTCCTATGCAGTTGGGAATTCTGAAGAGGGGAGAGACTTTCCAATTGGTCTTCGTGTACATTTGACGGCCCTGGATTAGCTGCAAGTGAGCACAGGGGCAATGTGGGGATATTTCAAAGGAGGAAGATTGTTCAGCGTTACAGGTTGACTGTGGACAGTCATTTCCTAGAACAAGGGGGTCAATAAAGCACTATTTTAAAGCAATGATGCTTAGGACAAGTTGCATGCCATGATAGGCATCTCCCAGGACTTTTTGTTTTGCAAGAAAAATAGAGTCCCAACTTTGTTTGAACCACCCATTTTTAGGTTTCTATAACTTGCAGATTCACACTGTTTGTGCAACTTGATACATCTATGCCTCAGGCTAGAGACCATCATGCAGCTTTTAGCTAGAGAAACATATCAATCAAGCTTGTCCAACCCATGCCCTGCAGGCCACATGTGGCCCAGGATGGCTTTGAATGTGCCCAACACAAATTTGTAAATATTTTAAAAACATTAAGAGATTTTTTGTGTTTTTTTTTTTTTTCTTTTTTAGTTCATCAGCTATCATTAGTGTTAGTGTATTTTATGTGTGGACCAAGACAAATCTTCTTCTTCCAAAGTGGTCCAGGGAAGCGAAAAGATTGGACACCCCTGAAATAATCTCCTTTTGTATAAGAAAGTTTGAATATCACCTGTTTTCCTGTCTTTGCCACCCCACCTCCTCCAGGAAGTCCTCCTTGATACCCCTGGCCAGCATTGGCCCTTCCTTCTCCCTGTGTCTCCTCCCCATCCTTCACCTGGACCACACACTGTGCTCCTTCACGACATTCTGGAGTCAGGCTCTCTCATACTCAAATCTTATTTGAGAAACTGGAATATAAGCTCTTTCAAACCAGGGAGGCAGTTGAGAAGGAAGAATATGCTTTTGCATCAGGTATGATGAAGGTGCAAATCCTCACTTGTTAACTCAGCTGCCTGGGCAAGTGGCTCCACCGGTTCGAGCCTTTCTGGATGAATGAAGTGGCAGTGACAACCCACCTCCCCCCAGGAACTGCTGCAGAGGCTTATTGAAATCCCCACCAGAGCATGTCAAAGCACGGAGCTCCCTGTCTCCATAGAGGAAAGGGTATGCATTGCATCCACACACCTCAGAGAGAGAGAGAGAGAGAGAGAGAGAGAGAACAGAGGGTGGGGGAGACTCTGCAAAATTTTTATTAAAGGTTCAGGTCATAGATATTAGTGGATAGTAGGTATTTTATGACAAGAGGCAAAATTGAGGATACTATGTAAGTATTTATGTAACCATTTAAAACGAAACCATTAAAAAATATAAAGATTATCCTTAGCTTGAAGGCCATATAGAAACAACTGGCAGGGGTTTGGCCCAAGGGTTCTGGTTTGCCAGACCCCTGGTCTAGAGTCTGTGTGGGGACAAAATGCACAGGCTCTGAAGGTTTGTGAATCCTGTTTCTGCCACTTGGCATCTGTGTGACCTAAAGCAAGGAGGTCCATTCTTCATGCCTTAGTTTTCCTGTCTGTGGAATGGGGACAACAGTACTAACAATACCTACCTCCTAAGGCTGGTGGAAGGATGAACTATGTCAATGCCTATAAAACGATTAAAACAGAATCCAATATGCGAGAAGTGCTCAGTAAATGCTAACTAGGATTGTTCCCTCGTCGTGTCTAGCACACACACCAGGGCTACTTAATCTTTTGCTGGGCTCTGGGGAAAGCTGATGGATAGTGAAGATACCTTTCCTGAGGGGAATACATGTGTCCACTTAACATACATGTGCAAAGGCGGGAGTCAGGGAAGCCTCATCCATCCCACTACAGTGAGCCTCTCGCGTGAGGTCTGCCCTCAACTCCTGCAAAGGATGCTGAGTAAGTCATTGGAAAAATGATGAGAAAGGGTCTCCTGGCTTTCCCAAAGGCCACTCCTCCAAGGCCCTCCTGCTGGCCAGCTGCCAGAGTGGAGTTAGGATTTAAGTGTTAGCACCAACCCTACTGTAGTGGTTCTCAAACTGTGGCACACTGTATGGGCACCACTTGGAGGAAGGGTGATTGCAGGAGCCCCTCAATTAGAGTGGCTTGAGAATTTGCATTTTCAAAGAACTTCTCAGGTGATGCTGATGCTGCTGGCCCAGGAACCCCACTTTGAGAACGGCGGTGCTAAGGCATCAGCCTCCACTCACTGGAAGCTGATAAAATGCACCAAGAGGACGGGACACAACTCTTCAAATTACAGCTTCAACATAAAAGCCTGGGAAGCCAGAAGATGATCTGATTCTAAAAGCAACCCTGTATCTGCCTATATCTAAAAGCAACCCTGTATCTTCTCTCCACGGCCACCACTCAGCCCAGGACACCTGTGCAGATCACCTGGCCAGCGTCACAGCCTTTCCTGGGCTCCCGGCTTTGCTCTTTCCAGGCTGTGACCCATTTCCCCATTGGGCACAGAGGGATCTTTTCACGTCAGAAATCAGATTCTGTCCCTGTCTGACCTAAAACCCTGTAGACAGAATAATGTCCCCTCTCCTAGAGAGGGCCTCATCCTAACCCGTGGAGCCTGTGCGTACGTGAGGTTGCAGGGAGAGGGTGGTGGAGGTACGGCTGCAGGTGGAGGCAGGTGGCCAGCCGGCTGACAGTAAGACAGGAGGATCATCCAGAGTGACTGGATGATCCCCATGTAACTTGGGGTTCTTAGAAGTGGAGGGAGGTGGCAGAGGAGGCCGCAGGGATGCGAAGTGAGCAGGACCCGCCCACAGCTGCCAGCTCTGCAGATGGGGGAAGGGGCCAGGAGCCGAGGTAGACGGGCACCTCTAGACGCTGGAAAAGGCAGGGAAAGGCATTTGACTCCAGAGCTGCTGGGAGGAACACAGCCCTGCCACACCTTGCTTTCCGCCCACTGAGGCCCATGGTGGGCTTCCGGCCTCCAGAACTATAAGGTAATCAATTCGGGTTACTTTCAAGCCAAGAAAGTTGTGGTGCTCCATTACAGCAGCCCAGGAAACGAATAACCTCCCGGGTGGGTGGCTCACACCTGTGATCCCAGCACTCTGGGAGGCTGGAGTGGGAGGATCACTTGAGCCCATGCATTTGAGATCAGCCTGGGCAAAACAGCAAAACCCCATCTCTATGAAACAATCAGCTTGGCAGGGTGGGGCATACCAGCAGCCCAGATACTCAGGAGACTGGGGTGGGAAGATGGCTTGAGCCCAGGAATCCAGTGCTGCAGTGAGCTGTGATTGCGCCAGTGCACTTCAGCATGGGTGATAGAACGAGACCTTGCCACACACAAAACAAAGTGAAACGATACAAAACAGAACAGAAAACTTAACCCTTCAGCAGCTTCTCTTTGAATAAAATCTAAGCTTCTTAATGTGACAAGGCATGGGCCTTAATTGGCCTGTGTCCACCTAGATCCATCCAATGCCCCCTACTCAGTGTGCACCCACCTTTGGCCACACAGACCTGCATGGAATGTTTATGCCAACTCAGAGGCACGGGGCTGGCCACGTCCTCTTCTTGGATGCTCTTTCCCAAATGCACATGGAGCCTTTTCATGATGCAAGCGCTGCCTCCATGATCCACACATTGGCTGAGCACCTACTATGTGCCAGGCTCTGTTCTGGGCAGCCGTGAACAAAGCAGAGTTCCTGCAAGCACGATACCTACGTTCTGGTAGGAGAAAGCAGAAAGCGGGCATGCAGTGGGGGGCGGTGTTGAGCACTCTCGAGAAAGACGATATGCCCTGGCAGGAGCCTACTTCCTGACCGTCCCAGCGGAAGCAGCTCTCACCCCATCTCTATCCGTCCCCATCTGTCCCCATCCACCTCCACCGCACTGTCTTCATGGCTCTTCCTGCTGTCTCCAAAATGATCTTTGTATTTTGCTGTTTTCTTTGCTTAGTGTCTCTCTTTTCCTACTAGACCGGGCAGCCCAGGAAAGAGGGACTTTATCTCCTTTGTTCCCAGTGCCTAGATTGCTATCTGGAACTTGAGTGTGCTTACTAAGTACGGAATGAATGAATGAATGAATGAATGAATGAATGAATGAATGAAGTACGAACAAAGTAAAGGAGTCAGCACCCGTTGGGGCTCAGGCTGCCAAACCCCTGGATGCCCCCGGACTCATTTCTACATCTTGCCAGTGTCTCCGGTCTTCGTCTCTCCCAGGGGGCCTCTTGTAGGGTGTGAAGGTAGCCGCAGAGTCTGACAAAATACAAACTGTCACGGTCTTCTGTTGCCCGCACAGACTTCTTTTGGAGCAGCCTCCTGTGAATTCAGTATCTGGTATGTGTTTAGCCAGCTGCCACTGTTTTCCTCAAGCTACGTGTGAAACCAACACTCTGTTAAGAAGTGGAAACAAGATCCTCCCCGTTACTGCATCAAAACTAGGGCAACCGAAATAAACAACACAAAATCAGCGCCCGGAAGCGGAGGGAAGGAGGGAAGCCAGCCGGCGTCAGCTGTGCAGAGCACACGGCCCAAGCCTCCTTGGAGGGTGACTGTACCTCTTCGGGGTGGCCCCCACAGCAAGGTGATGGCTGGGCCTGCGGGGCGTCCCAACCATGCTCTCTCACCCAGAGCACATGCTCCCGGCCCAGTGCTGGTCCAAGCTGGTCAGAGGCTGCGGAGCTCAGACTCAGTGACACCTTCTCCAGGGAAGCAGTGTCAAACTCTAGGCCCAGGGGGCCTCGTTGGCCCTCGGACAGTTTATTGCACAAACAGCAGTTAAAAGAATAACAGAGTGGGAGGGAGAGAGGGAAGAGAGAAGAGACAAGGGGAAGAAGAGAGGGAGGGAAGCTGGGATGCCACTTCTTTAAAATTAGAGACAGCACATAAAAACTTAGATTCTTAGTTTCTTTAGAAAAGTTAAGATTTGGGGCAATAGCAGGCTGGATTCACTGCCTGGCAGCCATCGGCGGGAGTCAGGAAGGGGCCGTCCCTTGGGTCTTCAGATCGCCAGAGTCCCCACCTGGCCGCCCTGGCATTCCAGCCCTGCCTGGCCATGTATTCTCTGGGTTGGCCACGCAAGCCCAAGAGAAGCCTCTTCCTCTCTCCACACTGAGCCCACGGGTCCCAGAAGAGGAAGCCACTGGCTGAGACGCTTTTCCTGGGCTCGGGCTCTTGGAAGTGGAGGGAGCCCCCGGGTGAACTAGAAGCCCTGGCCTCTTGGGACTAAGTCAGACCCACGCAGCAACCTCCCGGCCAAGGAGCCAGGGGACATTTCTAAGTTCTGCCACCAGAGGGCGCGGAAGGGCACAGGTGAGGGCCGGGCGCAGCTGCCCAGGAGTAAGCTGGGTCTGGGGTTCCTGGAGCCAGGCAGGCGACTCCCACCTGCACAGGCAGCTGGCCTGCACAAACACCTGCGCCTCCACACACAAAAATCGCCTGCGTGATTTTTGTTTTTCTGAGACGGAGTCACACTCTGTCGCCCACGCTGGAGTGCAGTGGTGTGGCTCACTGCAAGCTCCGCCTCCCAGGTTCAAGCGATTCCCCTGGCTCAGCCTCCTGAGTAGCTGGGACTACATGCCCAGCTAATTTTTGTATTTTTGGTAGAGACGGTGTTTCACCGTGTTAGCCAGGCTGGTCTTGAACTCCTGACCTCGTGATCCACCCACCTTGGCCTCCCAAAGTGCTGAGATTACAGGTGTGAGCCACCACACCCAGCTGATTTTTGTTTTTAATTGTGATGAATTGAGAACAATTTGGTTCCTTCGAATTGCTGGAGGAGTCCACAACAGAACTCAGTCACTCAAAGCCTTGCAGGGCAAAACGCTGAGTGTGCAGTTCCCTCCCAGGCACAGGTTTCCCAAGCCCAGTGCTCCAGGTGGATGGCCAGCCAGAGGCATCCACGCCTCCTGGTGCAGAAGCCCCAGTTCTGGAGTGACCTCCACGCCCGCATCCCGGTCAGAGGTAAGGCCCAGCTCAGGACAGCACGCGCACATGCTTACTTGTCCTGCGGGTTCCTGAATTGGGGCTTTGCTGAGAACTTTGCACAGCACAACCCACTGCATTCCCATTCCCAGTTTTTTCTTCTTTTTTTCTTTTTTTTTTTTGAGAGAGGGTCTTGCTGTCGCCCAGGCTGCAGTGCAGTGGTATATTCATAGCTCACTGCGGCCTCGAACTCCCAGGCTCAAGCAATCCTCCTGCTTTAGCTTCCCAAGTGGCGGGGACCACAAGTGTGCATCAACCATGTCTGGTTAATTTTTTAATGTATTTTTATTTTTTGTAGAGATGTGGGTCTCGCTATGTTGCCCGTATTGGTCTCAAACTCTTGGCTTCAAGGGAGTCTCCCACCTCGGCCTCCCAAGGTACTGGGATCACAGGTGTGAGCCACCATCCTGGTCTCATTTCCAGTCTTCTCATTCACATCTTCATTCACTCAACAAATATGGAGCATCGACTATGTGTCAGGACCTGATCTGGCAGCGCGACCATAAAGCAAATGTGCCCCCTTTCTCTGCCTCAACGTCCCCATCTGAAAGATGGGGGATAAGAATGAAACTGACTTCACAGTGTTCCAAGAAGATGGGAGGACTTAACACCTGTCACACATGTAGAACAATCCCAGCCTGGAGTGGGTACTGCTGCGAGATCCCTGCTGTGGCATTTTTATTTTTATTTCTCTTATTTCATCGCTTATCTCCTTATCCACCCTTCTGGCCCCTGAGTTTATTCTCCACCACCATGAGACCAGGCAGGGTGTGCATTTGTGGAACGAGGGATGAGGATTTGGGGAAGCCGAAAGGAAAGAGAAAACGTGGAGGAAAATTTCTGCAGGGAGAGCCACCTCTGTGACTGTGCCCCTGGAGGGGGAAAAACAGGGTGTCTCCCCTGTGGTTCAAAGGCAAGTGGTGGCCCATCCAGCAGCCTAGGAAATAGAGGGTTAAATGTTGGTGAAAGAGAGAAACTGTGCCACTTACAGGGGCACACCTCTCAGGTCTGCTGGATGGGTCATAAATGAACATTCTGAGAGGGGTATGGGGGAAGGAGCAAATGAATAAAACGCCACCTCTGATGAAAACACATCTGGCTAAGGAGTGGCTTTCAGAGTTCTGATGGGGAGGCACTTTCTGCCCATAAAATTTTGAATAACACACAGCCTCGTTACACGTGTCTTCTAGGTCGAAGTGTGAGGGGGTCCTACCAGCAAGCCCTTCGAGCCAGCCAGGGCCAAATACTTCCTGAGGGGCTGTTCCAGGGGCCATAAGCCCAGCTCTCTGTGGGAGCACTGTGCTCAAGAGGTAGCCTTCACCCCAAGTTCAGAGTAGGCAGCCAGCTTGGGAGACACAGGCCCCGTCCGCCAGCAACCCTTGGAGCAAAGGGCAACCACATCACCAGTACACGACTCTCACTTGCAACTGCGGCAAATCAGAGCCGCAGATCAAATGTCCTTCCCTAGTTATTTTTGATGTGTTGTGTTTTATGCAACAGAGGTTCAGTTAAGGACTTATGCCCAAATTGAATTTCTTGTATTTCCTCTTTAACTTTTTAACTTCAGAGATGGTTTCTCATTTCCTAACTCCCTGTTCTCCTCCAATGACTTAAAGGATGCTAAAATGGATCTTTAACGTATCCTGTATAAAGCAGAGTCATGATTTTATACATACTGCAGACAAAGCCCACAGGCTGGGTTCTCTTATGGTGGCCCTCACATCAATTGAAAACAGAAACATTTTAGGGGCAAAAGGAAATGTGATGATCACGTGCCGTGTATCAGGCTCTGCGAGGACTCAGTGTTTATGTCTCTAATGTTTGCAATGATCCTGAGGCAGGTCACCTCACCTCCATTCCACAGATGGGAAGAGGGAGGCTGAGGCCATAACCAAGTCTCCAGTCACATCGGATTTCAACACAGACCCATCTAAATTCCAAAGCCGAGCCCTTCTCGTCACACTGATGCCATCTGAATCTGCCAAGGGGTATGACGGCCCACAAAGTTCTCGAATGTTTTGAGACAGAGTGACGAACACCAAGACAGGAGCCTGGACTTTGACAGACCTGAATGTGAACATCACGGTGGCTGTGAAGGCTTTAGGAGCCCGGAGAGGACCACATCCTGCATGGCAGCGGCCTTTGCAGGGACTCTGTTTACATGGCATTTGGCATGAGGCTCATTATGTCTCAGTGTGTGCACCTTTGAAGGGAGGGTTGGTGGACATTGAAAGTAGAAGGTAAAGTCCTCTCACTAAGTCAGGCTTTAGTGCCCCACTGTGGGAGGTGGATTTGGAGGGGACAGAATATTCACTTACTGCTTGAAGCCTGATGAAGTGAAACAAATAGCTTCTAGAAATACACGTAAAAATCAGAACTGAACAAGACTGATCCATAAGAAGAAAGGTCTTAAAAACCACCCTCTGACTTTCAGAAGTTTGAGTGGAGCCGAGCAATAGAGTCCCCAACACGGTGGCCTCACCAAAGGACATACAAGAGCCATCCAACCCACCATCATGGGCTTGCTTTGCTTGGAATCCTGGAAACTTTGCTGCCCGATCTTGAACATGTAAATGAAGATTCCCTCCCCTAAATGGGGTTCTGAAAACCTCTGAACCCCTCTTCAGTTGATAGAAGCCAAATGGTACAATCCTGCCTGCCACTGTCATCGAGGCTGGGGACAGTACAACTGCTGGAGGAGTCCCTGCCCTGGCGGCTCCTACAACCCACGGTTCCTTCTGCAGGGAGGTGCACCCCCAGATCTTTTCCCATCCCGTGGCCCATGCTCAGCACCTCCCAAACCAGTGACTTATTTGATTCACTTTACTCTCTAAATTGTCTCCTTTGTCTTTCAAGAAGGAGAAGGTCAGACTTCAGCTCCTCTAATTCTGAATGGCAGGCTGCCCACCTGACTCTTCCCTTGTCCCCTTTTCTGGAACCTGAGCATCTCTTTTTGTTTTGTAGGACTTGTTTGTTGTTTGTGTGGGTTTCTTTGGTGGTGGTGGAGCTGCTTGTTTTTGTTTTATTTTTAAGCTGTTCAGCTGAGCTAAAATCCACCCTTTGGCATTAGCCATGGGGCCGAAGTAGGCCAGCTAAACAGACGCAGTTCTCTTAATAGTTAAAAAGCGTCCTTATGTAGATAATCCATAACTATCCTGATACGGAAGGACTGCTCAGTCAGAGAGCGGCTATACTATGAGGATTCCTGGAAGCAGAGCAGAACTTTGTGAGCCATTAAGAAAGCAAAATGGCTTAGCCTTTCCCTCCCTGGGCTTACGATTCCTTCCTGCATTAATTGTGTCTTTATGGGAAAGTATTCGCCTGGAAAAACTCATTCAAGCAAGCTCCAGAAACACCGATGGTCCCCTGCCCTGCAGAGACAAGGACTGGGGAGGGGAAATAGAAACGCCCTGGGGGTGGAGACAGAAATTCCTTTTGAACTTAGGAATGATAAGATGATTAGGAGAACAGGGGGGCTTTGTGTCATTAATCTGACCTGCTTTATCTTGCCCTGAATCCCAGGACACCCAGGGATTCCCAGTCGGATGCCAGAGCCTGAGCACCCTGGGAAACGGCTCAAGCATCCGTCCCTGAGGACGGGTCAAGTCAGCAGGGCTGTGAGCTCCTCAGCGCCTGGAGCGTGTTTCCCCTTGAAGCTGATTTCATTGCGTGTGGAAGTGAATTGGCCAACGGGCAGTTGGCCATTGTGAAAGCTGAAAATGCACCCACCCCTTGCCCACTTCTAAGTTCCTGCCCTAGAGGAATACACAGACGTGCACATATATACACAGAGCACAAATACACAGACACGTGTATATGCCCACACACATGTACACAGGGGTGCACATGCACGCACACTGACACACATGCACAGGTGCACACACATACAGGCACACACCTAAACAACTGCATACACACACACATATACACATGTACACACAGATGCACATATATAGTCACATACAGACAGATGCTCACATGCACACACACAGACACGCATACACCGACACACATAGATACACACACAGACGCAGACACTCACAGATACATACATACACAGAGACAGACCTATGCACACACACATACATACACACACACCCATATACACAGATTCACACACACAAATATGCACACATACACAGATACATACATACATGGTACGCACAGCACAAACACACACATACTCAGATACACATACTCAGATATACATACCACATACACTGAAAAACATGGACCAAGAGGATCACTCTTTTATGTGTTTTAGCAGAAAATTAGAATATCTGTTCTTCTGTCAATAGGAGAAGGGTTAAAACATGTATTTATTTATGTAAAACAATGCCGCAGAGAGTTGAAAGGAAGACTCTAGAAACAAGAATGGTGACATTCTTATTATTGAATCATTATTATTAAAGCTGGAGGATGGGTGCATAGGAATATGATCCTCTCTTTTTGTAGATGTTTGAAAATTTCCCATCATAAAAAAAAATATAAAGAAAGACCTAGAGCTACGCTACCATCCAACACCAAGCCATTAGCCACATGTGGTTATTGATATTAAAATTAACTAAAATTAAAAATTCAGCTCCTTGGCCACACTCACCATGGTTCAAGTGCTCAGGGGACCTTCCCATTATTGCAGAAGTTCTATCGGTCAATGCTATCTGGATCTTTGATGTCTGAGATCTTTAAAATACCTTGGGTTTCTATCACAAGTGAAACAGTATTCCTACAATGGAAGTCTGTGCAGTGCGTCAGTATGATAGCATTTATGTAACTTTTTAAAACTCAGGGAAAAAAATGCATTTTTCTGTGAGCACAAATCTGTATGTACACAATACGTGAAGGGTCTGGGAGCTCGTGTCAAGCTCGGAACAACGGCTTCTTTTGCCTAAGGAGAGGCTGAAATATTACAGAGCTACAGTGGGTGGCTGAGTCTTGGGGAATCAGCTTCACCATTAAAGTATGAATGTATTATTTGTGTACCTAAAAAAAAAAAAGTGAATAATGAAAACAAAAATGGACACGCCTGGGGGAGGAGTGTTGCGAAGGGAAGGGTCTTCAACAGGACAAAGAGAAGGAGGTGAGAGAGCAGAGTGTATCCGAGACGGTTTCCCCTTTGCGGGGCTGTCTTCCTCTTAAAAGCAAACCCCCTTTTCCTCTTAAGAGGTTGCTAGACTGCCCACCGCTTTTCATTGCTGACAAAAAGCAAGGGAAGCTTCCGAGAAGTGCTTCTCTTTGAGCCACTGAAGTTTGTGTCTTGCCACTGGCACTCTTTCAAGCCGCCAGATGCCGTCCCCCTCAAAGCTGCTCTTTGTGGAGAGTATTAAGTCCCGGCCAGCCTCCCAGCTGGGACAGCTCCCTCTACTCTGCCGCAGCCCAGTGACTGCGCCTTCAGATGGCGTCTTCAGAGCAGTGATTCCCGCAGGAGACCGTAGAAGCCACTCCCCAGGAAGGACTGAGAACGAGCAGGCTTCCTCTCTCACGCCCATAGGTTTGCTGGTCGGTTATATTATTATTAAGTCCTTTCAAAACAGCAGCCACAACTAGCTAAACTGAGTCCTCTGTAAACACTCAGATGCGACTCTAGAAAGTTGCTTCTCCCTGAAGACCGGCTCCCCGGGTTGCCACGTGTGTTCAGCATGGACAACTTTAGTTTCCCAGGAGAGGCTGTGGGAAATGAATGGGACAAGCTTCACTCTTCAACTCGGCTGTGCCAGATGGACTCACAGTCAAGCCCCATCATTTGCAGATTCTGTATTTGCAAATCCTCCTACTCGCTAAAGTCCATCAGTGTCCCCAGTTCTTTCATGGGCACTCCCCGATAAGGAGGTGCAGAGACAATTTTGAGGGACTCAAAGCATATTCCCAGCCGAGGTCAAATGTGCCCACGTTGTACTGTCCTGCTTCAGCCACGATGCCGTATATAAGCAAGTGGTCTTTCTGTGGTCTTTGTAATTTCACGTTTTTGGTCTTCTGTGCTTTCTTTCGGTGATTTTGCTGTCTCAAACAACCCCCAAGTATAGGAAAAAAGCACTGTCTAGTGTTCCTAAGTGCAAGAAGGCTGCACTGTGCTTTACAGAGACAACACCTGCGTTCACGCAGCCTCCTTCAGGCATGAGTTATGGTGCACTTGGCCATGAGTTCAATGTGAATGAATCAACAATATGTATCGAATCAGGTGGCTTTGCACAGAAAAAATGCATATAATCAAGTTATGCTTTAATCCATTGATGAATATGTTATGACCAGAGGCCATAGGGACCTAGCTCTGTATTTTCCTTACAAAACTTTTTTTTTATAGAGATGGGGTCTTGCTGTGTTGCCCAGGCAGGTTTGCAAGTCCTGGGCTCAAAGCCATCCTCCTGTCTCAGCCTCCCAAAATACCAGGAACACAGGTGTCAGCCACCACACCTGGCTTATATTTCCTTTAGAGCAATGATTCAGTGTTTGCTAATTTAGTGTTTATGGAGACTTTATAGAAGATACCTACTGTGAATAATGAAAATCGATTGTACTTCCCTCCAATATCTCTGCCTTAGAAAAGATGGGATGCTCAAATAATACATCTTGCTCCATTATTATTTAATATCCTGTTGCATGTTTCTTGCTGCGAATGAGTGGCACCCAAGGCATTACAGGTCTGGTATAGAAGAAGTAATTCAGGCAATGGGCAGGGGGAGGGCAGGCACTGGCATTTTTACACAAGGTCTCCTATCACATGGACTTTCTGATTTATTTCTCACAAACATCTGGCCACATGCCCCAGGGCATCTCCAACACTATTCATTCCTTCAACACACAGCTCTCGCTCACACCCTACGAGCCTGAGCCAGAACAGTAGACAGAACAGACAAACCATCTTTCTGAAGCTTCCTTCCCATATAGTAAAATAAGGACTGAGGGGCAGGAGTGGGTGTAATTTTAATATGGTGATCAGAGAAGATCTCACAGAGAAGACAACTTATGAGCAGAAGCTTTGAAGAAAGGAGATTTTACAGATAAGGAAACTGAGGTATGGAGAGATTAAGCTCTCGCCGAAAGTTCTTCAGCTCTTCGATGGCAGAACTGTGACAAGTGCTTGATCAGCTGGTGTCTGTGTCTCCACCCACACTCATGAACTATCCCCAGTCCATAGCACAGGGTGAGGTCTTGGCAAACTATTACTGAACAGAACTCTGTACTCTGACCACAGAAGAATATGTTTCTCCTCTTGGGTTTAAAGTGGGTTGAATGCTGGTCGCTAAAAGCATATGTTCATGCCCAAGCCCCAGAACATGCAAAGGTGGCATTATTTCCTTGGGAAAGGGTCTTTACAGATGTAATTAAGGGAGAGATCTTGAGATGAGAGCATTCTGGATTTGGAATGGACTCTTAGTCCAATCACAGGTGTCCTTTGCTGGAGGAAGAAAAGATGCAGGGGAGGAGGAGGCCACGTGAAGATGTAGGCAGAGACTGGAGCAATGCTACCACTAGCACAAACACCTGGAGCACCCTGAAGATGGGAGAGGCAAGGAAGGGTCCTCCCCTAGCGCCTCTGCAGGGCGTGCAGCTTAGATTTGTTGCCTCTACAACTGACAGGAATTAAATTTCTGTTGTCTTAAGTCATGTTGTTGCCATTTGTTACAGCAGTCCCAGGAAACCAGAAGAGGTTGTAAAAAGCCTAGCTGAGACAAACCAGGCAGAACCCTCCAAATTGTGTGGGCTGATTGACCAAAACGACATGGGGGAGGCAGAGGAGGCAGCTGCTCAGCTAATGGGCACCAACATTACCCAGGAAATCAATCTCTCTTTCACACCCACAGCCTACCATGTGGCCCCCATCTTTCCCTTCACTGACCAACCACAACCCAACCCCATCTGATGGCACGGTCCACGCATGGTGGGGGATGCATGGCTGTGGTGAACAACCAATCCATCATGGCATCCTCATGTATCAGCCTGTTCTCATGCTGGTAATAAAGACATACCTGAGACTGGGCCATTTATAAAGAAAAGAGGTTGAATGGACTCACAGTTCCATATGGCTGAGGAGGCCGCACAGTCATGGCAAAAGGTAAAAGAGGAGCAAAGTCACGACTTACACGGTGCCAGGCAGGAGAAGTGCCGAGCAAAAGGGAAAAGCTCCTGACAAAATCATCAGATCTCATGAAAACTCACTATCACAAGAACAGCAGCAGGGGGGTAAACACCCCTCCTGATTCAATTACTTCCCACCAGGCACCAGGTCCCTCCCACGACACGTGGGGCTTATGAGAACTACAATTCAAGATGAGATTTGGGTGGGGACAGAGACAAACCATATCATCTCGACCTTCTTGCTGTCCCCAGCAGAGGAGAGTCCAGTATCTTTTGTGCCTCGTGAACTGTGAATTGATCGTCACCCCACTCACTGGGCCTGGAGGAATACGCATTACTGTGACAACTCCTTCCACCAGCGAGGCTCGTGTGGGGAGCAAGACACTGTAATAGTGCCAATTAGTGCTTTGATGCAGGCATTCCTGAAACGGTGCTCTCCTGTTGAAATCTGTGAGTGGCATCGACTGCATTTGCTGTACGAAATTTTGATCTCCTTGCTGGGTAGTGAAGGTGAAAATGAATAGAGGTACTTAACTTTTTTAAAAAAAAAAATCTGCTCTCTTTTTGCACCTCCAAGTGATCTTCTAAAATGGGCACAGTAACAACCCTAACACACTGGTCAGGCGGCTTGGGTTCCTGGCTCCATGCTCCAGGCATGGGCGCGTAGCAGGCCTGATTCTGGATCTCACACCGGCACAAATTACTTGTCCATGAAAATGACAAGGGCAGAGATACAGACTTGGAAACGTCAGAACCTGTAGTTTCCCTCATAACTCGGCCACCCCTGGGGAAGGAGCCCACACTGTTCTTCAGAAAATCTGATGTCAGAGCAACGCTGATTAGTCCACAAACCTACAAGTCGACTCTTCACCAACCCAAAGCGCACCATGTAAGTGTTTTCCTACTTTAAGACCTAACAACGAGGAGCCGGGCAGCAGAGAGGACGGGGCTGGTTTACAAACGTGTTGGGGTGTGTCCCACAGTGGGAAATATTTTCGTCGCTATTAGGACACACACATACATACACATATATGAATTCATCTCACCAAAATAAAAGTCTCATTACACAGCATTATTTTCTCTTCTACTCTGATACTTCCTGTTCCATTCACTTCCATTTCATTCCATGCTAGTCTGACTCTTAAATAGCTGCTGAATTTGTCTCGTCTCCTTTTAATGGGTCATTACCTACAATGGGAAAAAACACCAGCTGACAGTGGTGTGATAGAATCCCAACCTATGTGGTAGGCAGGTTCTGTAGTAAGCCTGTTGAGGCAAAAATACAGAGTCAAAAGTATGTATAGAAAAAGATTCTCGGGCAGGGCACAGTGGATCACGCCTGTAATCCCAGCACTTTGGGAGGCTGAGGCAGGTGGATCACGAGGTCAGGAGTTCAAGACCAGCCTGACCAACATAATGAAACCCCATCTCTCCTAAAAATACAAAAATTAGCTGGGTGTGGTGGTGCGTGCCTGTAATCCCAGCTACTTGGGAGGCTGAGGCAGGAGAATCGCTTGAACCCAGGAGGTGGAGGTTGCAGTGAGCCGAGATCGTACCACTGTGCTCCAGCCTGAGCGACAAAGCAAGACTCCATCTCAAAAAAAAAAAAAAAAAAAAAAAATCAAGACAGCACATGGTAAAGGATGACATAAAAATCTCTTATTCAGTGAGTCCAGCATCAGGACTGGGAAGGGGAGTCCAGTTTCTCCCTGCAGCATCAGGGAGATGGATGTTTCCAGAGCTGGATGTCAGTAGTCACTGGCCTGCTTCGGGGGTCCACGCCATAGCAGCAATGCTTATCTTTCCACAGAAAACCCACTCTATGAAAAGCACCAGAGAATGGAGACCTGCGAGGAAAAACAGGTTTACATCCCATGCCCACTTCGGGGCACGCACCTACAAGCGGAATGGCAAGGGGGTCACTTCTTCTTTTACGTTTTCTGTTCCTAAATGCCAAGTGAGATGCATACCCTTTACAAGACCTGTTCATCTATAAAATAACATTCATTCATGTAACAACCCTCTTGAGCTTTCAAAATTCCAAGAGGCTGTAAATAACGTCATATTTGGATCCATCTTTTAAAAGTCCAGTCACATGTTGGCATCCACATCTTGAAACCCCTAGAACTTGAGGGGCCTGCCTCATGCTTCAAGTTCATGGGTTTTTCGGTTGCTTATTTTCTCTTTTGTAGTAATAAATATATCATAATTCTCTTGATGTCTAAAGCTGACACTTCACAACAAGAGAGGTCCCGAAGGTCTTGTTTTAAACCTATCAAACCCTTGAGTGAATAATCAAAGAAATTTCACTCTGAGACAAGCAGGAAAGTTTCAGATTTCTATGACAACATCCGAGAACAAATTCGATCAGCAGTTTCAAAATTTGGACCCTGAGACCTTCATAAATCAGAAGAAGAAAAATAATCTCTCCAATGCACCTGTTTACTTTAAGCCCAGGAAATAATTAGGGCAGGCTACTGCAGTATTTCTTTGGTATACTTCCTTCTAAAAATCCTTAACTGATGATTTCAAACATTCTCTTAGTGATTACAGCTTCCTGATGATTAACAGCTGCAAAGTCATCACTATCTCCATAAGCCTCCTCCAAAGGGGAAAACGGGAGAGCAGAACAAACCCACAGCAAAGCCCTGCTTGAAACTCTGAATATTCCCACCACAGGCAGCCTCAAATGCAAGGTGCTTCCCATGGGCTCTGAGATCCCACATGAGCTCGCCTTGCCCAGGTATGCAAAGTCACCTTCTAAATCTGCCCTGCTACCAACACTCCAGACCCAGCGGCCACCCTGTATGTGCTACCCTCGCTCATGCCTCAAATCCATCACCTTTGTGTCCATCTCTTTTCCCTGGAACATACCATCCCCGACTCCCAACACACACACTTCTTCAAGTGCCTCATTCCCACACTTCCCTTGGGTTTCACGCCTTAGGGAATGTAGTGTTGAGTTATGTCCCTCAAAGAGCTGTGTCCAAGTGCTAACTCCTGGCACTTATGAATTGACCTTATTTGGAAACAGGGTCTTTGCAGATGTAATTAGTTCAGGAACACAAGATGAAACCATCTTGGATTTAGGGTGGGCCCTCAGTCTAATGGCTGGTTTCCTTATAAAAGAAAGGAGAGGGATTATTTGAGATGCACAGACACAGAGGAGAGACGCGGAGGGAAAGTTCACCTGAAGGAGACAGCAGAGAAGGGAGAGATGCAGCCACAAGAGAAGAAAGACCAGGCGCTGCCTGGAGCCACCAGAAGCTGGGAGAGGCTGGAACAGACACCCCCATGGCCTCTAGGAAGAAGCCACCACCCTGCCAACACCTGGAGTTCAGATTTCTGGCCTCCAGAAATGTCTTTGTTTCACGTCACCCAGTGTGGAGTCACTGTCACGGCATCCCTAGAAACTGCCAGTGGAGCCTGCCTGTGGCCTTCCTGTGACAACAGCTCCTGCTCCCCACTCGCCCCAGTCACACTGTCCCAGTCACACTGTCCCCAGTGCTTTTCAACCACGGCAGTGCCATCCCACAGGGGATATTTGGTAAGATCTAAGGGCATCTTTGGGGACAACGCCGGGGAGATGTTACTGGCATCTGTGGCTAGGAGCCAGGGACGCTGCTGAACATCACACAGTACACAGGATACCCCCCGCCCCACCCACCCACCAAAGAAATCTGGCCAAGAGCGAATGGTGCTGAGGCTGCAGAATGGTTCTCATCCCCTGCTGTCCTTTATTTCTGTCTTTATCTTGCAGCCTTATCTCTGCACTGTGGGTGTTGTATGGTCATTTGTCTTGGGCTGCTGTGTGTCTTACCTCCTGTCCAGAAGGACAGGGACTGTGTCTTACTCCACAGGGTGCCCAGAGCCTAACACAGCACATGGCATAAAGGTGCAAAAGATGCCAGGTGGAAGAGCCAGTAGCTGTCAGGCACCAAATAGCCAAACCCACCCACTGCCCGGCATACGTCTGCAAATGGCAGGTGCTGGCTGTCCTTCTCACACCCCTCTGCAGAGTGCTCACTGTGCCCAAGAACATCATTGACTTGTAGTCACTCCAGGGGCACCGGAGAGCCTGTCTGAGGGGTGCCAGCAGCAGTGGCTCCGCCCAGGCAACAAAGCACAAACCCCAAGAGCTCATCTTGACACCTCTTCTTCCCTCATCCCAGTAATCAGTCAGTTCTGGAACCTGACTTCTTCCATACACAACACACACACTCCACCTCAGAGGGTCCTAGTTTCAGTCCTGTTGTTGTTTTTCGCATAAACTATGCAAGAGTCTCCCAGATGTCCCCCAGCATCTGTGTGTGTCACCATTATCACTCCCATGTGCTGAGCCCCTCCCCGCCGGCCAGGTGCCGTCCACAGTGCCCCACATGCATTTCCTCATCGTGTCTCATACAGCGCTGAGCAGGGACTCTCATCATCCCCATCCGACAGAGGAGAAAGTTAAAGCACAGAGGTTACGAGAGACAAAGGCCCTTAACCCGGGGTCCAGGCTGCAGGGCCCATGTTTTAAATCCCACTCCTTGCCTGACTGAAGCCGGGGATGCAGGCAGCTGCTGCGGGAATGGAATCTAAGCTGAAATGCAGCACACAAGGCCATCCCTGGCCTCGCTCCTGCATCTCCCTGATGCTCATGTTAGGATGTTTTCACAGTGTACTGCTTGAGCTTCATCCAAAACCCCAAGCAAGTTCAGACTTACCAGTGTTCATTCATGCCTCTATCTGCTGAGTGCTTCCTACGTCCTTCCCTTTCCCCCAAAGGAATCCTTTCGTATTCTCTAAGATCTGGCTCAGTAGTCAACAACACGAGATCTTCCTGGATCACCCAGTGGGGCCTGGTGCTGACCTGTGCCCCACGGTCCACTGCACACCCCACTATGCTATGCATGGGAAAGGTGAGCCATCCACCGAGGAATCGGTCCCAATCATCACTTTCTCTTTGGCAAACATTGCTAGCTCTTACCCCGTGTTCATTCCCTCTTTCTCCCTTGCAAAGTGAACTTGCTTTTGTCGAATTCAGCAAGGCAATGATAATTGACCTGTCAGCCAGGAATCCCATTCCCTCTGAACACTTTCTCTTTTTCTCAGCCTACCTTGAAGGTAGAGGCATTCCAATTCTGGCCAATTACAATTAGGGGGATATCCGTTTTGGTGGAACGCTTTTCCTTCCTTGACAAGAAAGGACAGAGAGGACCGGCCCCATTCCTGCCTTTCTTGGCCAAGAGTATGATGTCTGAAGAGGCAGAAATGAGTTTTTGATCCTGTAGGAAGAGGACAAAACGGCCAGGTTAAACCAAAGCGGAGAGACAGAAAGAATGTGGGTTCCTGAGGACGTCGTTGAACCCTGTACCAAGCCTGAGTTCCTCCTCCAATAGTTCATGCTGTTAAAGGCAATTATATGCGTTTATTGCATGACACACCATTACTTGTCTCCAAAAGCAGTCCTGACTGGTCTAATATCCTTTGTAATGGGCAAACAGCACATGCTCTTTGAACTGAAATCCAACACTGGATGCTTCTGAATGGTGTCATATCAGGCCCCTATAAAATTGCTGCTAATGAATTCCACTATGGAGTGGCTCAGCAGAGAAATTCAGCGCCTACTTGGTTTGTTTTTTTTTTTTTTTTTTTTTTTTGACTTTTTTTTTGTTTTTTGAGATGGAGTTTCGCTCTGTCACCCAGGCTGGAGTGCAGTGGCGTGGTCTCCACTCACTGCAAGCTCCGCCTCCCGGGTTTACGCCATTCTCCTGCCTCAGCCTCCCGAGTAGCTGGGACTACAGGCGCCTCCACTGTACCCGCCTAATTTTTTGTATTTTTAGTAGAGACGGGGTTTCTTCGTGTTAGCCAGGATGGTCTCGATCTCCTGACCTCGTGATCCACCCGTCTCAGCCTCCCAAAGTGCTGGGATTCCAGGCGTGAGCCACCGTGCCCAGCCACCTACTTGGTTTTAAACGTACAAACTCCAGGTTTCTAGAACATAAAAGCATGGTTCCCTCTCTCTGGTTATGATAAAGCCTAGAATTTCGCTGTCATCAATCTCGGCGGTTGTGCACAAGTCCTCACGTTCAGCTTTCTGTTTGTGAAGCTTTCTTTCAGTTCCAACTTCTCTCTCAGCCCACATTTCCCCTTGGCCTCATTTTTCTTGTGTTAACTTACTTAATCTAGGAATATATCTTGTCAGCATCTTGGTAAGTCTTCTTTTTGGAACTAGACAGGATATGAGTAATTAATAAGTAAGCATTCAAATGCTTATTGTGCAAAGTAGTAAAGACATCCCCAATTTAGCTAGGAAGGACTACTTCTATACATTACATCCAGCTTTGTCACTGGCAAACGTAGCCTTTATTCTCTCTCTAACATTTATTTCATCTTGTGCTTTCAGTCACTCTGTCTCTGTCTTTCTTTGTCCATCTCATTCTAGGGTATGATTTATAATTTGTAGGTGTAAGTCAGAATACTTCCAGTTACATGAGGCAGAAAACCTCACTGAAACTCACTCACAGATGCACACACACACAGTCACAGACACATAATTTTAAAGATAAGGATCTTGTGGTAGCTCTTGTAAAAAGCTAAGATTCAGCAATGGCTAACTCCACAGACTCAATGTCATGGGACTTGGTTTCTCTCCATCTCTTAGCCTGACTTACTCCATTCTCAGACAGGACCTCCCTTCTTGGGGGCAAGATGGCAGTCAGCAATGGAGAGAAGCAAAGTATACTAGTGGTTGCCTGGACTGAGGGTGGCACTGAAGATTAACTCTAAAGGGGCATGAGAGATCTTATTGGGGTGATGGAGATTTTAAGACTGAAGTCATGGTGATGACTGCACAACTCTGCAAAGTGACTAAACATCACTGAATTGTACACTTAATGGGTGAATTTTATGGTGCATAAATCATACTTCAATAAAGTTGTTTACATGACAAAAAGAGGTTGGGTGCAGTGGCTCATGTCTGTAATCCTGGTGCTTTGGGAGGCTGAGAAGTGAGGATCACCTGAGGCCAAGAGTTTGAGACCAACCTGGGCAACATAGCAAGACCCTGTCTCTACAAAAAAATTTTAAAAATATGTTAGCACAGCACGGTGGCATGTGTCTTTAATTTCAGCTATTCAGGAGGTTGAGACAGGAGGACTGCTTGGGCCCAGGAAGTTGAGTCTGCAGTGAGCTGTGATTGTGCCACTGCATTCCAGCCTAGGCAACAGTAAGGCCTAGTCTCAAAAATAAATGAATACATACATACACATATACATACATAAATAACAACAACAACAACAAAAAGATGACTTCCAGCAGTTGGAAGCCTCAACATTTCCAATGGAAAGAGTATGCGTCTCCCTCAACAGAGCTAATAGAAGCCCCAGGATGAGCCTGTTGACTCTGATTGGTCTGATTTACGTTACACATCCATGTTGGAACCAATCACTTTGGTGAGGAAGATGGATGCTTTGATTGGACAGGTGTGGGTCATATGCCTTCCTGCAGCCAAGATGGAAGTCAGCTGCACTTGACTTACATTGACAGAGAATTACAAAGAAATAATTCCCCCGGAAAAATCCATGTGCTGCTATGAGAAAAAGGGAAAATAGATTTTAAGTAGGTCAGGCAACACTATCCACACACCAATGCACCTTCCATTCACATGAGAACACAATCCTTGGCCCCCAGAAACCTCTTCCCTTTAAATCCCATCCTACTACGTTAGGATGTTAGATGAGGCTAACATCCCATCCATGTTAGACGAGGCTCCTGTGCATGCTGGTTAGACCTGCGTTGATTCTAGAGCCCAGGCACCTGGATTGAAAACCACTTCCATCGGCATAAGGGCAGTAATAAGACGTACCCCAAAGGGTGGTTCTGAGAGTTAAATGAGTTAGCACATGAGTCCTTAGAACAACATCTGGGGCATAGTGAGCTCCTCGGGGGTAGCTGCTATTATTCTGGTGTCGTGCAGGATAGGCTGAATTCTATGAATAAATGGGAAACTGTTTGCCAGTTTTAGGGGCTGTGCTGGAAACTCTTCATTGAGCCTCCCCACTCCACCTCGATCCACTCTGCCTTTCTCTGAGCCTTGGGGAGATGACTCTCACAGATGCACCATCTGCACTCCCTCTCACACTGGCTTGGAGTCAAGTAGAAGATCAGAGGGTTGGAGGAGAGAGGTCAGGGTGCCTTTCCCAGTTCCCCCTTTTCTTGGTGCTGAGCCTCTGGAGGTGGCCACTTCCCTCTGTGTCTCTACCTCCCTCCTGCTTGACCCCTCTCCTTAGGCCCCACTCTCACTGGGCTCTAGAAACACCACTCTCCCTGCCTCTTCAACTTCGCTCTGCTGTTGGTCCCTGGGTGCCCTGAAACATCTTGTTTGTTCCTTCAACCCTGCCCATGACTCAGTCAACAGACCCTTCATTTGACCACCCTGGGTAAATTCTGTTTCTTGCTAGGATGCTGTCCCACACAGGAATGTTTTCTGGTTATGCTTATGCTATGTTAAGGCATCTTTAGGTCACCTGTAATAGCCTCACACACCTATGACTCTTGCTCAGAGGAAACCAGGCAGCCCCGTACATGTGCCAGATTCTTACTGCAGGCAGATGTGAATCTCCCTGCACACCTGAGCCCCAAGACTGGTAGGGGGCTTGCTGGCCAGGGCATCTGCCCGTCTAAGCTCAGGCCCCAAGGAAGTCAATGGTGGATTTGTTCCATGAAAGGGGTATGACAAGCCGCTGCAGAGGACTCTGGCAGATATGGAAAGACAGGAAAATTTAGTGCAAAAAGGAAAGACTTTCAAGAAACGCAAGATCCACCAGCAATAAACAAGGGCCTAGCGCCCATCTCTTGCTTTTAAACCCATACTAATGTTTGGGATGGATTTCTAGCCAGGGAAACTGTGGCAGATATACCATGATGCATATACTAATTTAGGCTCATATACGAGGGTCTCCAAATTAGGAACAAGTGAGGAACCAAAACGCGTGCACAACAGGACTGAAGCTTCCATGGCAGCGCGCCTCAATGAAACAAGCCACAGCTTCAAGGCACTGTCAATGGCAGCCTTAGGTTTTGGCTGAGAACCACCACTGAACAGGACACATGTCCATCCCAAGCCTGAAACTTGAGAACAAAAACCATGACCCAGGCAATCATTTTGAGTGATAACTGTGGAGTCTTTTATTCAAATGAAATGGAAGTAATGATGGGTTGCAATGCCTGGGACTTTACTCTCTGCCAAATGCCTGTGTTACCTCCTGCTGTACCCAGTTAAATAGCCCTAGTTAAGCATGAATGCTGAAGCGTGAACCATCTGGATCATCAAAACAAGATATGCAACCTGTGAAGCCTCAGTTTTCTCAGCTGTAAAATGGGAATGATCACAGAACTTCCTCTGATTTGGTATCAATGTTAACATAGTAAACACTGCACGTTTTCATAGTAAACACTGTATCGATGTTTTCATAGTAAACATTGTATTAATGTTTAATAATGAGTTTTCAAAAACGTATTGAGTTTAATGCTCAGTCCAATAGTATTAAACTCATCATTTTAAGCATCAATGAGATAATCTGTGTAAAGTGTAAAGTGAATGAGATAATCTGTGTAATGTGCTTAAGACAGTGTCTGGAATTTAAGAAGGCTTAATAAACAAGAGTTACCATCAACTTCATTATCACCCTCCTCATCTCATTATCATCATTGTCATCTCATTATCATCTTTGTCACTGTCATAAAAAGTAATCCCAGCACTTTGGGAGGCCAAGACGGGCAGATCACAAGGTCAGGAGATCGAGACCATCCCAGCTAACACGGTGAAACCTCGTCTCTACTAAAAAAACAAACAACAAAAAAACTAGCTAGGCAAGGTGGCGGGCGCCTGTAGTCCCAGCTACTTGGGAGGCTGAGGCAGGAGAATGGCATGAACCTGGGAGGCGGAGCTTGCAGTGAGCGAGCCGAGATCGCGCCACTGCACTCCAGCCTGGGCGACAGAGTGAGACTCTGTCTCAAAAAAAAAAAAAAAAAAAAAAAAAGTAAATGCCTTCCTAGACTTACCAGTATTCCAATTAAGTAAAATCAGCAAATAACCACCATCCACTCACACCTTCTCAGGACACTGAAATGTCCCCATAGAACCTGGAGGGAACAGGAGCTTGCAAAGCACATCCCTGCAGTGTTTTTCTAAGTCATTCCTAATGAACTCAGGGAGTTTTCTAGAGTCTCAGGGGCGAGTTCAGTTCCTCAAAGCCTCTCTTCATGCCTCTGGTGTGCCTGCCTCTAAGCTGCTGCACCAACTTTGAGAAAGGACTTCCTGACTCTCAGTCGCCCCCTTTGTGGAATGGGCTGGCAGTGCCTGCCTTGGATGTGAGATAAAAATCATAAGCAGTTACCTAAAAACAGTGAGCAGAAAACATGCTCCGTATTTCATACCTTGTGGGGAAACAAGATGCTTTCCAACCAATGGATGCTCCTCCAAGGCCAGAAGTGAAATTTCTTCTTCAAGGGCATCTGGGCATATCTTACACCTTCATGCCAACCCTCCTTTGCTAAGTCAAGGATGGTCATCATTGTAATAACAGTGAACATTTCCAGAGTGATGACTACTTATCAGGAACTGGAGAGATTAATTAACCCTTTCACCAAGCCCAGGAGGACCTTGCTATCATCTTCACTACTTTAGAAATGGAGAAACGAAGACCTAGAAAGTTTAAGGAGGTAAACTGCCCAAGACTGACTGCCTGGACCTTTTCGGAGCTAGAGTGGATCCAAGAAGGTTTGTTTGGTCCCAGAGGTGGCAGTCGTAACCACTGCACTACCTTGCTTCAAATCTGGCTCCCTGACACTCAAACCAAACAGACATCATTTCTGGCTGTAGGGCAGAGCAGAAGGGACAAATTAGTCCTGAGGTGCATGCTGCTATGCAGACTGTGGCCTTCATAAAAGCTCCTAGCTAGTGGAGATGAACTATGCCCCACGTCCATTTGCCAAGTGGGGCACCCTGGCTGGTTCCTGGGTCTTCCTGAAAGATGGGGTATTGTCTCCTTCTTGGTCTGCACAGAAGCATCAGCTTTTTCTATTTCACACAAAGTTGCCATGTATAAAGCCAGAGCTCTGATAATGTCCTTTATTATGTGACCTCTTTCATCTCCAAAGTCCGGCGGACGGCAGCTAGCACGGTCTAGACCAGCTGCCACTGTCTAATAGAAACAGAATGCAAGCCTCGAATATGGGCTAAATATAATACTACATTTCCTAGTAACCACATTAAAAAAGTAAATTAGAAGTAGACGAAGTTAATTTTAGTAACATTTTATTAAACCCAATATAACAAAAATATTATCATTTGAACATGTAATCACTATGTAAATTATTCATGTGGTTTTTTTTTGTTTTTTGTTTTTTGTTTTACTTTTTTTTCATACTATGCTTTCAAAATCTGGTATTTCTTACTTACAGCTCATCTCAATTTGGACTAGCCTCATTTCAAGGGTTCACAAGTACACCTGGCTACTGCACTGGACAGGGTAGTTTTAGATTCACTGGGAAACGGCCACTCCAGTGGACTCCTGGTCTCTGTGAGTTTGCTAGGGGCAGTGCCAGAGCCCTTGGACTATGCCAGGGAATCATTAACCCAACCTGGAGCCCAGCAGATGGGACTGTTGACTATGCACACCTCACTATCGTTTTCCAACCCTTTGGGGTGGAGAGTAGCACTGTCACCGAGATGAAGCTGCCACAAACACCTCACCAGAAAGCTATTTTTCTCTCCCGAAGGTGATCATTTTGCATAACGAGCATAGAACACAAAGCTCAAGTATTTAGCATCTGGAGGAAATGCGACTTCAGGACTGTGCTTCAAGAACAGACCCCTCTCTGGACGTGTTCTGGAAACGGATCAATGTCTTATCAAAACCCCTAGTGATCCAGACCTGGCCTTCCCTCCAAGCTCCTGCCTTGAACCACTTCCTTTCCTTCCCTAAGTCCCTGTCACAACGGCTGCCTTTCCTTCTGACCCAGGGCTTCATTTTCTCCTACCTCAGGGCCTTTGCATGTTCTAGTTTCACATTCCAGAATGCTCTTCCCATGGCTGGCTCCATCTTTTCATTCTGGCCCCAGCTCAGTCATCACCTCTGCAGAAAGTCCTTCAAGAACATCAAAGCCAAGCTGCTCCCCAGGTCCTCACTCCCATGTCACCCATGTGACTGACTTCTGCACACATTTCTGAATTCATGTGATTGCTTAAGCACTTGCTTATTTTTGGCCTCTGTCCACAGGAATGTCATGTAGGACCCTGTCTTTCCGACTCAGGACTGTTTTTCCCCAGTATGCAACTCTGCATGCAGCACATAAGAGGTAATTATTACATGCATATTAATTAAGTAAATAAAGCTGGAAGGGTTCTTGCAACACTTCTAGTGCCACCCCCAAATTTCACAGGTGAGGATTCTGAAACTCAGAAGGAGGAACTGGCTTGAAGGGCACCAAAAGGGTTCTCCCACTATCTTCCCTGCTGCCTGCGTGAGGCTGGGCACGTTTCCATCTCATAAGACTCAAACTTACTAAACAGGGCGGGAGACAAGGGCCATTTCCATGCCCTGTTTTCTGAGGTCAGATGGCCACCGGAGATTCAGAGAACCATCAAAGGGTTCTGTGGTCGGGGGTTATAAGAAGCTGTGTCCAACGGAGGAGTCAGAAGGTCATTAAGGGTGGCTGCATGCTCCGGTGACGCACATTTTTTTTAAACCCCATCCTGCAGGAGCAGCTAAGGAAAGTCAGCAAGTTTGCAGGATGCAGTTGTCCATGCTGCGGGTAAATGGCACTAACAGTCTGAATCAAACAGCCTGAACAGTTCCCTCAAATGCTGGAAAACGGGGCGGGGGGTAGGGGAGGTAAAAAAAGGAAAAGCGAACAGCATAGAGGTCTGGAGTCTGTCGCTGGGAGGAGAGCCGCGGGCAACACCGGCAGCGATGCAGGGCACCTTCTTCCTTCTCGGCCCTGGGCTGGAGGCTGGAGTGGGTGCCTCCTCCTTGCAACACACATCTTGTCTGTGTGAGCCCCGCCAAGGGAAGTGCATTCACAGCGCCTTCCGAAACACCATCTCGGCAACAAAGCGGGCAATGTGTTTAATCGCGGCCCGCGGATCCAGCTGAGTTTACAGCAGTGGGTGGCTTTCAAACCTAACATTGGATCAAAATGAAAAAGTGGCCCTTCCTTTCACCCCGTGACAAGCCTGCGCGTATAAATCACAGCCTTCCCGGGGAGGGCTCCTCGGCACACAATCAACGGGGCAGCCTGGCCACCTCCATCCCATCTGGACAAAGGGGGCTGGGAGTTTTCAAGGGGCCCAGGAGTTTTTAAAGGCCCCTTGTAAAAACGAAACTCAGACACTATTCGGAGCACAACTGCGGGGGCAGGGAGAGGAGCCATCCTTGGAGATTTGCATTTTATTTGGTTTGAGAGCTCAATGGAAATCACAGTTCCTGCTGGAACGGGTGCTCCCACAACCGCGGCTAAAATCAGAGGGCAAGTAGGCATTTTTAATTTCCAGACATAATATGCTTTCGGGTTCTAAGAAAAGGGAATTCAGAAATGTGCATTTGGTTGGGAGAGAAGTAAAGGGAGGACAATTCTTAAATTAGCGAAGTCAATTAATAGTCAAAATATGCTAATAATAGTAACAAGAGCATATTAGAACTATAATAGAACTAATGATAGTAATAGTATAATAGTGTAAAATAATATCTAATAGTGTAATGATAATGACAACAGCAGCAACGGGTAACAGCTTCCCTGAGGGCTCACACCAAGCTGGCTAGATGTTCAAGCACTTGAGAATTCCGACGAGTTTCATTGGTTTACAATTTTACATCATAAGCACTTGGCCCATTCTATTTTGCAGTCAGGGCGAAGGGACCCAAAGAACTTGGCTTTGATCAGCCAATCAAGCAAGAGCAGAGCTGAGAGAGGATCAGGACAGTGCGGCTCCAGACCGATTCCTGACCCCAGGGTCCTGTCTCGCTGCTCACAATTCAAACCCTCTTGGTGCTTGTTTCAACTCAGGATGCCCCAGTTCTCCAAGTCTCTCCATCACTGGTTGTTAAGGAACAGAGAGGGGTTGACCTGAAACCAGCAACATAAATGATCCAGGAAAAGCACCAGGGACACCTCGTTGCCCGCAGACGGCTGACGCACTCTCCACTGACGTCCAAACCTGGGTTATAGCCAAGGGACTCTCCCGATGGGAGCCGGGGATACTCAGTCCCTCACAGCCCCCTTTCTGAGTGCAACACTCAGAATGCTGGGCATGGCTCTTTGTCAAATCAGAGTGAATCAGAAGCCCTCAGCACATCAGAGTGGGAGGCCTTACAGGCCACCACCACTGTGTCCCTCAGGAGGCCATGGTAGCTTCAGATGGGGAAGGAACTCTCCGAAGGTCCGCGGACCCCCTTGGTGCAGGCAGAAGGTGACCTCCTTCCACAACTGCCACCCAGGTCTCTGTCTGTAAACACACAGCCTCGAAATGGTTTCTGAATAGAAATATTTAGGGACAGGGGAGAAAACGGGAGAGTGAGAAGGATGGAGCCACTTTGGAAGAAAAGGACGCCTCTCTTAGACTCCACAAGAAACTTCCTCTGTAGGGTCCAGGCAGGGAATCTCAATGAGTGGAGCTTCGCCCAGCATGGGGCCCATCCGTGTGCCTTGTGTGAGCGACGGTCCCCGAGGGACGGAAGAGCAAGAGACAGACAGTCATCCAAGAGAAAGACTCTGCGAGCTTAGCTAAGTGTGTGTGACTGAGAATGATGCGGGGGAGGGAGGTGGGGAGAGGGAGGAGAGAGGAAGAGAGGAGAAGGAGGAGGAGAAGGAGGAGGAGGAGGAGGGA